>NC_137024.1:49771651-50024151 GCF_032717465.1 Coenobita brevimanus | reverse complement strand
GTGAGGAAAATAGTGGGAGGAAAGAGAGTGAGGGAGTGAGAAGAGGAAGGTGGGGAGTGAGAAGCGAGAGGAAAAGAGGGAGTCAGTGAGAGAGGGGGAAGGAAGGGAGCAGAAAGAGAGAGTGAGAAAAGAAAGGGAGTGAGGGAAGAGGGAGTGAGCGAGAAAAGAGAGAGGCAGAGGTGAGAATGTAAATACAGAGAGGCAGAAATAAAAATGGAAGGAGCTAAAGGGAGAGGGAAGGACGAAGGGGAGCAGAAGGAGGGCAGGATGGGAAGAATGTGAGCGAGGAAGGAGAGAGAGAGAGAGAGAGAGAGAGAGAGAGAGAGAGAGAGAGAGAGAGTGAAATGGGTGAAACGAAGGTGTCATCAAGGGAGACAGGGAAAGTAGGAGTTAGGGTGAGGGAATAGGGTAGGGAGGGATTGTGGGGGTAAATCAAGGGGATGAGGTGAGGGGTGTGGGAAGAGGTGATGGGAGGGTGAAGAAGGAAGACACTTAGAAGTCCAATACAAAAGTGAGAGAGAAAAAAAAAAGAATGACAGAGAGGAGGGAGTGGAAAGAGGTAAGAGGAGGAAGGGAAAGAAGGAGGGAGGTAGGGAGGGAGGGGGAGGGGAAAAAAAGAAAAATGGGAGAGAGGGAGGGTATTAGAGAAAAGAGAGGTAAAAGGGAAGGGGAATGGAGGGAGAGGGAGTGAGGAGAGAAAGAGAAGGGATAAAGGGAAGGAAGGTGAGGGTAAAAGTGAGTAGAGTAGGGAAGATTTTAGCTTTGGAGAGAGAGGGAAATGTGGTGAGAGGGGAAGTTTTGTGTGTGTGTGTGTGTGTGTGTGTGTGTGTGTGTGTGTGTGATAGAGAGAGAGAGAGAGAGAGAGAGAGAGAGAGAGAGAGAGAGAGAGAGAGAGAGAGAGAGAGAGAGAGAGGAACTGGCATAAGAAAGGTAAGGGCAGGGGAGAAGGGGAGTTGAGGATGAAGGACGAGGGCTGAGAGAAGGAGAGGATGGGTGGAGAGGGGAAAAGAGGGGGTAAGGTAAAGCAGCGGTGTCAGCAGTAAAGGGCTATATAAAAAAAACTTAAGACGTACAGACCCAACCAATCACCCAGGATGCCGCCTCTGAGTGGATTCCTGCACAAACTTCCCTATCTATAAAAAGGGCACAAAAGAAAACCCTGCCTAGCAACCAAGTATTACCCGTTTTAATTCGATGACGCCTTTTTACGCTTTGTTCTTGCTACGGTGTACGATGTGGTTCATATTTAAACACTGGGCCGTGATCTTAAAAGACTCCTTCGTAATGATGGGGTTGACAAATCTGCACAACCCTCTTCACTGCAGGTGCCTCCCCGATGTTAAATAAAATCGACTGGTGGTGGGAGAAATATAATGTCAAGGCGTCATCATATTGTTGGGATTGGCTCACTGGTAGTAAACTGCAAACTGTATTTTTTGTTTTTCGGGAAGACGGGAGACTATTAAAAAAAAAAAAAAAACAGGAATATTAGCAAATAAGTATCTTGAGATACTCTCTGATCAAGAAATAAGAACTACAAATATCATATCAGCAAATGCCCAACTCATTATTGCAGCCACTGCCAGACGATTTTATTCAACTCAGACAAACCTGCTTTGACCAGAAGGGTTAAACTAAAGCTGGCCTCTACAGTTCCACTCACTGAAGTATTGCCAAAAGAGTAAATTGCCAGATTAAATTTTTTCTCAACCTACTTACATTTTTTTTTTAATTACCTGAAATATTTTGAACTATATGGGTTAGATTCCGTAAACAGTCAGGTGACGATGACCAGCTGTAGGAAGACCAAGCTTTGTTGGCGACCGGAAGCCAGTTTCGACACTAAAAATCATTCCAATATGGAGGTACTCCAGTGCAACATTCCACCCAAGAATCATGGCCTTGGCTTAATAATATTCGGAGCCTTAGCATTTCGAGCGGACAAGGTGGTAATTTTGGTGCTTTTCACATTTTCTGCACTTGATGACCTTTGACCCTTGACCTGGAGAGGCATGTACGAAGCACACTTGTAGTACTCATTAATGTCTATATGCATGCAAAGTTTCATTCGATT
Source organism: Coenobita brevimanus (assembly GCF_032717465.1). Classification (NCBI taxonomy): domain Eukaryota; kingdom Metazoa; phylum Arthropoda; class Malacostraca; order Decapoda; family Coenobitidae; genus Coenobita; species Coenobita brevimanus. The sequence continues at coordinate 50,022,077 of NC_137024.1, read as the reverse complement.
CCATCCATCCACTGTGGAGCTAGGGAACTTGAAATTCGTGGTATGGTCCACTAGAGAGGTACAAGTTCTAGGTGGCGATGCCAGTGACTGAAAGTAAGTTTCGACACTAAATATCACTTTTGTATGGAAGTATTCCAGTGCAACATTTCACCTATAAATCATGGCCCTGGCTTAATAATCTTCGGAGTCTTAACATTTCGCGCATGCATAGTCGTGATTTTAGCTATTTTCACTATTTTCTCATTTGATGACCTTTGACCCCTGACCTGGCCAATGTGGCACATAGGTGTACAGAGAAAGTTGTAGTACTAGTCAATGTCTGAGACCACGCAAAGTTTCATTCAATTCCATTGAGTCGCTGGGGAACTAGGGACGGATTTTTGAAAACCGGTACTGGTTTCCAGGGACGCTGAGGCCAATCTTCACAGGGTTGCTACGTGAACACTAGAGAGAGAGGAAAAATGGATTGCACACTTCAGATAAGGAATGACCTCAAGACTGCGGCTAAGAAGTCAGAGCTTCCTACGCCCATTAGTAATGCTTCCACAGCTCAAAACGTGAAATGTACGAAAAAAGCGGGTTTTCGAGCCGTTGGTAGGCAACGAGTAGTTGCCTAGCAACCAAAACTTTGCGGACACAATTAGGTCATAGGCTGGTCATTGTGTCCAGGTTTGGTTGCAATCGGTTAATTCTGAACGGTAGAAGTACCTCCCACAATTAAACATAAAAAAAAAAAAAAAAAGAATATGCGACTAACAATAAGGGCAGCATGAAACTGGCCAACAGTAGCAAGTCCTTTATTATCCCTTTCAGGAGCGTATAAGGAACCGAGACTTACCTACCATTTTCAAGTAACTTTTTTTAAGCCATTGGAGACCACCCTAACTGCCTGGCAGTGTCTGCATGCTAGAACAACCTCTCATCATCACTTGGATTAGAATTACAGCTCGTTAGCATAAATGTTACTCCGACTTTACACCTCTACCACCCTGCTGCTTTCCTAAGTTCAATAAACCACATGCATGAACCAGGAATACATTAAAACACCAAGTCCTGGTAGTGCAAGTGTTCGAGGCAACTTTCCAGCTTTTTGTGAGATGCATAAATAATTCGAGATATATTCTCGTCAGCATAGTAAACATAGTAACAATTTCTCCTTAGCGACCTATTTGCACAGTACACAGAAAGAAAGAAAGAAAAAAAAAAAAATACGTTCGAAGCGCAAGGGTTCCAGGCAACTTCCCCGCCTCGTGAGCTCCGTAAATATTTTCCCTTCCTCGTGCAGCAGCGACTGGCACCTCCTGTCACCTCTTTGACGACCCGACCCGAAGGAGACACCTGTCTAGTTATCTTGACAGTAGATAAACAAACTGTGCTGATAACCACGTCGTTAGGGTAGTAAAAATGTTCTCCAGTTAGTAATCTTGGGTTGTTTAAAATTTATCCATTTGGTTATTTTGGGTTGTTTAAAATTTATCCATTTGGTTATTTTGGGTTGTTTAAAATTGATCAAGTTGGTTATCTTGGGTTATTTAAAATTTATCCACTTGGTTATCTTGGGTTGTTGAAAACTTATCCACTTGGTTATCTTGGGTTGTTTAAAATTGATCCATTTGGTAATCTTTGGTTGTTTAAAATTTATCCAGTTAGATATAGTGATAGCAAAGAAACTGTGTTGATAACAACCACGGCCTTAGGGTTGTAATAACCTCCAATTAAGTTATCCTGGGCAGTAAAAATGTTCTCCAGGCAGCTACCCTGACAACAAATAAAAAAAAGAGTCCTTGCTGATAACAATCATAATGATCTCTACCGTATCATTCAATCTATTACTGTCCCATCATGAGAGCAGGAGCCCTGGTCTAGGCCACATAGGCCAAATATTTAAGGTGAGAGTGGCCTGCCGCTAACCCCCGCGTGGTATTATGCGAGCAATTAACTCCAATCATTCCCCAGATGTAAACCTATTGGGTCACATCGGGCTGGAGCATCTTAACCCACTAGATCACCAGACGTCCACTGGGTTATAATCACCTAATACAGAAAATGCTTTCCTGAGCTACAAGAAACAACTTGACTGTGCTCAGATTACATGCATCTGAAGTTAGCACTACGTCAAGTGAATGGATGCAAGGCACCTACGATAGCGAGGTAAAAATGAGCTAGTTATCTTGACGGTTATTACACGAACGGTGCTGATAACTTCGACGACAAGACTGGAAAAATGTTCTCCAGTAGGTTACGTCTGACAGTGAATATCAGACTACAGAGGCAAAAATGTTCTCCAGATTGTGAATGATCTTGATAGTACATAAAGCAAATTGATTGCAAGCACGATGGTAGGGCAGGAAAAATGTTCTCCAGTTAATTATCTTGACAACAGATAAACAGAGTGAGCAACCATGACGACAGGGTTGTGAACATGTTCTCCAGCTGGTTATCATAACAAGAGGTAAAAATCTTAGATCAGCAATCTTGGCAATTAATTAACAAAGACAGCTGACAGCCCTATAAAATGCATGACGATGGGGTCAATGTTCTATAATTCACCAAGGAGTTATCTTTAAAGTAAAAACAATGCAAGCTGATATTCTGACGACATGCGTGACGACAGGGTAGTAAAAACGTTCAGCAGTTAGTTATCTTGACAGTAAATAAACTGAGTTGATAACATGCGTGACGGAAAGGTAGTAAAAACGGCTTGCACGTGGAACCTCTTTCGTTAGTCTTTCACACAACCATCGGAAGTTCTTCCTCCTTGTCGCGTCCTCCCCTGTCTGTCTATCAGTCGACATCGCCAGCAGCTGTGACTGTTTCGCGAGCAGAGCGCGCCGCAATCAAACAGCCTGCAAGAGACGCCTTCAATTGCAAAAGGTGAAACGGTCGCTCTGGGTTTGTTGACATCGGGCTGACATCAAAGAAAACGCAGCCATCATAGATGTCAGAGAGAATGGAAGCCTCTAGCTGCCTAAAGAGGAACCTATGTCGAGTGAAAAGGGTGGCGAGAGACAGAGAGAGAGGGGGGGGGGAGTGGCCCATTTCTTTCCTGGGTGCTACCATACTTTCATTTCCCTGTTAGTATTACCACCCGGTCATTTTCCTTTTGTGCAGTTAAGCCGTCCCTCATTCCCTCCTTTCCATTCTGTCTCCCCACAAACATAGCATTTCCCTTCATTTCCACGCTCTTAATTTACCATTCCCTTCACTCTCTGTTCTTCCTTTTATCCTTCCCTTCTTTCTCAGTTCAATACAACCATCTCCGTGTGTCTACTAAATGGTAGGAGAGGAGTGACTCATTTCCTTCTAAATGTAACTATCCTTTCATTTCCCCATCTCCTCAGTATACCCTTCCCTTCGCTTCCTTAGTATACCTTCCTTTGGTTTCCTCTTTAGTATACTGTTCCTCTAAATTTTTCTTCATAATAGTCCTCCCTTCATTTGCATCTCACTCTCCTGTCAATCTCCACAACATACTCTTCCTTTCATTTTCTCCTTAGTATGTCCTGCTTTCATTTTATTCTCAGTATACTCAACCTTCATTTTATCTTTCATTTCTCTCTCACTATACCTTCCCTTCAGTATACTCCTCCCTTCTCTTCATTTCCTCCTCTGTATATCCTTCCCACCACATCCTCCTCAGTATACATTGTCTTCATTATACTCTTCCTTTGATATCCCTCTCAGTTTACCTTCCCTCTTGTAGACCCTTCCTTTCATTCCATCTCGGAATTCCTTATCTTCAATATACCCTTCCTTTCATATTCCTCTCAGTATACCTTCCTTTTACTACAACCTTCCCAACTTCTCGCCAGTATACCTCTGCCTTCATTTCCTCTTTGGCATACCCTTCGTTTCTTCAGTATATCCCTTCTTTCATTCCCCATCAGTATACCCTTCCTTTCATGACGTCTTTCCCTTCATTCTCACCAGTATATCTTTCCCTTCACTTCCACCTCCGTATACTTTGTCCTATATTCCACTTCTATGCCATTTCCTTCACTCTCTCCTCAGTATACCCTTCTTTTCACGATGTGGCTTTAATTCTTAAGTATGATAAAAAAAAAAAATACACACCTACCACCACCAAATGATTAATTTTTTGGAAAGACTTCTTATCTGTTAAGTAGGCGAAGAAAAGGAAGAAAATATTAATGAAAACCACAGGAGATGGAGACAGGGCATAAACAGTGGTATTGTCTGCAGTTGTCAGCAAGAACCACTGTGTATGTGTATCTCAAGGCTACACAAATTATACACTATTTTTCTTGCCACACCCACACCATCACATCCACAAATACACCGCTTTTTAACACCACATCCACGCTACACAACATTACACTCACGTACACGACACTACGCCACGTGCAAGCCACCACACCCACACATCATCTATTAACACCACACACACACTACATTACACGACACCACACTCATAATACGTCCCAGCCACACACACCCACATCACAACACAACACGCACACTGCATCTTCTTTCAACACACACACACACACACACACACACACACACACACACACACACACACACACACCTACCAGCACGTCACTACCACCTAACTATCACAAGTGCCTAACTCCCCCACACCAGCACCATGCAGGGGCAGATCCACAACGTAAGTCCATCCCTGCGATGTCGTCTGTTTTACTCTATTCTTGCTGCCTTCAGACGATTTTGTTAAGCTGAAGAGAGCACCTGTGTAGTGAAGGAGTTACTGAGAGCTATAGGTAATCCGTCGAGTTCCATGGCACTCCCAGGCTAAACAAAATAGTCTGGAGGCAGCAAGAATATGAGTAATTGACACAAGACGTCATTTAATATTCTTGCTACTTCCAGAGAATTAAATCCAACTTAGGAGAGAATTTTCGAACTGAAGGGATGACTTACTAGCCTTCTTTAATCTCCTCATTACCAGGATCATTCTTAAGTTAGCTAGAAATCGTCTGGAGGCAGGGAGGATAAGGTAAACAGAGGATGTCATTGTGGTGAGAAGATTTGAAGGGGTTGGTGTAAGAGTGGCTATTTCCAGACTTACTTATAGAGTCACAATGGTCAATTTTGCGTGTTTGTTCGCTGTGCAATTATTTATTTTACTTTCTTCCGCCCAATCACTCAGTCATTACTCCTTCATTCTTTTTTTTTTTGTTCTTTTCCTCCCTCCCTCCCTCAATCCCTCCCGCTCCTCTCTCTCTCTCTCTCTCTCTCTCTCTCTCTCTCTCTCACACACACACACACACACACACACACACACACACACACACACACTAATGCAGTCACTTTCAAGCCTGACTGCACTAAGTTATTCCTCCATTTGATTATCCGTCTGTCAGTCTGTTTGTCTCTGGCTGTCTGTGTGTATCCCCGTCGATCTGTCTGCTTATCTAATCATCCATTTATTTATTTCTCTGCCTATTTATCTATGCATCTATCTGCATTTATCAATCTACTATGGCCACATTTAATCCTTTTACTATTAACAGGTGCAGAAGAGGGATGCCTTCACGTGGTGGCACTGACATATACAGGCAGCTCAACTGTCACGTCATACAAACGTCCCTCAGCTACTTCCCACCTCCCGACAGGTCAATGGAGGACTGCAGGAAAAGGGCAACTTAAGCCTGTAGTCCACCTAGTTCATATTCAGATGAGCCTGCGGTTGCTACTACTACTACTACTACTATCATTATAAATTTCCTTCACTCCTCTCTCTTTCTAGACAGACAGATAGATACTATCTATCTATCTTTTTTTTTTTTTATAAATAACAGAACGAAGGAAGTAAAAACAAAAGGGTAAAAAAAAATAATCCATACACCAGATTACTGGTGTCCTCTGTTCATAAAATATCTGTAACAGTTAGACTTGAACAATTGTGGGTTGGAATTTGGAGGAAAACAACTCTGGGAAAGCGAGTTCCAGAGAGATGCAGTTCGGGGAATGAAACAATTCTGATAGGCAGAAGTTCTGCAATATGGTTGAGTGACATTCCAGTCATGAGCGCTACCAGATGCCCGTGTAGCACGAGGGAAGGCATGGAGAGGTGGCACCATGGACGCAACTTCGTCTGAGCATTTGCCAAAAAAATATCTGTAAAATAATGCAAGGGAGGCAACATTCCTTCTTAGTTGAAGGGGAGGTAGTTTATATGTAATGGCAGGGTTGTTAATGATTCTAACGGCTTTATTCTGAATTTTGTCTAGTTGTCTTAATGCAACCTCTCCACAACCATTCCACAAGGGTGAGCAATATTCAAGCTGAGAGCGCACATGACTTATAAATTATAGCTAACTGCTCATCGGCGAAGAAGTTACGGACTCTGTACAATAATCCAAGTTTCTTTGAGGCGGTTTTAGCAAGTGATCTGACATGAGAGGTCCAGCTGAGGGCACTGTAGTGAGACACCAAGAATTTCAATACTTTTGGAGATGGGAATATTAGTAGCATTGAAGGTAATGTGCGAATCTGGCAATATCTGTCTATTAGTAAACTGTATATATTTAGTTTTACTAGCATTAAAAGAGACAAGGTTGTTTTGTCCCCATTCACTGATTGTAGATAGATCTTGATTTATGGAGATGGCTGTACTGAGTTGAGAGGTAGAGATATTAGACTTAGTAAATGGATGTCTGAGTATGAATGAACTATGTAGTGTTGAGTCATCTGCATATGAGTGAATGGGATTGTGAGTGACAGATAAGAGATCATTAATATGAACCAGAAATAGGGTTGGGCGCCAGAACTAATATATATATATATATATATATATATATATATATATATATATATATATATTATATGGTTATCTTTGTTTGGTTGTCTGCCTGTCCGTCGTTTTGTCTGTGTCTGTTTATCTATCTATCTATCTATGTATCAACTATAGTGTATCTGTTATCGATCTGTCTGTCTATGAAATCTTATTCTGTTAATTCCCTCCATTAAATATTCTCCTCCTTTCCCCACCTCTCTCTCTGGCTCTGGCTTTGGTAAGAGCTGGGGAGGGGGGGGGGCAGTTACAAGGACTCCCAACTCTTTCTCTTACGCTGAATCCCAGGAGAGGATGGGGGAAGGGGGAGGCAGAAAAATGGGGAGGGGAGAATGAAAGAAAGAAGGAGGGTAAGGGGAGAGGGGAGTTGAGAAGAGGAGTAAATGGCAGAGAGAGGGAAGGATGCGGAAGAGGAAAAGGAGAGAAGAGAAGGATTAGGGCGAAAGAGGAAAGAAGAACAGATGTGGGAAGAGAAGGCAGAGGACAGAGAGATGTGAGAATGAGGGATGAGGGAAGAAAGAGGATAAAGAAGAGAAGAGGGAGAGAGAGAAAGAAGGGACAGAAGAGGCTGAAATGTGGGAGGAGAGAGAAGAAAGCAGAGGATGAACGAGGGAAGGAGAGAAAAGGAAGACACTCAGTGGGGGCGAGGGAAGGAAGAGGAAGAGTGAGGGAAGGAGAGGGATAGAAGAGGAGGGAAAGAGGAGGGAAAATGGGAGGAAAAGAGAGAAGAGCGGGATGGGGAAGAAGAGAGAAGTGGGGTGGGGGAAAAGTTAGGGGAGAAGGGAACAGAAAGAGGGAGGGGTAAATATGAGAAATGGGGAGAGTGGAAAGGAAGAAATGGATGGAGGAAAGAAGGAAGAGAAATAAAGGAAAATGAAGAGGGAAGAATAAATTAGAAAGGAGGATACAAAGGGCAGAAAGAAGAGGATAGGGCAAAGGGAGAGAGGTGGAGGAGGGAGAGTGGAGGAATGGGAAGGAGAGAAGAGAGGAGAGGATAAATTACTGAGGAGGAGAGGTGAGGAAATGGTAAAGAAAAAGGTAATATGAAATGGAGACAGGTAAAGGTAATGAATGAATGAATGAATGAATGAATGAATGAAGGAAGGAAGGAAAGAAGGAGGGAAGATTCAGAAGAGGGGAAGGTGATAATGGAACAGACATGACCCAAAGGAGAAAGGAAGAAAAAAAAAAAAGGAAACAGAAGCAGTATGAATGAATGAATGAACGAAAAAATGGAAGGAGGAAAGAAAGATGCAAGGAAGGGAGGGAGGGAGGGAGGGAGGGTGGAAGGAAGGAATTACAGGAAGGACAGAATTGAAAACGAGAGGAAGGAAAGAGAAAGAGCAAATATGAATTAACTAAGACGGAAGAGAAGTGACGGAGAAAGGAGAGACGGGTAGGGAAGGGAAGGGAAGGGAAGTGGAGGGAAAGAAGGGAAGGTGAAACGGCAAAGAGACTGAAAAGCAGTGATGAGGAAGTGAAGACGAGAAGTGAGATGCGAGGGGAAGAAGGAGAGCAGAAGGAAGGGAGAGATCAAAAGTGTGGCGAGGAAGGAAGACACACACACAGTCGCACAGAGAGAGAGAGAGAGAGAGAGAGAGGGGGGGGGGGCAAAAAGATATATATACTGTACAATACGGGATGAAATGAAAGACGAGAACAAAGAAAATAGGCGTTTGAGGGGAGGCTGATAACAAGGTGGGGTAGCAAGACAGAGGTACGGAAATTGTTAATGAAATGGAGTTGCAATGGGAAATGAATGTGAGAGTGACAAGGAGAGTGACTGACTGCGAGATAGGCTGATACAAGATAAGTGGACGAATACAGCAGAGTTAAAGATGAATAAAGCAGACAGAGTTAAAGATATATACAGACGTTTACCGATATATATATATATATATATATATATATATATATATATATATATATATATATATATATATATATATATATATATATATATATGGACAGATAGAGATTGATAGATAAACAGAGAGATAAAAGGAGCTCGATCGACAGAGAGAGACAAACAGATCGACAGATCAACAGAGATAGATCGTTAGATAGATAGACACAGACACATTCAGACAGACAGGTACATAATGATAGACAGATAGATGGACAGGTAAGCAGATATACTGAGAGAGAGAGAGAGAGAGAGAGAGAGAGAGAGAGAGAGAGAGAGAGAGAGAGAGAGAGAGAGAGAGAGAGAGAGAGAGAGAGCCGGGTGGTTGATATTGAAAGGTTACAGGTTATGGGGAGGGGAGAAAGAGAGAGAAGTGTGAGGGGAGAGGAAAGAGAGGGATGGGAGAAGGGAGAGGAAAGAATGAAACGAGCGAGCGAGCGAGCGAGCGAGAGAGAGAGAGAAAGATAGAGAGAAAGAGAGAGAGAGAGAGAGAGAGAGAGAGAGAGAGAGAGAGAGAGAGAGAACTAAGAAATAGAGGGAGGTAAAACGGAGAGGAAGAAACGAAGAAGAAAATGTGAGGAAAGAGAACAAGGGAGTGGGAAAAGAGAGGAAAGGAAAAATAACATAGGATGAGGAAAAAACAAGGAAATAGGGGAGGAGAGGAGGGAAAAAAGAAGAGGTAACACAGGATGAAGAAAAAGTGAAGAGCATAGAAAAGAGGAGAGGAAAGGGGGAAGGAGGAAGTGAAGGAGGTTCAAGGAAGAAGGAATGAAGATGAAAAGGGAGGGAGGAAGAAAAAGGAAACGAAAAAAGATAAGCGAGGAAGAAAAAATGAGGAAAAGAGAAGAAAGCAAGAGGGAAGAGAGGACGAGGAGGAGACGAGGAGAGGGAAGAAAGAGGGAGGGGGAGGGGGTAGGGGAGGAGGGTGATTGTAGATAATGTAAGGGTTGGCTACTTGACCGAGAGAGAGAGAGAGAGAGAGAGAGAGAGAGAGAGAGAGAGAGAGAATAGGCTAAACAAAGAAAAGACAAAGGTATACAGGTGCTGACAATGAAAAGAAAGCAGGAAGGAGGAAAAGAAACTCACAAATGTAAACAAAATTATAGACCCTAAGTTTCAGCCACCTAAGTAAAAAACAAAAACATGCAAACAAAGAAAACAGGGAAAATAACAGACGAAAATTTGTGTAAAAAATCGTGGTTTCATTTTAATAAACCAATTATTTATATAAAAAAAACATTAGATATTGAAACATTAAAAAACTGGACTAATATATATATATATATATATATATATATATATATATATATATATATATATATATATATACACACAGTGAGCTGAGTCCTAAGAGGACTGTGGGGTTGCAAGACTAAGCTTCTTAGTCTGGCTCTCTGACCTTCACCTTTGACTCCTTGTTCTCAGACTTGAAACAGTTCATCCCTGCGTAACCATGAACCCCACCACTAGGTTTCGTTCAATTTGGATCAAAAGTGTTGGCTTTGCCTTGTGACCCTGACCTTCGTACTGTTGTTCTCAAAACAATTTCATCGATGTCTGACCCTAAATTGTTCTACCATATTTAATACAAATTGATTACAAACTTTTTGAGTTAATAGGCCAATAACCTGACAATGTCCTGTGTCCTTAAATTTTGACCGATTGTTCTCAGACTTGACACACGCCACAATTTGCTCACCTTGTACTTTCTACCAAGTCTGGTCTAAACCGGATCAAAACTGTAAAACCTGACCTATTCCCTACCTATTACCTTTGACCTTTTGTGGACAATATCTACCGTGCTTTCGACCCAGTGGAGAATGAAACCCTTCTGTGAAAAAAAAAAAAAAAAAGGTGATTGGTTTTGCCATTCTAGAGTTAGAAGTATATAAGGTAAAAGAAGACAACGAGGAAGAAGAAGAGGAAGAAGAAGAAATCGGGCTTTGTGTATTATGTTTTAGCGTGTTAGCATTATGTCTCAGCTACTTTTGGAGATGTTTTAGAAATAGACAAGCATGATGATTACGCCATGATGCATCAAATAATTTAACACCTCCGGGTTTGGGTGCCTCGAAAGATTAGTATTTACCAAGGCTTATGGGTACATAGGCGCCATCCTTACATACAGTGTCTAACGAATATATATACATACATACATATATCTATCTATCTATCTATTTATCAATCTATCTATCAATACACACACACACACACACACACACACACACACACACACACACACACATACACACACACACACACACACACACACACACACACACACACACACACACACACACACACACACACACACACACATGTACACACACACACACACACACACACAAATATATATATATATATATATATATATATATATATACACACACACACACACACACACACAGAGTAAGATACAGGGAGGAAGGGTGCAAAGATGAGTGATATGGTGTGAAAAATAGAGAAATGTGAAAATCATGTGAGAGTATTAATATATAGAGTGAGGCTTCCAGAGTTTGTGAAGGGGAGAGTAAGAGAGTAAATAAATGTGATGATCCAGTTACAGTAACAAATGACAAAGTGAGATTGCACGGGTGAGTGAAATATAGTAAATGAGAAAGTGAATATTATGAGGTGAAGGAAAGCGAGTGAGGCTGCTAGAGTGAGTGACGGTATGAAAATGGAGTGACTGTGAGCAAGTGACGGAGTGAGTGAGGAGGTGAGATGAAGACGTGAGAGTGAGGCTGTAAGGTGAGTGAGGGACAGTTAGGTGAATAAGAAAATAGTCAGAGAGAGAGAGAGAGAGAGAGAGAGAGAGAGAGAGAGAGAGAGAGAGAGAGAGAGAGAGAGAGAGGCCACATGTCGTCATTAGAGCCACTGGAATATTACATGAGAGTTGCTTCTTTGTTGCTTGTTTGTTTGTTTCTTGTTTGCTGTCCCCCTTACTTCCCCTCCCCTCTCCCTCACTCTACCCCTCCCTCTCCTTTCTCCCTCTCCCTCCCCTCCGCCTCCCCCTTCTCCCCCTCCCTCTCTCCTCTTTCTCTCTCTTCATTTTCCCCCTCTCCCTCCTCTCCTTGTTCTTCTCTCATCCCCTCTCCCCCCCTCTCTCTCCATGCTTCCCCCCCCCCTCATCCTCTTTCTGGCTCTCTCCTCTCCACACCTTTCCTCTCCCCACCTTCTGCCGACCCTCTCTCTCTCACTGTCTCCACTCCTTCCCCTTGTCCACCGTTCCGTCCTTTCTCCTCTGCTCTCTCTTTTTTCCCTCCTCCTCCTTCCCTCTCCTCCATATACCCCTTCTCCTCCCCTTCCTCCCTCCTTCAACTTCTTTCCTCCCCTACTTCCCCTTGCATCTATCTCCTTCTCTTTCTCATTTTCTTCTTTTACATTACTTCCATTTTCTTCCCTCCTTTCTCTCTCTCTCTCTCTCTCTCTCTCATTCAGTTATCTATTCAATGATTCTTCCCCGTCTTCCTTTCTCGTGTTTTTCTTTCTCTTCTTTGCTTCTCTCCCTATCGTTTCTTGCCTCACTGCTTCTTGCCATCCTCTCTTTGATCTCCCTCCCCTCCTCCCCACCTCTCTCTCTCTCTCTCCCCTTCACATCACCCTATGCACTATTACTCCCCTTCCTCTTTTTTTTTTTTTTCTTAATTTTTCAAACATTTCAGTAACTTTCTCGCTTTCGCCTCTTTTTCTGTCTTCCTCCTATGCTAATAATTAATAATGATTTCCTCCTTCCCTGTTTCTTCTTTATTTACTTTTCCTTGTCTTTACATTTTTCTCTCCCTTGTTCTTCTTCCTCCCTTCTTTAACATTCTGTCTGTCTCTCTCTCTCAAACTTTTTCTCTTCCCTTTATCATTTTTTGTCCCCCTCCTGCTTTTGTCCAATTTCATCTTCTCTTCCTTATAAACTGTGCAAAAAAGAAAGAAATCAAGGCTGACAATCTGCAAATCACCCAAATAAAACTGACAAAAAGAAAAAAAAAACTGCCTGGACACACTACATTTGTGAGAAAAGAGGTCAGAGGCAGTGGGAAACATAGGCTGAGAATGACAGTCCCAGAGTTGACCAATGGCATACATGGGACTATCGCCTTGTCATTATCATCATCACCATCATCATCAACGTCATCCTCTTTTTTTTCACCTGTCTTCATCACTCTTTTTCTCTTTTCCTCTTCCCTCGTTTTCTTTCACCTCCTTCACGCCTTCCACCTTTCCCATCCTACCTGTTAACTAATTCATTGCTTGTTAATTTTGCCGCCTGCCTAAATTTCTGAAGGACTACAAACATGATCATGCACTGAGAGAGAGAGAGAGAGAGAGAGAGAGAGAGAGAGAGAGAGAGAGAGAGAGAGAGAGAGAGAGAGAGAGAACTTTCTGATAGTGGTATGAAAGTTTAAGTCGGTGTTATCATTCAGTGTGTGTGCTTGTTTCTCCCCCTCCCCGTCCCCCCCCCCTCTCTCTCTCTCTCTCTCTCTCTTGTAATTTCTTGTTTTTTTTCTTCTTTCCTTCCCTTTTTCCTCCACCTTTATTGTCATTCCTCTTTACATTCCCCTTACATTCGCCTTCCCTGCTTTCCTTTCTCCATTCCATCCTTCCTTCATTCTTTCTTCCTCTCATCCTTCTTTTCTTTCCTTCTTTACTGGTTTATAACCTTTCTTATTTTCTCCTCATTCACAATATCCATTTTCTCTGTCTTCTCTCACCCCTTTCTTTATTCTCTTTCTCATTTTCTCAATTCCTATCTCTTCTTCTCCCACAATATCCCCTTTCCTTTCATACTGCTTCCCTGTTCACCCCGTCACTCTTTCGTCTTTTCTCCCCTTCACCCTTCCTCCCCTAGCACCTCTCTGTCCTTGCATTCCTCGATCTTTCACTCTTTCTCTTGATTTGTTTTCCTCTCAACTTCATTCCGCCGCCTTGTCTTTCTATATTCAGTTCCTCCCTCCCTCCCTCTCTCTCTCTCTCTCTCTCTCTCTCTCTCCCGAATCCACTCTTCCTGTTGTCTTCATTCTCTTGACACTTGAAACTCCTTCCCTCTCCTTCCTCCTTCCACCAACTCTCTCCCTCCTCCTTTCCTTTTCCTCTCCTCTCTCTCCCCTCTCCCCTTCCCCTTCCTCTTCCCCCGTCGCCCCCTTCCCCGCCCCTCCAACTCCTCCAAGCTTCAGCGGGGAGGAACAAACAAGCCAGAACACGTCTTGACCTGGGCGCCAATCAGGGCCGGGCAAGTGAGGGCGGCGACCAATGACAGGCGGGGTTGTCAAGTGGCGGGAGTTGGCCAGAGAACAATAATGAGCGCTGTTTGGATGCTTTACCTTCTCTCTCTCTCTCTCTCTCTCTCTCTCTCGTGGCAGGAGTGGGTGAGTGAGACGGTTGGCCTGTTTCCTGCAGCGTTGTTAATTGCTGGGATTGGATGGAAAGAAGATGCCATGGAGAACGGCAGGGAGGGACGGAGGAAAGGAAGGAAGGAGGGAAGGAAGGAAGGAAAGAACGAACGAACAATGGGTAGATAGATGCATCGATGGATTGAGGAAAGAGGGAAGGAGGAAAGGAAGGATAGATGGCAGGATGAATGGATGGATAGATTGAAGGATGGATGGGGGTATGGACGGATACACGGAAGGAAGAAAGAAAGGCAGGAGGGAAGGAAGGAAATGGAGAGAGAGAGAGAGAAGGATGGAAATAGGAATGAGGAAAGAGAGAGGGAATGAAAGCGGGATAATGATTAGTAGGCAATGAGAGTGAAGGAAATGGAGAGCATTTATGATGACAAGTGAAAAAAAGAAGAATGATACAGTGGCGCAGAATGAAGAAGAATGAGGGAGAATGAAAAAGCATCATTGGAAAGGAAGAGAGGTAAAATGGAGGAGAGAGAAAAATGAAGGAGAAATATGGAGAATGAAGGTTATACAGGAGAGTGAGGATGAATGTAGAAAAATGTAGGAGAGAGGAATGAAGGAAAATGAAGGGAGAGAAGAATGAACGAGACTAAGGAAGAGTGAAGGAAATTGCAGAGAGAGAAGAATGAAGAAGAATGAACAAAAAGTAGTGCCAGGCGCAACAAATCTCGCCCGGCAGCAGTTATTTTATTGCTGTTAAATACTGAATCAGTACAGCCATTTAGTGACAGTACACGAATTAAGTCTAAAGTAATGACGCAAATGTTTTCAATTTACTCCCCCTGAATATCCATGACCTTGAGTTTGACCTTTCAAGGTCGCTTACGGTTAAAGGTCATGTTACCAATTAAAAACCCATATAGGACTTCCTATGTGTTGATAATAGTAAATATCCCCCTGTCTTTAATCAGTCTCAAGTTATAGCCCCCTGAATATCCATGACCTTAAGTCTGACCTTTCAAGGTCACTCAAGGTCAAAAGTCTCGGTGCCAAATGAATGCCCATATTACGAGTTCCTGCATGTTCATAATAGTAAATATCTCTACCTTCAACCGATTTCAAGTTATATCCATCCATACATCATCCAATCCCATGTCGCCCCATAGTGGAGCGTAGGAACCCGGGGCTAGGCAAGTTGGTCCTGACATTTAAGATGCGAGTGACCAACCTCACTCATCCCTGAGTGGCATTACGTGAGCAACAAACTCCACCCTTGGATATATAAACCTACACCGGCTCAATCCGATTGGAGCATCTTTAATTACCCACTAAACCACCAGGCGCCACAATTTGGTTATATGGTTACCACCCAGCGTATTAAATGGTTTCCTAATGTACAGGAAACCTTTTGGCTTGTCACTCAGTGTTGTCACCCATAGGCAGAAGTAAGTGGAAAGAATGAAGAAAAGAAAGACAGAAGAGGGAGTGTAAAGTCACCTGTAGTCAGAAGAAAGAGAAGAGAATGAAGGAAAGAAAGACAGATGAGGAAGGATGGAAGAAGGGAAAGGGCAGACACCCGAAGCTGCACTACATTGAGTGAGTGGATGGTGAGTGTCCCCACCGTCTGAAAATCCGTGAATTTGATTTTGACCTTTCAAGGTCACTCCATTACCTCCAAAATTTAATCACTTTCCTTAGGGATCAGTTCCCATATATCATGAAAGTTTCATGCAGTTTCATTCAGCCGTTTTTCCGTAATGTTGCTAATAAAGAAACAAAGAAACTCGATCAAAAACAACCTTGTCTGACGCCATCCAGGCGAGGTGATAAAGGAAAATGAAGGAGAGAATGTGTGAAGGAGACTGAGGAAGAAGCAAAGGAAATGAAGGGGAGAGTAGAATAATGAAGGAGAAATGAGTAACAACGAAAAAATGGAAGGAGAATGAAAAACGAAGACTGAAGGAAAATGATAGAGAAGGAATAAATGTGGGAGAATGACGTAAGGAGACAAAATGAGTGGAAAGACTGAGAATACTGGAAGGTGAAGGAGGGTAACGGAAAAAGAAACAAAGAATGACACTGATGGCTAATAAAACAAGAACGAGACTAAAAAGGAATGAAGGCAAAAGCAGAAGAGTGAACGAAGGCGAAAAAAAAAAAAAGAGTGAATGTGAAGGAAAGTGAAGGAGAATGAGGGAAGGAGAAGGAGAATGAAAGATGATGAAGGGGAATCGAGGAAAACGAAGGAGGGTGAAGGAGAATGAAGGAAGGTGGAGAACGAAAGAACGTGAAGGAGACTGAAGGAAAGTGTAGAATGGAAAAAAAAAAAGATAATGAAGGAAGACGAAGGTGAGTGAAGGACTGTGATGGAGAATGAATGAAGGTGAAGGAGGGTGAAGGAAAGTGGGGGAGAATGAAGTTGCATGAAAAACCGAAGAAAGGTGGGGTAGAGTGAAGGAAAGTGAAGGAGAACGAGGTGGCATGAAGGACTGAAGAATGGTGAAACAGAGTGAAGGAAAGTGAAGGAGAATAAAGAAAGCTGGAAGAGTGACTGAGAATGAAGGAGTGAAGGAAGGTGAAGAAGAATGAAGGGGAGTGAAGGAAAGTGAAGGAGAATGAAGCGGAGTGAAGGAAGGTGAAGGAGAATGAAGGAGTGAAGAAATGTAAAGTCAATGAATATGAAGGTGAAGGAAAATGTAGGAGAGTGAAGGAAGGTGAAGGATGGAGGTCGGGTCGGGTCTGGGATGCTGCAACTCAACAACACTAGTTTATCAAGTGTTCCAGGACACACACAAGTTTACACACACACACACACACACACACACACACACACACACCACACCCACCCACCCACACACACACACACACACACACACACACACACACACCACACCCACCCACCCACACACACACACACACACACACACACACACACACACACACACACACACACACACGCATACTTTCGTACCCGTGCGCACGCGTACGCACGCACGCACACACACACACACACACACACACACACACACACACACACACACACACACACACACACACACACGTTACCAGGGGCAAACAGTTACACAGACATATATACAGCAGGCCTACTCACATTTACATGCAGAGACACACACAGGCACATGAACACGAGTACACACACACACACACACACACGTACACCCATGCATACACATATTAAAGCAGACAGATACATACATGCTACTCTATCCCTCACACATGCACTCATACAGGCGTACACAGATACACACAAATACATACATACACACAGATACACCATCTTAAGTATACATGCACAACCCATACAGAACACACACACAAACACACAAAACAAACACCGTCACATACATGTAGACTAGGTGTGTGTTGCCATGTAGGGGACCCGAATGTAGTCTTGCAGGATCTAGGCTATGCAGCAAACAAGGGATTTTTGGTTATGCTCTACCCACCTACCGTACCCCCCTGCCTACCTCCCACCTTGTTTACCTACTTATCCACCCTATTCCCCACCAATCTCTCTGCCTACTCACCTTCCCGCGTACCTACTGCACCTCCTTACCTATTTCTTTTCCTCCTCCCTCCCTCCCTTTCCACCTGCCTTCCTAACTACCAACCTCCCACCTACTCCTTGCCTGCCTCCACCAACTGATAAGGTAACGACACAGGCGCATACTTAATTTTTTTGGATCATATAATTCGGCAGTCACCAGTGGGCTGTATTAAAATTGTGATATGGGCATAAATTACTATATTTTGAACGTCTTTTCATGTGAGAGAAGCGTTATGCCTATATTCCTGTAAATAAAGGCCAGACATTTTTTTTTTTTTCGGTCACTGTGAACTCCGGACTGCTCAGAGTGTGTCGACCACTCTGGCGAGGGCACACAGCCTGGTGGAGAGGATCCATCTGACACACACTCGACAGAACCGATCCATCAGTGCGGCCAGTAGAAAGCCAACGAACAATCGGACGGACTGACGAACATAAAACTCTCTCGAAGTTCAGCCGAGCTAAGGTCCTCACATTTCGGGATTCCAAATTTTCGAACTAAAGCTATTTATTTATTATTTACTTAACACACACACACACACACACACACACACACACACACACACACACACACTAGAAACCTACATACCACTCATATACACACATATACAATTCCCGTACCCACGGACACAAAGGGGATCGTAATGAAGAGAGTGACAAACAAACGCATCACACGCACCACTCGTCAAAGGAATAAAAACACCGTCCAGGCCACGCGTCACAAGCACAACAACTCCCCCTCCCCCCCCCTCTCTCTCTCTGTCTCTCTCGCTGTTATTAAACGTATTCTTTCCATCTGCTAAACGATCATGTTTTTCTTACTCTTATTATGTTTCATTCCCTCCCCCCTCACTCTATTATTATTATCATTATTATGATTATTATTATTATTATTATCATTACAAGTGCATTTTACCATCTGTTTATCGATCATACTTTTTTATATTTACTTTTATTTTCATTTGTCTGTGACTGTTTAATACTGATTTATCCTTTTTGTTAATTCCAATTTTCTCTTGTTTTCATTATGGTGTCTCATTTACTTATCTCCCTCTTTCATTTCCCCCCCACCCACCTCTCGCCCTTCCTCCTTCTCTCACTTTAATTATTTTCATTTTGGTTTGTTTTCCTCTGTCTCTCGTGCAGCAACCAGCCTAGTATCTCCACTAACATATTATATTCTTGCTTCACCCAGTTCCAGTACCACCATTTTTAGTATATTGTGCAGATCGATATTATCCAACCGTGTCCTCAAATAAATCGCTAAGAGGTGCTAGGGAGCGTTCTTAACCCACGAGAATACGACTACAAAATCGGCCTCCATAGCCTCCTCGCTACGGTCTCTCTTTCTACGGTCAGACGATTTTATATGGCTTAAGCTACACTAGTAGTGTATATATTGAAAAACTTGGTGTGGATTTTCAGAGACGAATGTGGGGAACTGGATAATAATGATGATGATGATGATGATGATGATCTGAAACTGTCTTAACAAAGTACAGAGATCCCCACTTCTCACTGACTCCCTCCAATCTCTCTCTCTCTCTCTCCTGTTTTAGTGACTATTAACGAGTATTCTCACACCTTCATTTATACAACTCCTAAACTCCGAAAGCATACTCCTCAATCTATCTTTTCTTTCCTATGACCTCCAGAGTATTAAGCACAATGTCTTCCTCCTCGTCCTCTTCCTCCCTCTTCTTCTTCTCCTCTATTCAGTTCGGCTTAAATCTCCTGCATGGCCATTATAACAGCACAAACTTTAGACACACACACACACACACACACACACACACACACACACACACACACACACACACACACATACCAAACGCAAACGTGTTGTATATGAGTGTATAGTATTTGCAGGCTATTGTTAACATGAAAGCCCTCCTTCTTCCAACTACAGCCAGTGGGTAATATCGACCGCGGGACCTCGTGATTACCAGTGTCTCTTCCTACCAACGCGCCTTGTGTTCGTGTGGGCAGCTCGAAGTAAATGGATCTTGGTTTTGCTTCTCATTTGTTCCGATATCACTGAAAAAGACGACAGTTTTGCGGGCCCTCGGCATTTGGTTTTCTTTTTCCATTAATTAGGAGGGGAGACCTGTGTGTGTGTGTGTGTGTGTGTGTGTGTGTGTGTGTGTGTGTGTGTGTGTAACCTACTGACGAGTGGGAAGATGGATGGACCTCACTGAAAGGGTTACCTAACATTTGCCCAGACCCAGGAATATGATTAGTTATATAAATAGCCAAACAGCAATAGTCCCAACAAGAACAAAAACGCGTACTCACAGCTCCCAACACTCGCGCCCTACAATCGGTTTAAGGATTTTGTTTTCCCTGCCCTGTGCCTTTGACCTCTGGCTGATTGCTTTCAAAATCGAATTATTTCATCCGTACTTGACCGTTAACCTGTCCACCAAGTTTGATCAAAATCGGACTGAAAGTGTAAGCTGACCTTCTGACTTTTGTCCTGTTGGCCCGAAAAAAGCATCACTTCACCCTGGGTTAACCTTAAACTCTTCTACCTAATTTGGTTAAAAATAAAAAATCTGAAATAAATGCCGAACCTCTGACCTTGCCTTGTGACCTTTACCTCTGCATGACTGTAGTAGATGGAGTGCGTCCTTTCCTGTTCCTTAACCCTTCCACCAAATTTGGTCAAAATCGGATCAGAACTGTATGAGTTGCTTTTTCCCTTGACGTATGACCTATGACTTTTCCGGCCAAAAATGAATCACCTCTTTCTCTGATGGTCCTCAATCATTCTCACGTATCTGGTGCAGCTCCATGCAGTAGTTATCTAATACTATTGCTAACATGCAGATAGACAGCAGAGGCAGACAAGCAAACAGGTCACAATACACAACACTCGCTCTCTCACAGGCAGGTCCAATATGAGAACAGAATAAAGCCAAGGTAGAAAAAAAAGTAAAACAAATCAAGCAACTAAGGAGAAAGACCCCAGGGACAAAACAAATGGGTGTATTTTTTGAGATGAACACTTCCGGGGTTTTGTACATGGATGGGGGGAGTGGGAGAGGGAGGGGACGGGGAGGGGAGAGCAGGAAGAGGGGGATAGAGGATGGGGGTAGAAAAGGGGAGAGGAGGAAAGGGGGAAAAGAGGGAAAAGTGGGTAGGAAGTGGGGAGCGGAGGAGGAAGAGGGGAGGGGAGGAAAGGAATGGGAGAGGGGAGTAGATGAGGAAGAAGGAAAAGAGAGAGAGAGAGAGAGAGAGAGAGAGAGAGAGAGAGAGAGAGAGAGAGAGAGAGAGAGCGTCGGTTGAGAGGGCAGCTAATGAGAGAGTTAACAGGAGGAGAAGAGAGGTTAGAGGAAGGAGGGAAGGGAGGGAGAGAGGGTGTGAAGGCGAGAGAGCATAAGGGGAGAGAAGGGGGGGGTAAGAGGGAGGGAGACGGAGAAAAAGAAGGAATGTGAGGGAAGATAAAAGAATCTAAGGAGGAAAGGAGAGAAGAGGTGTGATGAGAGAGGAGGGGAGAGACGGGAAGGTAGTGTAGCAGGAAGGACAGGAGGATACGAAGAAGTGTAAAAGGGAGCAAGGAAGGAAAGGAGAGAAGGAAGAGGAAAAGTAGGGAAGGAGAAGGAGGAAGGACAGCGGAAAATGATGAGGCAGAAGAGGAGGAACGGGAAAAGGAGGGAGGGAGAGAGAGGGAATGAAGGTACAGAGGGATGGAGAGAAAAAAGAGGATGATATAAAGATATAAAGGAGGTCGAGAGAGAGAAGTGGCTAAAGGAAAGTTGAAGAACAGAGTCACCTTTGATGTTCACCCTGTCCTCTCTCTCTCTCTCTCTCTCCTGTTTTTAAAATATAACTCTCCAACCTCTCTAATTAGATAACAAGTCTGCCTATTAATTTCAATCTCGTGATTCTGTTGATGTATTTTTCAGTTTATTTTGGCTATTTCCTAAAGATCTGATTCAGCCCAAAAGAGCCGCCATGTAGTGAAGAAATTAATGAAGGCTATATTTAACTTATCTAGCTTAAAAATCTCTCCCAGGCAGGATCAAACCGTCTGCAAATAGCAAGCTTAAAAAGACACTATAAAACAGGAGCTAGAGATGGGTCACTTGGATCATAAGTAATGTGTGGTTTGTAAATCTATAGAACTCGATCTAATCCGTCTGTTTGTTTCTCCCTCCCTTCTCCCGTTCCCCCTCTCATCACCTATTGTCTCCCTCCATCCTCTTATTAAGTACTGTTATAACTGGGGTGCCGGGTAACCCTATGATCGTGCATACCGACATTGCCTGGGACCCTGGATGGCCACTTTCCCTGTGGGAAAAGACCCACTGGGTACCATTTGACCTATTGAACCCATGTTCCTCCTTGGGCCCATTTCCCCAGAGATATATCCTCATGGATCTGTTCCACCCATAGTCCTATTTTTCCATTACCCATCCTCACACCAACCCTACCCATCCACCTCATCCGCCCTGCCCGCACCACCAATCCGTCCACCCATCCAACCCGCTGTAGCTAACAATGAAATGGTTGTGTGTGTGGGGGGGGGAGAACTCTACGGTACTTGGCTACCATGTGTCCACCATGCTGATTTAATTATTCTAATCACTTCTAATCTTGGCCATGAGGGGCGACACTTTACCAACTGTAACGTACACCTCGAAATTTGTCGTAAAAGTTACACCTGTTACAGCTGTTCAGAGAGTTCTGTATTCATCTCTCTAGATTTCCATAGAGAACAGACAGACAGACGGACAGACAAATAAACTTTCTCTTTTTTTCTCTCTCCCTCTCGTCTTATTACGTCTTTCCTCACTTTCTCCGCCTTTGTCTCTTTCCATCTCCGACCTCTCTCATATTTCTAATTTCCTCCCCCATCGTCATCTCTCTGTCTGTCTGTCTGTGTCTCTTTCTCTTTCTCTCTCTCTCTCATATTTCCTTCTTTCCCTCCACCTCTCCCTCCCTTCCCCAAACTTCCCTCTTCCTCCCTCTCTTTTTCCGCCCCATTCTCTCTACCCTTTTTCGCTCCCACGCTTCCCTCTCCTTTTCTTTCTGTATCACGTAATACTCTCTCCTCTCCCTTCCCTACTCTCTCTCTCTCCTCCCTCTCTTCTCGCCCTACCCTTCGTCTCTCACTTCTCCCTTCACTCTTCTCTTCCCCCCTTCCTTCCCTCCTCGCTCCCCTCCCTTCCTTCTCTCTATCTCCCTCCTATCTCAACCCTCCCTACTCTCTCTCCTCCACCCCTCCCACCATTCTCTATCTGTTCTCCATCCCTTCCCTCCTCTTTCTCTTTCTCTCTTTCCCCCTCTCTCCTCGGTCCTATCTCTCTCCTTTCTCTCCAGTCCCTCCTCTCCCTAACCCTCTTTCCTCCCTTTCTCACCCTCCCTCCTCTCTCTCATCTTCCTTTTCACCTGAACCCCCCTCTCTCTCTCTCTCTCTCTCTCTCTCTCCTCTTCACTTCCCTTCTCTTCGCTCCCTTCCCTTCCTTCTTTTCTTCCCTCTCTTTTCCTCCCTCCTCTCTTTTTTCTCCCTCCCTCCCTCCCTCCTTCCCTCCTCTCTCCCTCACTCCCTCCAGTCACCCATACAAACTTCCTCCGCTTCACTAAACACGGCTTCAAAAGACCTTTCCCCCCCCCCCTCTCTCTCTCTCTCACACACACACACACACACACACACACACACACACACATGCTGTCTTTTATTGTGTGCTATCTCTCTGTCTCTTCTCATTTTCTTTAACTTACTTCTTTCGTTCCTCCTTCCATTCCCCTCTCCCTTTTCCTCCATCCCCCCTTCTCTCTCTCTCTCTCTCTCTCCTTTAACTCATTCTCTGTACCCGTTCATCCCTCCCTCTCTGCTTACCCCCTTCCCTTGTTTCTCTTCTCCTCCCATCCATCTTTTCTATGTTCTCCTTTCTTCTAATCACTTTCTTTCCTTCTCTTCTATTCTCTCCCTTCCCTCTCTCGTCTCCCCTCTTCTCCTCACTCACTTCTCTCATTTCCGTTCTCTTCAATTCTTTCTTCTTTTCTCTTTTCTCCTTTTCAGTCCCTTTACTCCTTCTGTACCCCACCTCTTATCTTCATGCCCTTCCTCTGTGTTTTCCCTCCCTCTCTCTCTCTTCCTCTCTCCTTTATTGCATTTCCTGATCTTTAATTTCTATTGCATTATCTTCTTCCTTCCTCTCCCCTCCTTTTGTTGTTCCCTCTTCTCCTCAGTTTACTCCCTTTTATCCTTTTCCTCCTATTTTTCCTTCCTCCTCCCACTTTTGCTTTCTGTTCTTTCTCCAGCCTCCCCTTATTTTCCTCCTCGTTCTTTCCCTTATTCTCTTTTCTTTTTCACCTCTTCTTCTTTCCTTAATATATCCCTTCCTCTCTCTCTCTCTCTCTCTCTCTCTCTCTCTCTCTCTCTCCTGCTTCAGTTTTTCATTTTTAAAAATATCTTTACGATTTCCTCTCCGCTCCCCCCCCCCAGCCCGTTTCCTTCCCCCTACCCTTGTCTTTCTCGCCATTCTCTCTTCCACCCTTTCTCCCCTTCCAGTTCTCACACACTCCTCTGCCTCAACCTTTTCCCCTATCCATTTCTTTCCTTTTCTCCTTCTCTTCCGCCTTTCCCCTCTTCCTACCGTGCCCCTCTCCCACTCCTTCCCCGTATCTCTTCCCTCTCTGCTGACCCACTTTCTCTCCTGCCTCAACCTTTTCCCTCTCCATTTTTTCCCCCTTCCTCTCTCCCCACCCTTCTCCTCTTTCTCTCCCGTCCCCTCTCCCCATCCTTCTCCTCCTCCTCTGCCACTCCTTCCACCCTCTTTCCCTCTTCCCATCTTTCTGCCCCTTCCACTCTTTCTCCTCCCTAATTCTCCCCCCCCCTCTCAGTCCCTCTCCCTCTCTCCCCTGCCTCACTCCCCCCCCCCCGCTATTGATCATGGTGGGTTACATCCTGCCTCAACAACCCAAAATCCCGGACACCCCCCCAAAAGCTCACACACCTCAAACTGACCAACGCAGCAAAATACGCTACACTGGTATACTTCCCGAGCCTCTCACCGTATTCTCCACGGTGTTGCATGATTATGTATGAGCACACGTCATTTTAGATTTATTATATAACATTATAACTTGAGAATAATCATAAGATACTGAAATACCATCAAAATTACGGCCGGATCCAGCCCTCTGGAAAAGGAGACGCGTGATCCCTTGCAGAATTACAATCGAAAAAATAAAAATTCACTATTTTAATTGTTCAAATGTTATAAGTATAATAATATAGCCATATATAACTGTAGTAAGGTATTTACTGCATAAATTTTGATAATAAAAAGTTGTTCTCTTAAAAGTAATCATTAGCCTGCCGAAAATAGGGTGGGTGGGTATGCGCCCCTCTGTCCCGCTAATACGTACCTGAAAATAATTCCCAAACTCTGAGCTACAGAAGCTATCTGATGCTGGGCCTACTGTAAGCCAGTAACATAAAGGTGATCGTAGTTAAGGCTCCCTTGTGCCTTAAACTCATGATTATATTACGAAAATATCATCATCATCATCTTCATCATCATTATAATCATCATCATCTTCATCATCATGTTAAACTTACTCCCCACTAATACATAAACCTGAAAAGATTCAGAAATAGTGTCAAGAAAGCACAAAAATGGAACCATCATCATACTGGCAAGTAATATAGGCCAAACATCCCTTCACTTATCTCTCAAGCCTTGGAAAGTCTTGGCTCTGCCTCACAGGCCAACCATCCACAAAAATAAATGGTACTCATAATGCCTATCGGTCTGGAATCATTCTGTAGAACGTCAGGTTATAAAAAAATGGTGCAACTTTCGTGAAAAGCATTTCCATACGTAGACTACAGTACTTCATCCATCTATTTCTGTCCATCAGTTTCTTTGCTTCATCAAATGCCATAATCCCTTCAATATATTCCCTCCTCCACTTATGAGTATAGCACTTGTACACAGTTTTCTACGTACAATCTGACAACTTATTCTTACATCTTTATAACATATTTCTGTGATAACATCGGACTGCAGAAACTGCCAGATGGAATTAAAATAATAATCACTCACATAAACAAGGCAATTTTTTCCATCCTCCTTCAGTATATTCCCCATTACACTCACCATTACTTGACATACATACGTATTCCCACATTTGCTTTTTCTATCGGGCTATAACCACACACCTTAATCCCGCATGGGATTGCCATGGATAAATCGCCTCCACATCGTCCTGTCCGTCATTAGGTTGCCCTCCCTCCATCTCACACTACTCTCATTCACTTACCTCTACACCCCGTCTTTCCACCTCATCCTAGGTCTCTCTCTCTCTCTCCTGCTTCACCCACATAGCTCTCCTAGTTAATCATTCACTCTCCATTTGCTCTACACAGCCACACCATCTCAGGTACTCTTAACATTTCCAGCCCATCTACATCAACATCATAACCCTCCAGATCTTCCTCGTTTGTCTGTTTCTCCACATAAGTCCACACGCTACTTCCAGAGAACTCATTTGTTATTAAATTACTATATGCTTACTGTAGATTCTGAATATGATCAATAATATTAAAATGATAACTAACTACAAATAAGTGTGACTGACTTTTTAAAAAATCACACGTAACTTCAATCTATTTTTCGGTTATTTTTCAATAT
This sequence comes from Coenobita brevimanus, assembly GCF_032717465.1. Lineage (NCBI taxonomy): Eukaryota > Metazoa > Arthropoda > Malacostraca > Decapoda > Coenobitidae > Coenobita > Coenobita brevimanus. The sequence continues at coordinate 49,995,838 of NC_137024.1, read as the reverse complement.
ATTTTCTATTGCAATTCAGATTGTAATAAAAGTAAACATTTTTTCTGCAATGATTTAAACTATAATATGCCTCTAACCGCTGAATAATTAAGAATGCTGAAATAACTATGAACTACAAGAACTGCCTGAGAATTAAAATCCCTAATTCCGCACGTAAACAGGAAGACTTCTAAAGGGATGTAAACACACCTCACTCCTTCCCTTCCTCTTGCATCTTTCTTGGCGGTATTTTCTCACACGCTCCCACGTCCCAAATATTTTTCTCACTTTCAACCCAATCTTTCTTGCTTTCTCTTGCTCTCTTCCTTTTATCGTCAGGCTCACTCAACCTTGACTTTTTTTTCTAGCTCTCTTGTCGTCTTTCACTGTTACTTGGATTTTCTCCCTCCCCTTCTCTCTATCTATCTTCATCTCTGCCTCTCCACTCGTTAACGCTTTCTTCACTTTTCTTACACTTCTAAATCCCTTCCTTCCTCCTTTACGCCAGTCAGCCTCATTTTCCAGTCGTGTCTCTGTTTTTCCCTTCCTCCCTCCACCAAAATCCTTCCTCTTCCTCTCCCCTTTCTCCTTTCCAGCAACCTCTCCTCTTCCCCTCCTTTTCCCCGTCCTCCCTTCTAATCACACCCTTCTTCCCCAAACCCCTTCTCTTCCCTCCTCTTCCCCCTCTCCTCTTCTCCTTCTCCTCCCCTGCTCTTCCCCTTCCTCCCTTTCCGTAACATATTTCTCCACTGCCTCCCCTCTTCCCCTCTCCTCCTCCGCTCCTCTTCCCGTCTCCTCCTCTTTCCCTCCTCCCCTCTCCTTAGGACATGTGTGCCAGGGTATAATTAAATGCTGAGGGGGAAGAGGAGGGTAAGGGTGAGAGGGAGGGGGAAGGGGGAGGGAAGGTGGGGGAGTAGAGGAGGAATGTGTGAGAGTGAGCGAGGTTGAAGTGGTACAATATTAGAGAGAGAGAGAGAGAGAGAGAGAGAGAAGGTTAATGGAGGAGAAACGAGACAGCATAAGAGACAAGGCATGGCGTAAGAGGAGGAAGGAAGGAAGGAATGTGAAAATATGGAGAGAAAATGGAGTTAGAGGGAGATAATGGAGGGAATGTGGAGAGATGGAGTGGAAAAATCACGTAACAGGGCGAGATAATGAAGGAGTGTGAAGAAATGGGAAGGAAAATGGGGTGGCCGTGATAAAAGAGACGGTAAGAAGAAAAATAAAAGTGAAATAGACTGGAGTGAAACAGCAAGAGATAAAGACAGAAAAAAGAAGAAAGTGGATTTAAGTATATGAATGACAGAATGAAACGATGAGAGTACGTAGAAAAGAAATAATGGAGGAAGAAAGGAAAGAAGGAACTAAGAAAATACTGGAATGAAAGCCACAAAAAAAAAGTAAGAGGAATGAGCAGAGGAGAGGAGGGAGACAGTAAGGAATGAGAGAGAGAGAGGAAGGGGGGAAGGAGAGAGATGGGGAGAGTAGGGAGGGAATCAGAGGAGAAGACGGAGGGAAGGTTGCGAAGTGAACGTGAGGTGGGAAAAGGAAAGATGAAGGAGTGAAGGAGAGGAAGGAAAAGCGATTGGAAAAGGAAAGCAGAAAAGGAAAAAAAAGAATGAAAGGAGAGAACAAAGAAAGATAAAGGGGCGAAGGATGAAACAGACATAAATCCTAACACACACAACATCACTGACCAATCTTGCCTGTCTCTCTCTCTCTCTCTCTCTCACACACACACACACACACACACACACACACACACACACACACACACACACACACTATTAACCTTGAAACACACACTCCATCCTCTTAACTCTGATATATTGCAGTATATTGGCTCCTATCTTAGACATTACCCCAGCCTGATCTGATCACTTGCTGATGACTACCACACATATCCAAATAGCACACACACACACACACACACACACACACACACACACACACACGCAAACACACCATTAAGCATCTAATATACACCTCATCCTCCGCATCCCAGCTAAACCCTGCCCCACCTGATCTGATCACCTGTTAATGACTAATAAACCGATTGGACTTGACACGCGGCTGGCCAGATTCAATAATTCACATCAGACCTGCCCAGACCTGACTACCACTAGACCATTGATGACCTGACCTAGTATTCTCGTCTGATTTGGTTTGCTAGCACCTCTTCCTTAGCTGTTTATTTTGCGTATTACACCAAAAAGCTCATTTGTATTACTTAAAATAATCAAAATGTCGACAAAGGTGACACAAATATCATACAAGAATCTACTACCAACGAGGCATATGCAGATGCTGGAAACTCCCCTAAATCAACTTCATTACAGGCTTTAGGCTCGTTTGCTGTGACTCGTATTCTTGTCGGCTTGGTGGGCTCTGTTACACCACTTCCTAAACGGTTTATTGTGCATTGGACATTTAATAATCTTTCCTGTATTATGTACTGCATTCTACTATCCACATATTTTGAATAACTGACAAAAAATATAATGCAGAAACAGATTGGCAAGGAGGAGTTTGACAGCATCCTAACCCACGAGGATACCACCCTAAATTGCTTTGCAGGCTTCGTTGCACTCCTTCTTGAGCGATTCATTCTGCACATTATACCTCATTATCCTCTTTTAATCATACTGATGGAAAATTTCTCAATATTTAATCGATGGAGCCAACTTACAAGAGAATATTAAACTGACATATTGTAATCCAAATCCACCACCAAGGAAGAAGCGCCTCAAAGCATTCTAAGGAGACGCCACTACGGCCGCGAGAGAGTTTGGTTCACTCAGGATGTAGAGTGTACAGTATGTGCTGTATTAGGATGGTGATTAGTTCATGATGAGGCTTATTAGCGGTAATCCTTCTCCTTCCCTTCACAGCCTCCTCCTCCTCTTCCTCCTCCTTCTCCTCCTCCTCCTCCTCATCATCATCATCATCCATATCATAATCATCATCATTATCACAATCCTACTCCTTCTCCCCGCATCATCATCGCCATCATCAACATCACCATCTTCATCATGCTCATCATCATCATCAGCTTATGTGAGTCAAGTGTTTATATATCATAATAATTTCTTTGTCAAGCAAATCTAAATTTCTGGAAAAGTTATGCTTGAAAGACTGAAAAAAAAAAAAAAAATCGTGGCACTCGTATAGTATCCTCTGTACCCGTATGTTCTATTATTCTGGAGTGTTACGGTAGCAATGCCATCAATATAGTTGTCTCAAAAAACATTTTTATGTCTTTTATTTTTTCTCACTCTGAATTGTTCTCATAATATTGCCACATCAACTGCATCAAGTACTTTTTCGTAAATCATGGACAGAAATGTCTTAAAATGTGACGTTTTCTTAAGTCATCGGCAAACACCTTGAATATGGTGTGGTAATCTATAAGCACAACGTATCCTTGCCTGTTGTACTGGATGGTGGACATCAGGCAATATCAAAGAGAGGTTTCATCCTCTGGTTATTTACAATGTCCATAATACTGACTTTTTGTGCAGCACTGAAAGAGATATATTTTCTCATCATCTGAGTACTGCGGGCTTCCAGACATTAAAGATCTCTGACTGATTATCTTAAATAACGCCACCTTCAACCCTAAGCTCTTCATTACAAGGTCGTCTCTTTTATTTTGTTCCAGTATCGTAAGACCATTTTATTCAGCTTTGGAAACCTCCTTGTAATGAACAAGTTACTGAGGCCAACACCCCCAGTTAGTTCACTAAGCGTCTCCAAAACTGACTAAAATCGTCTGAAGATGGAAAGAAAACACAACATATATGCTCATATCGTCGGGCTAGAGAGGTTAACAACGCCAGTGGAAGGACCGTCTTCATCTTTCGCCTTTTTATTCAATTCAAAGATTTATTACGTCTTCTTTTTGTCGTCTTCTACTGTTTTCATCAATTTCACAGCTTAATTTTCTCGGGTATTTTAGCACTGGGAATACCGGGTTACTTCTCTCTCATGAGCCAATCCTTCTATCGCATGACTTGTATACTGTCTTGTATTAACCAATTCACCACTAAGACCTACTCCCAGTTCATTTTTGCTGCATTCACACACCTTTATTCGGCTTAGGGGAGACTTTTCCAACTAGAGGAGTCAGATATACAGCCTTTACTAGCTCCTCCAAAGTGAATTTTTAACCAGAGTTGAACAAAATCGTCTGGAGGTAACGAAATTAACTCACACGCCAACGTACTGAGAAGGATAAATTCTTCAGCTATTTTGATAAGCTAATTTTTCTTGTTTCTTACTCGACCCAATCTTAGGTAAAAAAAAAAATAATAGAAAAAAAATGTTGGGATATTTGTATAACTTTCCTGCGCGAGTATCTGGGAGCGTCAGAAGTAGGAGGGGGCGGCAATTATTGTTGAAAGAAGACAACTTGCTCATTTGTAACTATTAGACTTATTTATGGTTACTAAAGGGAGAGATATATTGTCAATTGCCTCAAGTATACAGCCGAAAATTGCTAATAATGGGGATTCTTAACTTAAAAAAAAAAAAAAAAAAAAAAAAAAAAAAAAAAAAGTTTTAAAGAAGCCGAGGCGGAGGAGGTACACGTTAGTGTGTGTTGGTTGTTGTGTTGGCTTAGGGCACTGAGCTCTATAGCCTGGAGGGGCCATCTCCGCAGCGTGCATGTGACTTTAGCTGCCAATTAACACCCGCACTCGTCGCCTACACCATGGTAATGCAAATGGAACACTGTTCTTAGCTTGCTGTTTCTGTTTCGCTGTTGCTTACATAAGCTGAACAGTGGGCCATGGCACTATATTTTAGCTGCGCAGTGGACTATGACACTATATTTTCCTAACTCATCGGCTAATTTCAAAAGGCGCGGGCTTTGGGTGTAGTGCATAAACATCATCAGCACCACCCTGGGCCCCTGGCGACGGGCACTTAAACTACGCGACGCTACCCAAGAGACAGCCCCTACATACTACAGAGCTACTATACTGTATTACCAGAAGTTTAGGCACTGTTCTAGGTGGTATGAGAGATTTCGTAGCAATTCCTCCACGGCGATCTATTTTCATGTGCGATACTGAGTAAAACTATGTCGTCACTGTATATATATATATATATATATATATATATATATGGGCTTATCATGGTGTAATAGGCATAATAAACCGAAAACGAAATTGTGCTACGAACTTGCACTGCCATCCACAATACGGCCTCAGGACAGACGATACTCAGTCTCACTACATCACAATTAGCCACCCTTTAACACACACTTACCCATTTTCACTAACACCTTAATTCTCATTTGAATATCCACATTTTCACGTCACCGTTTATGGTTTCAGAGCTTTAAAAAAAAAAAAACACGGGCGTAGCAGGGTAAAAAAAAAAAAAAGTGGGGGGAGGGGGGGCCAGCAATGTTAAGATGTGTAAATAATAGGTATCAAGATAATTTTTGTCTAAATTTGAAGACAATTAACTGAAATGTAATGGCGTCTGGCTTGTGCTAGGCTGAGCCCAGTAAGTTGCTAGAAAATAATTAGGATTGTTCCTCATAGGTTCTTAGATAGGGGATCAAATTTATTCAATAATAAAACACATGTTTACTTACTTTTATAATGTTTTCTCCAGAAATGCTCTCCGATTCCGTACACTGTGGTATAAAAAAGTTGGGGGCCGCAACATACCTAGGGCCCCCCTCCCTTGAAAAAATGTGAGGGGGGGCTTGGGCCCCAGGGCCCCGCCCCTCTCCTACTCCCCTGGAAAAGCTAGGTAACCATATATATAATAATAAGCACACACCAGTTCACAAAGGTGGCATCATACTGGGGAAACTCTGCATTCGAAACTAAAACGTCCTTAATGTACGCTTCAGAGATGCAAATATTCAAAGGGAGTCATTACGGGATTAGCTCATATCAAAACAGAAAACGAAATTGATAGCTGAAACTCCATGTAGTTTAGATTAAAATATATGCGGACTGAAAAAAACTGTTTGAACTGAGTGGTGAGTGGCAAAGTGTGCTGTGATCCAGGAGGCAGTACAACCGACCGGGTATAAAATAATGGTATAAAAGCTCCTGGTAAAGCTTGATGTGGCCATCCGGCTGGTATTGGCAGGAATCACAAGCTTAATGGTAAAGTCTGAAGTAACAAGCTGATTTAGACTTACCCTTAAAAAAAAGAAGAAAAAAAAAAGAAAAACTGTCCTTAAACGTATATACCGTTCATCAGAGAACATATTATTCTACTAAATATATTCTCTTTATCGTGTCCTGCAAAAACTGACTTTATTAATCATCGCCTCAAATGATTCTCTCTCTCTCTCTCTATCGTTTCCAGCAAAAATTGACTTTATTAATCATTGCCTCAAATGTTACTCTCTCTCCCTCTCTCTGTTTCATACCCTTAACCATCATTTCACCCTGACAAATATTACTCTCGCCCTGTCCTCCACCCTTCTTTACTTACCTTAATTATTTTTCCGCTGAACAAACCTTGCTCCTCTCTCTCTCTCTCTCTATGCACCCACCTGACTGCCGGCACCTCAAGGATATCCCACTCCACCGACATGTAGAACTCGGTCAGGTCAACCCCTCGCTCCACCACGTTGGTCCCCTCCACCTCATCCACGTGGCGAAGATCCACCTGCCAAGGGGAAGAGGCTGTTAGTAGGGTGTATGGGGACATGCGTACGGGTATGGGGATGTCGGGAAATGGGTACGGACATGGGGGTGTAGGGAGAATGATATGGGGACGCTGAAAGTGGACGGAGAAAGGAAAGTAAGTGAAATATGGAACACATTGTCCGTAGAATTTTACAACATAAGATAAACGTTTGAAGAAGTGGTAGGCTTAGATTGGTATGGGGGTGAGGAGAATGGTAAGGTAGCTTATGGGGAGATGTAAAGAAGGAAAATAAGGAATGGGGATAAGTTTGGTGATAGATTGATGGGGGTGGGATGGGTAAGGATGAACTAAGAGGAGTATACTGGGGTGGGGGGATAGGTAGAGAGATGGACTTTAAGGGAACGGATGGGTTGGGGGATGGATTATGAGAGAAAGGGAATGAGGTGGGAGGGTAAAATGATGGAGTGCAATTAGAGGAAGTAGCGAAAGAAAAAAGGGAAATAAGGGGAGAAGAAACAATGAAGAAATGGAGGAAAGGAAGGGGAAAGATGAAAGGAGAGTGAAAGATTGGGATGACGAATAAAATGTGGGTAGCATTGCTCGGAGGATTTTATGATCTACACTAAAATTACAAAAAAGGGAGGGGAGGCGCAGGTGGGGAAACAGTTGGAAAGTCTGTAGAGGTGTGAGAAGATGTGTAATGGGGACGGTGGGGAGAAATGGGGTGAGAGAACAGAGTCAGAGCCATAGCGAGTGGTGGGGAAGGTATGGTTGGGAGTAGGGGGAATGGCTGGGAAGGAGTAGTAAATGAAATGTGAGTTAAGTTCTCTGAAGCATTGGATGACTTAAGCTAAAATTATGGAAGGAGTGGAATACAGAGGATGGGTAGGGAGAATGGGAGAAACGGTTGGAGTATCAGTGAGGTACTACTGAGGATGGGGATGGGTTGTGAGAATGGGGAGAATGTCAGGAGGGAGATATGTTGGAGAGATAAGTAGCGGTGTTGGCTGGGGAAAGATAATGAGGGACGGTGGGGAGGTAGGACGATAGGGAAGTAGGGAGGTTCATACTGAGGAAGGTGGCGTGGTGAGGGAGAAGGAAGAGAGATGGAGAGGCGTAGAAGGCAGGAAAATGAAGGCGAAAGCTGTAGGCTGGGGATGGTAGGAGGGATGGTGCAAGGATTAATGAGGGGAATCAAAAGGGGGGGGGACGAAGGAAGGGGGAGAGGGATCGAGGTAGGGGGAGAGTGGGGATGGGTAGTGGAAGGCAAGGTAACATGAAGGGTAAAGAGAAAAGGAAGACTGGGAGATAGGAAATAGTAGTGGTGGTATACATGATGGTGTTAGTTACAGGGGCATACGTTGGTGTTCTGGTGTCTGCTGGATGGATGGATGAAAAGGTTTAACAAGCACATATTACGGTGTTAGTGCTTTCAGTTAGAAGGAGATTTTTATAGTTTACCGTTGCTACTGTCACACGACATTATTCAGCTTGGGGATAATGAAGGCTGTATTTAAGCCCTCTAGTTTGGAAATTCTATCATACACTGAATAAAACTCTCTAACGGTAGGAAAAAATAAAAAAAAGTCCTCGAGCTGTAGGAGTAATACGTTACGATCAATTGTAATTTATTCTTCCTGTTTCCAGACGCTTATATTCAATCCGTGAGAAACTTAAAAATGAGGTGCTTTCTTCAGCTACAACTGTCTGGTAACTGAAGCAAGAAGGTAATAGAACTGACGTCCATACTCTTAGGATATTAACGGTAAATCATAATGACAGGCTCGAGTTAGATATTAAATATGATAACTGGTCAGGATATTCTAGAGACAAATATTGGTTCGGTGTAAATGAGAAAGGTCTATTTACAAGGCGAGGGTGCTGGGAGCCATTCTGGGGGAGAGAAGGGCAGTGAGGTCCCCTGGCTGAGGGCAGACTTAAGAGCGAAGGGGAATACCATAATGTGGAACGTATTTACAAGTGCTGAGAAACTTAAAAAAGAATAACTATTATGAACAGTGACAGTGACGTGGAATTAACAACATAATGATGCTTGTCAAAAAAGTACTATGGAAAGGGTAAAGAACCGTATTATTCACTTATTCTACTACCACGACACTACGGGAAATATGCTGCAACAGGAAGAAATTCTCAGATATGTTACGGTGACAACTGTAATCTCTCTCTCTCTCTCTCTCTCTCTCATATATATATATATATAACAGTTAGCTATATAACAGTTAGCTGTTATTGAAATAAATGTCAAATGTACGCATGCGTTCTTCCACACCTTTGTCTTTATATCTTGTTGATATTACACAAGAAGCTACCTTAGGTTAATCTAAGTACATGTTTCGATTAGGAATGGCCTTGAACTACTCTTAAAGGTCATGCACTTGTATATGAGGCCAAAATTTCAGACCTTATGTAGTACATAAACAGTTATGGCGAAGCTTCGTTATTGTGGCTACATAGCAAGTGCATAAGTAACTAGTTCTTATTTGTTTTTGTTTTTTTCAGACGATCCTAATTAGGTTTGGAGAGCGCCATGGTGCTGAATATGCTATATAAAGGCTTTAACCCCTCAAGTCTATCAAATCATCTGGGGGTCAAGAATATTATGAAAGAGACATCCTCGGACTTAAAAGGTTCAAGAGGCATTAGATGCATGTTTCATCAATAAATTTATCATTCATATTTGTGGTAAAAAAATGTAGGTATACCCAACGAATGGCAATTTAGAACTACAGATAATACACTCCAGAAACGAAATAATTTAGTACACACACACACACACACAAACACACACACACACCAACTTATAAACATTTTGGCATCAGAGCAGAGCAGAGCATGAATACATTAACGCTGACATGAATATAAAATGTATTTAATGTGTGACCCAACCTCAGTAATATATAATAACTCCATTATATGTGGCCCTGGCGGGATGCCAGTAATTCTCGTGCCTCCGGAAAGCCAACATCCAATTCAGATTTTTTTATTCCGCTTTCCAAGCAATTAATTTGTACCTTATCTCTCCTCTTCGAGGTTTACAAAATAATTCCAAATAGTCACGGCGAGCCTCTGTAATGCCTCTAATCAAATGGATTTAAAGTCTATCTATCTATCTTTTTCCAGACGCCACAGATAAATCGCATCCGTGTCGCCCTGTCCCCCGCCATTTCACTGCCCTGCTCCCAGCTCAAACCCCCCTCTCATATACCTCTCCACTCCATCCCTCCATCTCATCCTTGGCCTCCCCCTCCCTCTTCTCCCCTCAACCTCACTTACATATACCCTCCTCGTCAGTCTCGCTCTCCATCCTCTCCATATAGCCAAACCACCTCAATGTATTTCTCCTAATGCTTTCTAAAGTAATCGGTGATCTTGTAAAAAAAATATTGAAACGATGCTGCGAGAGAAGTAAATGAAGTTTGGGTAGTATTGTCCGTAGAGTTCTGCAAACTAGGAATGAAGAAGGAAGATGGTGGCCCCATAAGCCTCCCTCGTCGGGTTTTATAGTCTTAGTAGATATCAGTATTGTTAACTCCTGTGCAGGTGACCGGGATATACTTGCGTTAGCCAGGTAACTAATAGCCAATGCGTAATAACTAAAGGAAATTTGGGTATCCTCGTCCGTTTACCTTTGGGATATTAAAAAAAGACGAGGGAAAAGTACTGACACAAAAAAAATGAATGTATATATCCATGGAAAAAAAGCAAAAAGGCACGAAATCGGATATAGGTTGAAGTAAAACGAACTCTGCCGAAATAATACCTCCCACGATAATAATACAGCCCGTGAAAACTGTGCAGCAGATACCATTAGCCCTCACCGTAAAAAGGTTGCAGAAATGAATTAAGCGTTTGGCTGGGAACTGCGAACTTGCATTGTGCGCCGGAAAACGATACACGATTTTATCAAGCTCGTGGGAATTCCTGGCAGGCAAATAGTTAATACGCCTAATTTAACTAAAACGTTATTTGTACATTTATTTTAATCTAGATATAAGAATGAAAAAAAAAAAAAAAAAAAAAAAGCGCGCGCGTGCGTGCGTGCGTGCGTGTGTGTGTGTGTGTGTGTGTGTGTGTGTGTGTGTGTGTGTGTGTGTGTGTGTGTGTGTGTGTGTGTGTGTGTGTGTGTGTGTGTGTGTGTGTGTGTGTGTGAAAATAATGGAACCCGAACTAGAAACTAAGTGTAGCCATTAGTGTTAGTAAGTATAGGTATCTGTCTGAAGAAGGAAAGTTAAAGAATGTAAGAGGTAAAACAAAAGAAATAAAGTACCATACACACAACAAAAGAGCAGTATTATGAGACGAGAGACGGACGGAGCGAGGAAGGGAAGGATGACGAAAAGATAAACAGAACTGGTTGACTGAAAAAAAAAGGAAAAAAAAAATCATAAAATCTGTAGAAAAATTAGGACAGCGTTGACCAAGAAATAGTACTAGCGCCACGAATACTGTGACGTCTTTTGCATTTACTCTTGCTGCCATCTGGTGACTTTAATTCAGATGGTAATGAAGGGGTTTATCAGGGCCATATGAGTCGCTTGGTAGGGTTGAGGATGATTTAAGTGACGTCATCAGATGGAAGGGGTTATGAGGATAGAGGCTGCAGGACAGGAGAGAAAAAAGAATAAAGTGCAAAAATCGGAAATAGCAGACTTTAAATGAATACAAGACACATGAACTGACCGATCAGGCAAGCGAGGCGAGCGAGGCCAGTAAAAACAGAGAGATGGATGTGGACGCGTCTACCCAGCACCGAACCAAAATTGTTATTTCGATGACTATTAAAGTTACAGAAGATGTACGTGCGTTGTTGAAAAGATCATTTAAAATTTACCATACTGACGGAAAATCCAGAAAAGCGACAAACTGAGCACCAAACATCACCAAAACTGTGCTATTTGGAGACAAAGCGCTGATGAAAAGGTAGGACGTATTACCTAAAGTTATTTTCTTTCTTAACTCGCCCCCAGATCGCAAAAAAAAAAAAAAAAAAAAAAAGCGCAAATTTAAGCACCATACAGCAGCAAAACTGTTATTTCGGAGATTGTTTAAGCTACAGGGGATCAACGCACATCGTTGGCAAGCTTATGATGAAGTAATAGGTGTTAAGTGGCTTCTCTCAAAATTCGCCACCATACTGCTGAAACAAAGAGCCAAAGATCGTCAGACTGAACATCAAAACTGGGTTACTGCGGAAACTACTAAAGCAACAGTGGAAATATGGAAAGCTTGTGAAAAAGTGATATATGTTATTGAAGTCTTTTTTCCTCAAAATTAGCTAATACAGTTGAAATGAGTTTAAAGGCGTCCAACTGAGTACAAAAGCCCTCAAGCGAGGGACTGATAGTGCTTTGGCATGAGGGTCCAAGTTCCTTAAACTGAAATCATGCACATTCTGACATAAGATGGGAAAAAAGTGTGTATTAATATAATGCAAATCGATAGCACATTAAGAAAAAAAAAATTACTCTCTCCAACACATTCCACACATTCATGTATGGACGTCTGTAACTTAACAGTAAGAAAACAATAACGATAGCTAGGACCATGGAGCAGGATTACGAGAGAGAGAGAGAGAGAGAGAGAGAGAGAGAGAGAGAGAGAGAGAGAGAAGGGGTGGACGGTGGGAAAAAGGAATAAGGAGAGAGATAAAGGAGGGATAAGCGAGCCAGATAAGGAACAAGATTAATAGGGACGTGAGAACCGGGCTCCTCTCTCTCTCTCTCTCCTTGGGATTTATGAGTAAAGGGCTGCTCTACAAACCCCCTTACCCAGTAATCCTGCATTTATCACGGTTCCTTGTTCCCCCTCCCCTATCTCGCCATAACCACCAATTATTTCCACATTTTTCCCGCCCCCCGCTAAAATTAAGTGGGAATTACTGCCGTTACCCCTATATTTGGATTACGTTTTCTTTTTTTCTCCTCGATTTACCGTTTTCTGTTCATTTACCTTTTTTTCCAAGCTTTGTCTTAGTTCAGTAGCTTGAATTATTGCAGTTATCCATATTTGATTACGTTTTTTCGTTATTATCGTTTTCTATTCATTGCCATTCGCTTAAGTTTTGTTTGCTAATTTAGGAAGAGAGAGAGAGAGAGAGAAGCTTGCAGGTATCCATATTTGCGTTTTCACTATGGGCTTCGAAAATAATTTATACAGCGCGTTTCGATGATGAGGAAGTGGAAAGTATGAGTGCATTTAAGTACTTGGGCAGTGTGATGAGTAAGGATGGAAGTCTGAAGGATGAAGTGCTTGATAGGGTGCAACAGGGAGGAAAGGTTGCTGGTTCTTGGAAAGCAGTAATAAAAAATAGGGGAGTGAGTATGCAAGTAAAAAAGTCACTGCATGACAGTATTGTGATACCAACTCTAACACATGGAACTGAAGCTTGAACATTTTTGGAAGGACACAAGTCAAGAGTGAGAGCAGTGGAAACGAGTTATTTGAGAGGAGCATGTGGTATTACATGGAAAGACAGACTGACAAATAAGGAAATGAAGAAGAGTTATGGTATGGATGTGGATGTGATAAAAGGCATTAGAAGTACACTGAGGTGGTTTGGCCAAGTGGAGATGATGGGGAGCGAGAAACTGACGAGGAAAGTGTATGTGAGTGAGGTGGAGGGGGGGATAGGGAGGGGGAGGCCTACGATGAGATGAAGGGAAGGAGTGGAGGGGTATATTAGAGAGTGTGAGCTGGGAGGAGGACAATGAAATGGCGGGGGACAGGGCGACATGGAGGCGATTTATTCGTGGCCACCCCTTACGGGATTGAGGCTTCTGGCAATCGACTGATAGACAGAGTGATAAGTAAGTAGACAGTTTCGTAATTTATCGTCATTCGCTTCACGTTTTTTCCTCGAATCCAGTTTAGTAATGGATGAACGTTAGTGCATCACATTTTAGCGACTATACTCCATTTCACTAAGTTTGGCACCATCAGGTATGTCCTCAAAGCCTGCAATGTTGATGTAAATCCTCTGCACTAGGTGAACCTCTAACATATTACCTTGAGAACCAATATAAATGCAATACAAAAAGGTACATCCAGTACTTAGCACCTTTATCAATGCTACAGGTGTTAAAGACATTATTGACGGAGCCACACTCGGTGAAATGAAGTATAGCATTTTTTTTTTCTTTGCATAATGATTTCTCGATTCAAATTACGCATTGTTCACTTTTTGATTTTTCGATTATGGTTTGCCGTACAATTAAGCTTATATCACCTTAGATTTTTTCTTTTCTATATTCATTTTTTTTTTTCGTATTACACCAGTTTAACGTCTTCATGTTGATGTCGCCTTTTTATTTTCCTTTGCTTGCCATTACCAGACGATTACACTCAGCTCAGTTGTGCATCGTATACCCCTTTTACTTTAACTTGGCCCAGATTTTTATTATCTTGCAGCTTGTTTCACGTAGCTCAATGGGAGAAAATGACAAGGCTGTGGCTCTACATCCTTTCCAGAACACTTAATCGTGACTAGCATCGTAATCTTGTGTCAAAAATTTCTTGCATCTCAGCATTCGAGATGGGGAGACAACTTTAGGCCATGTTAGAATTAAGAAGGGGGATAGATGGATGAAGTCTATTACTGTATATCTAAATTCTACACTTCCCACAGTCACTCCTACCCGCCATTATACTGCACGGTGGTGGCTAGGATAACATATGACGTTATTGGAATGAGGAGTTTACAGGGGTGAACGGTAATACTGAAATACGTAATGTTTCCACTTGATTACTGGGGGAAAACTGAAATAAATGTGTTCCCCCATCATCAAGCCTCTCATTGAAACTGGGAAGATCCATTATTATTATTATCATTATTATTATTATTATTATTATTGTTGTTGTTGATGATGATGTTACTACTGCTACTACTACTACTACTATTACTACCACCACTTTTAAGGCAAGTCTGACTTTGAGTAACTTCTTTCATCCGGTAACGTATATTTTTTACTTTATTCTTCATACAGCCAGAGTGTCGCGCTAACTCTGGGGAAAATGATTTACAGTGACAGGGTTATAAACTTTCTCAACTACAGCTGCACACACTGATTTCCCTCCAGTGTGAACAGCGGCGCCTGAAGGTACCAAAATAAAGACATACAAATAAATAAATAAACAATAAATAATGATTGAAAGGGTTATTCCATTTACATTTTATCAGGAATTTAATATGCGATCAGTCTTTCCCATTAGGCCTTAATAGTTCGGTTTCCCATACACTGTCCTTTATTTCTTTATTCTATTCTATTTCAGATCCTTATTTATTGACTTTAGATACCTTACTCTTTCCTATTTTAATAATCTCCATTTTCTTCGTCGCAAAATATTTATTCGCGTCCACTCTTGAAGACGGAATGGGCTTTGGGAAAGTGAATGACGGAGGAACAGAAAACGGGAGGAAGAACAACGAGGGTAAGGTAAGGGGAGGACATGATCAGCGGAATGGGGAGAAAAGTGGGTGAGGTATGAAGCGAAGGAATGGGGAGGGAGGGAAGGGGAGGAGAGGGAAAGGGATGGGAGGAAAGGGAAGGGAATGAATGGGAAGGGAAGGGATGGGATGGGATGGGATGGGATGGGATGGGATGGGAAGGGAAGGGAAGGGAAGGGAAGGGAAGGGAAGGGAAGGGAAAGGCAGGGATGGGAAGGGAAGGGAAGGGAAGGGAAGGGAAGGGATGGGATGGGATGGGATGGGATGGGATGGGATGGGAAGGGAAGGGAAGGGAAGGGAAGGGAAGGGAAGGGAAGGGAAAGGAAGGGATGGGAAGGGAAGGGAAGGGAAAGGAAGGAAAGGGAAGGGAAGGGGAGAGTAAGAGAGAGAGAGAGAGAGAGAGAGAGAGAGAGAGAGGCGCGGCGGGGGGGGCAGTAAAGAGGCAGGGACGGAATGCAATAGACACACCCTTGACCTTTAGTAGGGCTCAGGTGGCTCTCGGTAGGGGAGGCAGGCAGGGTGAGGCAGGAAGGGGAGGCAGGAAGGGGAAGCAGACAGGGTGAGGCAGGTAGGGGAGGCAGGCAGGGTGAGGGAGGCAGGGGAGACAGGCAGGGGAGGCAGGCAGGGTGGGGTGGGAAGAGTGATGAAGATAGGGGAGGCAGGCAGAGTGAGACAGACAAGGTGAGGGAAGCAGGGTGAGATGCAGGGTGAGGCAGGCAGGATGAGGCAGGAAAGGTGAGGAAGGCAGGATGAGACAAGCAAGGTGAGGCAGACAGAATGAGGCAGGCAGGGGTGAGGCAGGCTGTGTGAGGTAGGTAGGGTGAGGCAAGCTATGTGAGGTAGGTAGGGTGAGGCAAGCTGTGTGAGGTAGGTAGGGTGAGGCAGGCTGTGTGAGGTAGGTAGAGTGAGGTGGGTGAGACCGGAAGCGTGAGACAGACAGTGACGCCAGCTTAGGGAACAGGCAGAGGTGAGGAAGGTAAGGGTGAGGTAGGTAGGACAGGCAGGCAGGGTGAGATAGGCAGATGGGGAGAGCCAGAGGAAGCAGGCAGGGGTCAGGTAGGCTTGAATGAGGCAAAAATGAGTGAGATGGCTGGGGACGTAGGGAGGGGAGAAATTCAAGGGTGGGCAAGCACGGGTGGGGCAGGTAGGGTGGGGCGGGCAAGGGTGAGGCAGGAAGGGGTGAGGCTGAGGGTGATGTAGGCAGGGGGCAAGGTACTGAAATGTGGGTAGACATGAGAAAGTCTAAGAGGGGATGGATGTGTGATCAAACAGGCGAAGGGCGAGGCAGGCTTGGCTGGAGGTAAGGCAGGGTGATGCAGGAACGGGTGAGGTAGGGCGGAGCAGGGGGAATAGGATGGCAGGGAATGACTCAGGCAGAGGATAAAGAATAGCGTAGGCAGGATGTAAGGCAGGCAGACGTGGGGAAGGGGAAGGTTGGGAGAAGAGGCAGACAGAGTGAGGCAGACAGGGAATTAAGCGCGGGGAGTCAGAGAGAACTAGGTAAGGGTGAGAAGTGCACTGGATGTGACTTAAACGTGTATAAAAAGGAGGAACTGAGGTAGTGAGGCAGAGGTAGATAGGGACGGCAAGGATGGAGAGGTAGGTAAGGGAGACAGGAATGGAAATGTAGGAAGGGGAGGCAGGAGTGGGGAGGTAGGTAGGGGAGGCAAGAATGAAGAGGTTGGTAAGGGAGGCAGGGATGGAAGGGTTGGTTGGGGAGTCAGGGAGGGGTGAGTCAGGAAAGGTGAGGCAGACAGGATGATGTTGGTACGGATTAAGTAAGAAGAGACAGGCATACGTGAGGTAGGGAGGGGTGACGCAGGTAAGGGTGAGATGGGGAGAGAAGGTAGGAAGGGTGAGGCAAGAAGAGGCGTAGAAACAGTAGGCAGGGAGTGAGTCAAGGAAGAGACAGGGAGTCAAAGGCAGGCTGGGAGAGGCAGGTAGAGAGAACACCGAGGATAGACAGGCAGTGGGTGAGGCAGATAGGGGAGACAAGGAGACGTAGGTAGGTGGTGGGGCAAGGAGGCAGGCAGGAAGGTAGGCAGGAAAGGAGAGAGAAATGAACAGAACAGACACGACTAAGATAAAGAACTGTTCAACCACTTCACCCTGATGACACATTATTCTGTCTTATATTTAGTACCTCCAGACGATTTTTTGTAACACCTGGGAATGACGTCCAGCGGTGAGGGGGTTCATGGAGACTACACCCAACCCCTTCAGTTAGATATTAACCCCTAGGCCAAGTGTAATTGTCTGGGTGTAGCAAAAATATATAGAAACTGTCATGGGTATGAGAGAGAGAGAGAGAGAGAGAGAGAGAGAGAGAGAGAGAGAGAGAGAGAGAGAGAGAGAGAGGTTGGTAGCAAAAGGAAAACAGAGGAGACACAGCAGTCGGGAAATGATGCAAGGAGGAAAACAGGCAGGAGGGTAGGCATGGCAAGGGGTAGGGTGAAAGGTAGGCACTGCAAGGGGTAGGTAGGAAGACTGATACGGGAAGGAGTAGGCAGGAAGGTAGGTAGAGTAAGAGGTAGGGAGAAAGGTAAGCAGGGAAGGGTAGGAAGTAAGGAAGGCAGGGCAAGGGATAAGCATGAAGGTGGGCAGGGCCCGGGTGGCTCTACGGCATGAAAGCTGACAGGTGAGAGGCAGGGAAGCAGCCTGGACAGACGGGAGGAAGGCAGAGGAGGGGCAGACGGGAAAGGTAGGCAGGAGGTAGGAAGAATGTGCAGGCAGTAGGGTAGGAAACATGAGACAAGAGGGAAATATATATATATATATATATATATAAAAAAGGAAGAGAAAGGAAGAAAAGGAAAAGAAAAGCAGAGAAGGCAGGAAGGCAAGCGATGAGGAAGCGAAGTGGGCAGGAAGGCAGGGTGATGAGGAAGTGAAGCAGGTAGCAGGATGGGGTAGCAGGCAGTGAGGAGGGCGGTTGGGAGCGAGGCAAGAGAGAATGAGGAAAGCAAGGTTGAAGTCAGTGAGTCAAGAATGTGTGAGGTAAGAGGGTTAGGAGGAGGCCGATACAAGGCAGGAAGGTGAAGAGTTAAGACATGGATAGAAGGGAAGGCAAGGAGGTAGGCAGGAAATAACACAAAGTAATAGGCAATATGGCAGGGATAGGACATGCAAACAGGGAGGTGGACAAGGAGGTAGGTAGGCATTAAGGGAAACAGACGGAGAAAGGTGTGTGTGTGTGTGTGTGTGTGTGTGTGTGTGTGTGTGTGTGTGTGTGTGTGTGTGTGTGTGTGTGTGTGTGTGTGTGTGTGTGTGTGTGTGTGTGTGTGTGTGTGTGTGTGTGTGTGTGTGTGTGTGTGTGTGTGTGTGTGTGTGTGTGTGTGTGTGTGTGTGTGTGTGTGTGTGTGTGTGTGTGTGTGTGTGTGTGTGTGTGTGTGTGTGTGTGTGTGTGTGTGTGTGTGTGTGTGTGTGTGTGTGTGTGTGTGTGTGTGTGTGTGTGTGTGTGTGTGTGTGTGTGTGTGTGTGTGTGTGTGTGTGTGTGTGTGTGTGTGTGTGTGTGTGTGTGTGTGTGTGTGTGTGTGTGTGTGTGTGTGTGTGTGTGTGTGTGTGTGTGTGTGTGTGTGTGTGTGTGTGTGTGTGTGTGTGTGTGTGTGTGTGCGTGCGTGCGTGGGTGCGTGAGTGCGTGCGTGCGTGTGTGTGTGTGTGTGTGTGTGTGTGTGTGTGTGTGTGTGTGTGTGTGTGTGTGTGTGTGTGTGTGTGTGTGTCCAACAACTCACTCTCGCCTGATTCACTTTTTACACCACCACCAGCATGGCCAGGCACGGCAGGAAAGGCAGGCATGGAGAGTGGGCAGGCATGGGGAGGAAGGGAAGGACAGGAAGGGAAGTAGGCAGTGAGGAAGGCAGGGGGAGAGAGGAGGGAGGCAGTGAGGCAAGCAGAGGAAGAGAGGCAGGGAGGCAGTGAGGCAAGGAGGGGAAGATAGACAAGGAGATAGTGAGGAGAGCAGGGGAAGATAGGCAGGGAGGCAAGCAGGAGGAGAGAGGCAGAGATACATTATGGTAGGCAGGGTGGCAGAGAGGCAAGTAGGGGAAGAGAGGCAGGGAGGCAGAGGAAGGCAGGGAGAGAGAGAGGCAGGGAGGCAACGAGGTAAGTGGGGAGAGAGACAGGGTGGCAGTTAGGCAGGGAAGGGGAGAGAGACAGGGAGCCTGACAGACAGGCAGGGGAGAAAAGCAGTGTGGAAGGAAGACAGGAAGGAGGAGGAGAGGCAAAGAGGCATTGAGGAAGGCAGGCAGGAAGAGAAGGAGAGGCAAAGTGGCAGTAAGGGTGGCACGGGAAGAGGCAGGAAGACAGAGAAGCAAGCACAAGGAGAGTGGCAGAGAGAAAAGGAAGTAGGCAGTGGGATAGGCAGGGAGAGAAAAGGCAGTGAAGTAGGCAGCAGCGGGAAAGTAGGGGAATTGAGAGGATATTCAAGGAGGCAGGAGGTGAGGCAAGGGTGAACTGGGAAAGGAAGTGAGAGAGGCAAGGTGTATGAGGATGTAAGAAGTAAGGCAGAGACAGAAGGGGAAGGCAGGGAGGCAGGAAGATAGGCAGGGAGACATGGAGGTAGGCAGGGAGGGTTGGCAGGGTAAGACGTGGGCTGGGGTGAAATGGGGTGGATGAGAGAGAGAGAGAGAGAGAGAGAGAGAGAGAGAGAGAGAGAGAGAGAGAGAGAGAGAATGAAGTATAGATAGGCAGACGTACGTACAGGCAGATAGAAAGACACACAGACTGACTGACGGATAGACAGACAGATAGATAAACACAGACACAAACAGAAGGTGCAAAGATGGACAGATGAACAGATACACAGATAGATAGATATACAAATAGACAGACAGATAGGTAGGTAGGCACAAGTGTCGGTAACAATTCTTTCCCGTCTGAGTGACTTCATACGACACCACCAACACGACAGGCAGGGAATGCAAGGCAGGCAAGGAAGGCAGGGCGAGCAGGGAGACGGAAGTGGTAAAACAGAGAGTAGGCAGCGGAGAGACAGGAAGAAAGAGGTGGAGAGGACGGGAGGAAGAGATGGAGAGGAAGGGAGGACGGGAAGGAGAGGTAAGTAGGTAAGCAGTCAAACAAGGAGGTAAGAAGTGACGCAGGAATGGATTGGACACGCAGGGAGGATGGCAGAGAATGGTAGGCAGGAGAAGGAAAGGAGAGCAGGAACGGTTAGGAAGGAGGAGGCTGGGGAGGGCAGGGAGGGGTAGACAGGATAAGTAGGCAGGAGGAAGGGAGGAAGGCGGGGAGGGGTGAGCAGGGGGGTAGAAAGAAGGGAAAGAGGCAAGGAAGGGTAGGGAGGAGGTAAGGAGGGTAGGGAGGGGTAGGTAGGGAAAGGTAAACAAAGAGGGGCTAGGAGGAGAGGTACGAAGGAAGGAAAGCATGGAAGGAAGGCAGGGAGGGGTAGGCAGGAGGAGAGGAGGAAAGCAGGAAAGGTAAGCAGGAGGAGAAGGAGGGAACGGAGGGAGGGGTAGGTAGGAGGAGGGGAGGAAGGCAGGAGGAGAGGATGAAAGCGGAGAAAGGTAGGCAGGAGGATGGGAGGACGGCAAGGAGGGGTAGGCAGGGCAGAGAGAGAAAGTTAGCGAGGGAGACCAGAGTATACAAGTGTTGCTAACAACTCCCTCTGCACTGATTGACTTCTTACAGCACCAACAACCACGCCAGGCAAGGTAGGGGAGAAGTGGTGCGGGAGGGAGGCAGAGGAAGGGCGGCAAGGAAACAGGGCAGTAGGAGGAGAGGCAGGGGAGAAGAGGAGAGCGAGGAAGAGAGAAGATGGGAGGAGGGAGAGAGGCGGGAAAGCAGGGCAGGTGAAACAAGTAGTTAAGCAGTGTAACAAGAAGGTAAGAATGGAGCAGGGATGAAAGGGCGAGGCAGGGACGCAAGCAGTGAGACAGGTATGAATGTGGGAAGCAGGAGGAAGACAGGTAGGCAGCAGAAGAAGGCATAGGGGAAGGGAGAGGCAGGAAGGTAAGGGGGGAGGGAAGAATCGGGCAGGCAGATGGAAGACAAGTAGACAAAGAATAAGGGGAAGAGGGAAGGACCAGAGAAAGGAGAGGAGGAGGAAAAGGTGAGGAATGTGAGAAGAAGGGAGACATGAGCGGCAGGTGGTGATTAGGCAGATGCTGAGGAGGGAGAGAGAGAGAGAGAGAGAGGGAGGGAGGGAGAGAGAGAGAGAGAGAGAGAGAGAGAGAGAGAGAGAGAGAGAGAGAGAGAGAGAGAGAGAGAGAGAGAGAGAGAGAACAGGAAGTGTTGGATTGTGGCAGTGAGGAATGTAGGGAGGGATAAGGGTACATATGGTATGAGGGAAGAGGAGGGGAGGGAGAGAGAGGGAGAGGGAAGGAAGGAAGGAAGAAGGAAGAAAGAGGGAGGGTAGAAAGAATGGAAGGAAGAGGGAAAAGAACAGGAAGGGAGGAGAAGGGATGGGAAGGAATGGGAATGGAATGGAACGGAAGGGAAGGGAAGGGAAGGGAAGAAAAGGAAGGAAGGAAGGAAGGAGGGTGGGAAGAGGGAAAGAAGGAAGAAAAGAGGCTGATATGGTGGTTCAATGACTGGGGAAAAAGGGAAAATGGTAAATGAGATATTAAATGAAGGAAAAGAGAAGGCAAGAAGAAAGGAAGGAAGGAATGATGGAAGGACGGAAGTTAGGAAGGAAGGAAGGAAGGAAGGGAAGAGGGAAAGCAAAGAGAGAAGGACAAAAGGAGGGAAGGACAGAACCAAGGAAGAAAAGTAAGGAAGGCAGGGAAGGAAGGAAGAAAGGCAGGAAAGTAGTAAGGACAGAAAGAAAAGAAGGAAGAAACTGATAAAGAAGGTGGTAAACAGACGGATGGAGGGGATGGTTGGCGAAAAGGTAGGCGGAAAGAGTGAGAGAAAGAATATGGAAAAGAAAGAATGAAAATGAGGGAAGGAAGGAGCAAGGGTGGATGAGTGGAAGGGAAAGAGGGAAAGAAGAGGAAAGAGAAGAGATTGAAGAGGAAGGTGCGTAGGATGGATGCATGAATGAATGACTGGAAAGAAGGAGGAGAGAGAATGAGGGAGAAAATGAAGGAAAGGGGTAAAAAGGAGAGAAAAGGACTCGTAAGAAGAAGGCAAGGAGGGAGAGAAAATGCGTAGGGAAGATACGAACGAAGCGGAGAGAAGAGGAAGGAAGACAGAGTGGTAGGAGTAAGAACAGGACAGGCTGGTAAAAGGAAGGGAAGGAGGGAGAGGAAGAGAATGGAGGAAAGAAGGAAGGAAGGAAGAAAGGAGGATAAGAAGGAGAATCAGCGAAGGAGGGATCGAAGAAGAGTGAGGAGGAGGGGAATATCGGTAGGAGGGAAGGAGGGAGGGAGGGGCGAGAGGAAAAGGAAGAGAGAAGCGAAAGAGAAAATGCTGAACACGGAAGACTGATCATACATAACATGGAGAAATAAGGGAAGAAAAGGGAAAGAAAGAGAAAGGGAGAGATTAAGATAGAAAGTGAGAATCGAAATCGAGGAAGGAAGAAAGGGAGAGTGAAAAAGAGACAGAAAAAAAAGAGAATGAAAGGTAAAGGAAGAGGTTGAGAAGAAGGAAGTGTGAGAGAATGAAAAATGAAACTGAAGAAACACAGTAAAAGGAAGAGAAAGTCAGAAACGGAATAGAAAAAGAGACATTGAGAAAGAAGGAAACAATGAAGCTGAAGAGAGATAGGGAGGCGAAAAGGGAGAGAATGCAACTAAGAATGAACAGAAAAAAAATAAGAGAAAAAAGGAGGAAAGAAAGGAGAGGTGGGAGAGAGTGAGGAAAAAAGGGAGAGAAAAAAAGTGACGGGAAAAACAGAGGTAGGGGAAGGTGCAACACAGCAAGCACACCCAACATTAACACCTACACGCCATCATCCACTCGCCCCCTCGCCTCCACTTAACCTTACTTTTCACTCCAGTAAGCGCAACACAACAAAAGAATTACAAGAGACACATGATGTACACATAAAAAGGCTAACACTATTCTACCATAAGGTTTAATAACTGTTAGGCGCACGTGTATAACATCATTAGCATGCTTTTCATAGTAAACACACGAATTATCGTACGAGTATATTATATTAGCAGAGTGTCCTTGTTTTAATGGCACGGTAGACAACTACACGATATTTGAAAGACAACAAGGGCTCTGCGTGAACATGATGGTATAGGCTTCTTCATAATGCGATATGTTTTCTTATGTCTGGATTGAAGGAAACCAAGTTGGCAATACAGCAGTTCAGTTCACTGCAGACGAGATCTACCCCAGCCATCTCACAGCACCATCAAGGAGAGATGCTGATACGAAAGTGAATCTAAGTCCGTCATTTGCCCTGGACTCTAGAACCAACGCATACCTGAGTGATACTGCACCCCAACAGACTCACCAATACAGTAGTTTGGAATCTTATTTGTATTTCCATTGGTCCATATGTGATCTAATATACTTCTATGATGTGACGTGTTTTCGCTAAGTTCAACATCGTGGGAGTCCCAGACATTGCAGTACTTCTCGTCTCCAAGAAGTTTACTAAGAATGAAATGTAAGGAAATGTTTGTCGGGAATATACCGAGAAACTCCATCATCCACGAACAGTTTCACCACATCATATTCATTTTTCATCAGCGCTAGCAGCCTGCACAAAATTTATCATCAACGTCCTCGTCATCGTTATCATCATCATATCGCCCTCTCCACTGCACTCATCATCATCACCACTATCATCAATGTCGTAGCCATCACCATTATCATCACCATCTCGTCCCCCTTCATCGCACTTCACCTCACTTTTCACACCCTGGCACCAATTACAAGAGGACAGTTACAAGATGCACTGGATTGATATGCTGAAACTAATCCCAGTTTTTATCATACTCGCATTCTCCAATTTAGTTCAGCGTTCATACTCATAAACAGATTTCACCATCATCATCATCACCGTCGGCATCATTGTAGCTCATCATTTTCACCACCTATCATTTTTATAATTATCATCTGTCCGTTCTCCCCTTTGGGGCTAAGATGCGAATGAATGTGTTTGAATGGATGAGTAAATGGAGAGTGAGTCGTCCTGTCTCGGCTACCTCCCTTTCCTTGGGGGAAGCAGCCTAGGTATATAGATAGATAGATAGTAACATCATCATCATCATTATGGTCCTAACCCCACTGCTCGCTAAAACAGTTCATAAAATTACAAAATATGTTGACAAAAATATATTCAAAGGTGCAAAAATAGAAACAATTCCTTCTTAGCGCAAATAACGCTTCTTTCTCTCACTCTCAACACCCACATTCCAGATTATAATAAGAATGTAAACTGAAATAATACTCATCCACGGGTGCAGATATAATTATACTCTCCAAGTCCCGTAGTCGCCTGTCTCTAATTCCATTGTTAACATCCACATGCAAAGTAAACAGAAAAGCGGGACACATTTATACACTCAGCACCTTAAAAATAAATTAAACATTATCTTATGCTTAATAATTCTAATTTTTTCCATCTCGACTCTTAACGCCTACATACAAAACTAAGAAAAAACGGGATTTAATATTCTCCTGACTGCTGTAGTGACAGTATAATAATCTCAATCTTAATATCTCTTCTCATCTCGAAAAAATATAAATTTTTAACATCAATATATAAAATAAGAGAAAAATAAATGCAAGTTAATATACAGTGAAAGAGGGAGCAATTGTATATTTCTTTCTTCAAATGTCCTGTAAACGCATCCATGACCTAAGAAAAAAAAAAAAAAAGTGCAACAATATCCTTGCAAAAGTGCAAACCTTTCATCACAATCAAACTTGTTTTTTCAATGCATAATCATTGTTGACGCACATAGTAAAAAGCTAATTATACACATCCAATAGCGAAATGACACATAAGTATAAAGTAAAATAAAATCGTCAAACTATTTCCTGCCCTACCCTATTATGACTACAATTAACGCTCGAGTACATGATAAAAAATAAAAGAGAGAGAGAAATGCTATATAACGTAAAATAAAAACCACAGAAATGAAAATAAAAGTAATTCTTAATCCTTACACTTTGAATCCTTTTGACTCGCTGGACACACAAAGTTATTTTAAACAGACTACGACAAGACGATTTTGCTCAGCTGAGGGAAAATCTAATACTCATAAGGCTCTCTATCAGCCTCTGGAAAGCTGGACACTCCCTTAGTTGAATAAAATCGTCTGGGTGTAGCCTGAGGAAAATACGCAAGCGTAACCACGGCAACAAAAGAGTTAACCATGACTAATATAAACACAGTGTAAATGAAGGTAAACAAAAACAATATAAACGCAGTGTAAATGAAGGTAAACCAAAAACAATATAAACGCAGTGTAAATGAAGGTAAACTAAAACAATATAAACGCAGTGTAAATGAAGGTAAACAAAACATTATAAACGCAGTGTAAATGAAGGTAACCAAAAACAATATAAACGCAGTGTAAATGAAGCTAAACAAACACAATGCTTAATAAGATTCTAGATACGGCTTAGTGTTGTTCCTGGCATCCTTCGCGCCTTCGGTACGATCAATTTTTTGTGTTAAAATTTGTAGTTATGTTTTGGCTATCTTCAGGGCATTTACTTTTTTCTGTTTAGGGAAGGGTTCTCGTAATGAAAGGATGTGAAAAGTCTCGAATACTCCTTCCACTACGACGACACCTGCTTCTTCATTAACCCCTCTCTCTAATGACGTATTTCATTTATTTTTGTTACCTCCAAACGATTATAGTCAACTTGGGGGGAATTTTCAAACGGGTCAGGTTAGACACAGCCTCACTAACCACTTTAATACACAAAGCCTTTCTAGGGTTGAATGAAATAGCCAGACAGCAAGAGGAATAAACCAAAACGACGTCACTCGGACTGGACGGGTTTACTTATCTACGAACTGGTGGTTTTGTGACAAAGCACTGGGGCTTGGGTGACATCACGACCTTACGTGCAAATGTTCGAACCCTCGCGAGGTAAACTGGATGCTTTTCTACTTTGTGCAACCCTGCTAGAAACGAAGATCAGTCTCCGACCCTCACATGTTGCAGAATACCTTAGCTTTGTCTCATTGTCTTGTGTCCCGATGGGGAGTAATAGCGGATTAGCTGTCACCACAGCAGGTAAACACTTAATCCACATACACTATTCTAAGGCACGAATACTTTATTTCATCTGTTACAACTTCTAAATTATTTTATCAATTTATTTTTTAATCATCAGTCCTTTTTCCACTAGATGTTTTCCCCTAGCTGAAGGAAATCGCCTGGCAGTATCCTTAAAAAAAAAAACTAAAGAGGACAACGCCAGACAGTGTAGTAAATCTAACGATAAGGAACCAAAGAATTGAGTTTGGTCTCCACTGACTAACTGAACCGAGTACGATGTCTTATTGATCTCTGCAGCCTTGGCTTTATATCTTCATCTCTTGTTACCACCGGGCGATTTTAATCACTTTAAGAAACCAGTCATAGTAAAGGGGCTGAACCCACTTTCCATAAACCCCCTCACTAGCACACGCCTTCCACTCACCTGAATGAAGTAGTCTGGAGGTAAAAAGAACTAAAGACAAAAGGCGTCATCGTTCTGCGGAGTAATAAAAACAGGTGAGCCCCTTAGTATTAACCCTATCTTTAAATTCATCCTTGCTGCCGTCAGACGATTTTATTCAGCTTTAGGGCGGCCTCTCGTGGTGAAGGAGACAGATGTTAAAGAGGAGAGAGCAGGGAGGCTTCGTAGTCCGTGCTGAGTTGTCTCCTTCAGTACAAGGACTTTTTAATTTATTCTTGTTGCCGTCAGACGATTTTACTCAGCACTGGAATGACCCATGGCACTGAAGGTATTAAACTAAGATGCAGAATCGTTCTCTCTCTCTCTCTCTCTCTCTCGTCGGTCCCCTCAACCCTTTGCTTACCATTTTTCTCTTCCGCCTTCCTCCACTCCAGCTATTCTCTTCCGCCTTCCTCCTCCCTCAAACACACACACACACACACACACACACACACAAGCAAATACAACAGTGGAAAAACTTAGCATTGTGAGTGATATAAACAGTTAAATCAAGATACATAATTCTTCATTAACCTGTGCCACCTTTGACTTCAAGTGAACACGGTACCAAGCTGTGTGTGTGTGTGTGTGTGTGTGTGTGTGTGTGTGTGTGTGTGTGTGTGTGTGTGTGTGTGTGTGTGTGTGTGTGTGTGTGTGTGTGTGTGTGTGTGTGTGTGTGTCCTCCCCTCGTACATCCCTGGTACATCACTTATGCCTTAACAAGTGGCCAATTATACGAGGTGCGGGTAGGAGGGGGAGGGGAATAGGGCACAGAGGCAGGCAGGATTGGAGACAGGCAGGAGGGTAGGCAAGTAGAGAGGTAGGCAGGATGGCACGAAGACAGGGGGGTAAACATGAAGGTAGGCATGTAAGAATAAAGATAAATAACACGTAGGTAGGAATTGGGGTAGGTAGGAGGGTTGGCAGGTAGAGGGGTTGGTAGGAGGGTATGCAGGTATAGGGGTAGGTAGGCGGGTAGGCAGGCAGAGACATAGGAAAGAGCGTTGGACGGTAGAGAGGTAGGCAGGTAAGCAAACAGGCAGGAGGGTAGCCCAGCTGAAATGAGGTAGGTAGGAGGGCTGAATGGCAGTCTGAAAGTGTGGGTTGTAGATGGGTGAAGAGACTGATAGATAGAGAGGAAGGCAGGTAGACAGGTAGGTACACTGAGAGGCAAGCAAGTAGACAAGTCGACTGGTGGAAATGAAATTGAATAGAGAGGTAGGCAGACAGAGAGGAAGGTAGACAGACAGGTAGGTAAGGCAGGCAAGTAGACAAGTAGGTTGGTAGAGAGGAGGGTGAGTTGAAAGGTGGGCAGGGAGAGGGGAAGATAGGTAGAGGGGAAGATAGGTAGAGAGGAAGGTAGGTAGACAGGTAAGGAGGCTGACATGTAGATAGGTAGAGACAGGCAGGGAGAGAGGAAGGCAGGTAACAAAATAGGTAGACAGAGGTAGGTTAACAGAGAAGGTAGGCAGGTGAAGAGGTAAGTGGGTAGAGAGGTAGGTAGGTAGGTAGGTACTGTCAGGTATATCAGAAGAGAGGAAGGAAGGAAGGAAAGACGGACGGACGGACGGAAGGAAGGAAGGAAGGAAGGAAGGAAGGACGGAAGGAAGGAAGGAAGGAAGGACGGACGGACGGACGGACGGACGGACGGAAGGAAGGAAGGAAGGGAGGGAGAGAAGAAGGAAGGCTGGTTGTGGGTAACGTGTACAGGGCTCAAAAGTCGATGGGAATGTAATTAAAGAGATAGGTAAGGCGTGAGGGGAGGCTGAGGAGAAAGGCGGGTATGCAGGCAGATAAGGTGACAGATATAAATGGGCAAGACTCGAGGCAGGCAGGCAGCAGGCAGGCAAGGTGATAGGTAGATAGGTAGGCACGATGGTAGGTTGATAGGTAGGTGGCAGGTACGAAAACAGGTGAGATGGAAGCCAGCTTGGTATGGTAGGTAAAAAAAAAGTCGGCAAGCAAAAAAAGCAAATATGGGGATTAAATATGCCAAGAAGAAATTTGGAAGGCAGATTCGGCACGAGAGATATCAGCAGGAAAGTAGGCATATAAGTAGGTATATAAGTAGGCTAACAGACAGGTAAGAAGAGAGAAAGGCTGAAAGGTAGGCAGCCTGGGAAGATAGATATATAAGCTGGTAGGCATATAGATGTTATGGATTTACTGAGAGCAAGTAGTTTGAAAAGAAGATTGTTAGGAAGGAAAGTAAACAGGGAAGTACACTGATAAGTAAGTAGAAAGGTAGACAGAAAGATAGAAAGGCAGGTAGGTAAGTAGGCACGGAAGACAAGGAGGAAGTTAGTAATGAAAAAAAGGATGAGTGCCAGAGAGGATGGTATGCAAAGTAGAGTGAAGGAGGGGGAGGGACGGAGAGAATGGAGGGAGGGGGAGGGAGAATTCTAACAAGGATGGAAGGAGAGAGAGAGAGAGAGAGAGAAAGAAAGAGAGAGAGAGAGAGACGGAAGTATGGAATCAGAGGAGAAAGGAATAGACGAGAAAGATAGATAGATAGATAGAGAGAGAGAGAGAGAGAGAGAGAGAGAGAGAGAGAGAGAGAGAGAGAGAGAGAGAGAACTGAGTACAATTTTTTTTTTTTTTTTTCAAGAGACAGTGGAAGTAAGGATGGAGGGTTGCAGGGTGTAGGGGTGGGAGCGTGGAAATATGGACAGGGGAGCAGGGGGTGTGGGGGGAGGTGCGGGGATAAGGTGGCAGGGTGTGCAGAGGGGGGGGTCCTGGTAGTTTCGGTCGCAAGTCATTTAGGCCGTAACCTAACCTAACCTACCTTCAGCAGTGTCATCTTGATGAAGTTTGGTTATTTAGGCTGTATACATTTTAGGCCGTGTGTTGTTCAGACCGTTTGGACGTTACGGACTAAATGACTTACGGCCGAAACGACCTGAACCGGCAGAGGGTGGGTGGGTGTGGGTCTTTTCAGCCCGAAAAAGGCTTTTAAAATTTTTCTTCTTGCTACCACCAGGCGATGTTACTCTGAGTACTCTGCGAGACACTTAGCGGACTGGGGAAGTTAGAGGTAGCCTTCACTACGCGCGGCACTGCCTTAGAGCCTTCCCTAAAGCTGAAAGAAATCGTCTGACGGTAGCAAGAATATACAACAAAAGACATCATCGTTCTGAGAGGGTTAATAACACGAACACTGGACCCGAAATCCAATCATCATCCCAGTCAATACGTTGATGTCTTATAGCGTTACCTCTTGCCATCCCCCTTTCACAACGATGCCAAGTTGTCTGCTTCATTCATACTGTCTCTACACGATGCCATTTAACTCAGGACGGACCTCCCGTGATGAAGGACTTAACCCGTCACTACAAAGCCATTCTTAGCGAAGCTGAAGACGTAGCTAATGTGATCGAGTTCGTTTCTTCGAACGTCTGTACCGGGTACGTATCCGAATATGTCAACAAAATTATTCCATGAATGACTGATCTGGGCAAGATCATTACTGGCATATTATACACTGTGTGTGTGGGTCTGGGAAGAAGTGATACAATTTTGGTGCAGATCGAGCAAAGGTCAAGGTAATGGATGAAGGTCAAAGTCCTGGCTCGGTATTATCTCATGAATGCCTAATGCGATTTGATTCAAACTTGCCACATACACTATGTGTCGGGTTGGTAACAGACTCGATTTTGGTGCATGTGGATCACAGGTCAAGGACACGAATCAAGGTCAAACTTCGGTCGCGTATTGCTGTGCTCTCCGGTGGCTTTTGATCTAGTTTTTATTTTAACGGAGTTATTACCAAACGAGTTAGTCAACTTGGGATAAACCTTAATTTGTGAAAGGGTTAATGAAGGCTACATCTAACACTCCCAGTACGAAAAGCCTTTCGCATTTAATAAGACCAGTCGCATAGAGCCAGCATGAATAAAACACAAATTACGTGTCCCTAGTGAAAACATTAACTGTGCATAGGTACAGAGAAAGGCAAACAGCAACAACCCTTCTGGTCGGTTCGAGGCTCTTTGTTATAGGGTGGGTTATAATTTACGTAACTATATCAGTCAAGGACCAGGTGAACGAAGCGGAAATGTCAGCAATGGACCATCTTACAGCATACCTTTTCGCCGCGTAGCAAACTTACCAAATGTCGAAAGTCAGAGGGAATTCCAGTAATCCAACTAGCATCTAAAAATAGCCAGGAGGAAATGCAGACGAGGGAGGGAATTAAAGGAAGGATGTAGGAGAAGGAGGAGAGGGAAGAAAAGGAGGCGAGGGAGTAGTGTTGCCGTCTTGGCGGGTGGTGTTTACTCAAGGGTGGCGGGGTTCCAATATTACGCCGGGCTGTTATGGTGGGAACGTCTTGATTACTCCTGATGCTGCATAACTCTGCCCTGCCCTCCTCACCCCAGGACCTCAACTCTCTCTCTCTCTCTCTCTCTCACACACACACACACACACATACACACACACACACACACACACACACACACACACACACACACACACACACACCTATGGCCCACTGGGAAAGCTGTTTACATGGACTAAGTGTCTGTCTGTCTGTTTGGCGCTCTCACCTTTTACCTACCATCCCTCCTAACCATCCCTCTCTCTCTCAACACATGAACCTTTACTTCTATCCTTTTCTGCTTATTTCTGCCATTATTTTTTTATCCGTTCTGCATTTTTTTTAATCACTTTTTCTCACGCTATGTTTCTTTCCCACTCTTCCCCTTCCTCCTTTTCCCCACTCTGTCTCTTCCCTCCTCCCCCCACTCTTTCACCCCCCTCCCCTTCCCCATCGTTCTCTCTCTTCCCTGCATCTTCACTCTCCCCCTCCCCTTTTCCATCTTCCTCTCCTCTCCGTCCTCTTTTTCTCACTCTCCTTCCCTATCTATCCGCCCATCCATCTCTCTGTCGATATCAAAGAGACATAAATAACATAAAGAGACTATTAACCCGCCATCCTCAAAATAAATCGCCAGGGAAGTTCTAGCAAGCCTCTAAATTCACTAAATCCGGCTCATACTCTGAAGACAGCGACAATGCAGTAAAAAGGACGTGATCGCAGTGCAAGTGTTGTGTTCAGGAAAATACTGTCCTAGTGATCCACCGATTTAATGTGCCGTCTCCAGGAGGTTCTGTCTATTACTTCCTCCTCTTCCTTCGTCAAAGCAAGCCTATTCACTTTCTTCTCCACGAACCCAGGAATCTTGTCTCCAACACCTTTTCCTCTATGAAACCAAGCTCTATCCTCTCCTCTTCCACTAAAAACAAACTCTCATACCTCTCCATAACCTCCTGTTTCACCAAACAGCGGTTCCATCATTCCTCCATCGCCTCCTTCTCTAAGACAAATTCTCCTATCTCCCCATAACCTCTTCTTCCACCAAACAAAGCTCGATCATTTCTCCATCACCTCTTCCTTCGTGAAACTAAGCACCTTGATCTCTCCTCCATCTCTCCGCTACGTTTTCACGTTGTCCTCCACCCAACCTAACCCCCTCATCCCCATTACATTTTAACTCATCAAACCAAGCTTTCTCATTTCTCCATCACCTCCTCCTCCACAAAACCAAGCTCCATCATCTCCCCATCAACTCCTCCTCCACCAAACCAAGCTCCCTTACCTCTCTTCCATCTCTGCACCATGTCACCCTGCACCACAACAAGGCCCGTCATATCTGGCTGCTGCCACTTGTATGCCTGGATCTGTAGCAGCGCTGGGTTAATTGAACGATGGTAAACACGGCTCCCTGGTGCCCCCCCTCCACCCGCTCCGCCCCGCCCTGTCCCGTCTCATCCCATTCCGTCCCGCCCCGCCCCCGTCCCCCTACCTCCTCCCCCATCCCATTCCACGCCGCCCCGCCTAGCCCCATCCCAACCCACCCCGTCCCGCTGCACCCAATGCCTGTATTCTCATGAGTTTTTTTTTTCCCCTCTTTCTTGGCGATTTAACTTGAATAGTACACCTCAGCATTATTTATCAGCCACAGACTACATGAAGTAGAGATACACATTAATATTTGTGTGGCACATGCATAAATTACGGGTAAGGGGGAGGTGGTGGAGCCTGACAAGCCCTGGAGAGCCAATAACTGGTACCGAGTGATGGCGGCCAGCACGCCAGTACACTCACACGGGGATAGGCTGTCAGCTCTCACGTCAATATGCTCTAATATATACTGAACAATGCAGGAAGCCGTAATCTAACTTCCATGACTCTTGACTGAGATGTCCATTACGGATCCGTCCCTGAACAAACTCGAAATGCCGTTACCGAGGTCTAGTATTGTACCAGCACACAGCAGTACAGGGAAGATTTCCAGCAGTTCTCAGACACAGATATTAACACCTTCAGTACGATGATGATTTTACTTTATTCTCGTTACCTTCAGATGATTTTATTAAGTCTACGAAGAAATTTTAACAGTGGAAGAGCTAACGAAAACTACAGTCACTTCATTTAGTACAGTCTATCATAAGATCAATACAGTCGTCTGGGATAGCAAAAATAAAATGAAAAACAAGTCATCGGAGTGAGGGGATTAACATCCGATATTTGTGTTGTGAGACGCGTCAGATCTGGTGTTATTACGTGGTTGTTTTGGCGGCACAGAACACTTCGCAGCACTTCTTCATCAGCCATTTATTTTGCATATTACTGACAATTTTCTATGGTACTGATGCAACCTATGTTAGTATCAAGAAGACATTAAGCAGAACATTAAGACGCTGTATTAAAAAAAAAAAAAAAAAAAAAACTCAGGAAGAAGTACTTACCACGAAGTATCGCAAGTTAACGAACAAAATTCCTGATAATATTTAATTTATTTACTTATTGTAATGTATCGGTGAGGACTCTGCGAAGAACAGCGAACACGGTGTTAATAAAATCAAAACATTAAAAAGAACAGCGATCACGGCGTTAATGAATTCAGAACATTAAAAAGAACAGCGAACACGGTGTTAATGAATTCAAAACATTAAAAAGAACAGGGAACACGGTGTTATCGAATTCAAAGGATCACTCTGTACGTTGCAGCAGCCGAGATCGAACCACCACTCTGCAGTCTCCAACTACCACTCCCCTCTCCCCCTCCCCTTCCACCACCACCCCTGTAACCTGAATGTACTATCCAGGGTTCGGATGACTGATACAAAACTTTAAAATACTATACGAATTAATACACTCGACAGCACAGCGAAAGTTGTTTTTTAATAATTATCCACAGAGCTTTGAATAAACTCACACCGAAACATGACTGGTCCTAAGGTTGCGATAAACACACACACACACACACACACACACACACACACACACACACACACACCTCAAAGTTCCTGCAGATCAAACAAAAGCACCCTCCAATATTTTTGAAAGATGTATAAGGCAAGGCATGAAAATTCTGAGGATCGGTTAAAGGGAAGGTGGTTTGATGTGTGGGTCTGGTGGTCACGTGATGGGAGTTTTCGGGTCGGCGATGGATGCACCGGTTCGCAGCCAAGAGGTGACGGCAGATTTTTTCCAACGTGTAAAATATTGTCAAGAGGGAGTAGGCCAACCTCCTGACCTTAAATCCTTCACTCAAATGACTTATATTTTGGAAACTACCGATATTCATGGCACCTCCTAACTATTCTGTTCAACTCTGGAAAGCCTCTGGTATTGAAGGTGCTAATGAAGGATGAGTGTAACCTCCCCAGTTCGAAAATTTTACCCTAAGCTGCATACAATCGACACGAAACTGCACGAATAAAATGAATATGATATACATTGAAAGATACAATATTCTGGATTCGGAGTAGCCTAGCCTCATGCCCCTACGGTCGAAGGCGAAGCTAAGGAATTGCTGTTTTTATTTTTTACAATATTCCTCAGCATCCCATAACCTCAGCGCCAAACTAATGAAAGCCGTAAAAGGAGAGGACAGGCCATTTCTCAAGAGGCCACGAAGTTTATGAGGACCGTATATATTTCAGGAAGAGTATGAAAACAAGCGGATGTAAAGTCTTAGAGTACAGATTAAAGAATGCAGAATGCGGACGTTTTAGATGGTACAATTCAGAGCATGAAATAATGAGGGCTATAAATAACGTATAAATGTAATATGTGAAACCTGAAGATTGTACAGTCTAGGAGTACAAAATCTGAAGCCCGTACAAATCCAGAGCGGGCAACCGGACGACTGTACACGTTCTCATTTTAACACATGAAAATGACACGAATAATGAAGACCGCATAAAGGGTCATACTCTGAGTGACTTTGGAGATTTCGCAACACATTTTGTTTTGCGACTGATTCTGCACATCACCTATCAGCCTCTACCTGTATGTTAGCTCTACATACTACGTCGCTGTTAAAACTACGGTAAATAAATACTATACAAGAGAATTATCAGGTGTACTGCATAGAATAAATCGCTGAGGAAAAGCTGTTACAGTCTCTCATGCCCTCGAGAACACGGCCAAGGTGACGTCGGAGCACCTTGTCTTTGACGATTAGTTTTGTATATTACACCTTAACATTTTTTTTTCTTATTTTTCATAGCGCTTTCATATGGACATTGTTTGCTTCACTAACAGCCGAGCAGTAGTAGTAGTAGTAGTAGTAGTAGTAGTAGTAGTAGTGGCAGTGGTTGTAGTAGCAGTAGTACAAGCAATGGTAGTGGCAGCAGCAGCAGCAGTAGTAGTAGTAGTAGTAGTAGTAGTAGTAGTAGCAGCAGCAGCAGCAGCAGTAGTAGTAGCAGTAGTAGTAATAGTAGTAGTAGTAGTAGTAGCAGTAAGAATAGCAGGAGCAGCAGCAGCAGCAACAGAAGTAGTTGTAGTAGTAATAGCAGTAATAGTAGTAGTGGAAGTAGTAGCAGCGGTACAAGCACTAGTAGTAGTAGTAGTAGTTGTAGTAGTAGTAGTAGTAGTAGTAACTGAAATCCCAGGCTCAGCTGAATGTGAACCCAGCGTACTGCAGGCTGAGGCTCCCCCTCTCCTGCAGCCCACTATCATCCTCTCGACGGGATGAGGGAGGTGAGGAAAGTTTCAACAACTGGGCAGGTCCACCATCCAGTTATATTGGCGCCACCACATGAAGGCGTCCCTCTCCAACACCAAGAGGATATTAATGCGCAGTAAACCAAAGTAATCACTCAGGAAAAAAGAAAAAAAGTAAGCAACCAATACCAACGAAATTACGGGCAAAACAGGGAGGGAAAAATGGAGCACTGCGGTCAATAATTGGAATCGATGTGACAATAAAGGAGTGGGAGCGACAATAAAGCGGGCAATAAAGCAAGCAGGGGGTGGGTGGGGGCGTTATTATAATTAGCCAGCAAATTATGTACACTAATGAACCTAATTCCAGTTGATGACAATAGATTAGTCATGAATATATTTACATGTTAACGACCCCACGGCCAGAGCCACGGGTGTGTGTGTGTTTGTGTGTGTGTGTGTGTGTGTGAGAGAGAGAGAGAGAGAGAGAGAGAATGGGAATCGGGAGAAAGGGATTTGTTTTGAACACTAAGGGAAGGGAGTTGGCGAAGAAGGGGGAGAGAGGGAAAAATGAAAGGAAAGGGGAAGATGGGTAAGGGAGAGGGGGATGTGGAGAAAGAAGTGAAGGGTGGAAGGAGTGAGGGGTGGAAAGGGTGAATGGAATGAGGGAGGAATGTGGAAGGGAGCTGGTGGGGAAGAGGGCAAGGAGGGGAAAGGGAGGGAGGGGGTTAGGAAGGAAGGGGAGTGAAGGAGAAGGAAATGAGGTAGGAGAAAAGGAGGGAGCGGCAGGGATGGAGAGAAAGGTGGAAGCAGAGTTGGTGAGAGAAGAATGTGAATGGGAAGAGGAATGAATGGGGATGGGAAAGAGGATGGGAAAAGGGACAGCGGGAGAGGAGGACAGGAAAGGGGAAGGCGTGGGGCAGAAAAGGTTTATTGAAGTGAGATGGGGAAGGGGTGGAGGAGACAGGATGGAGTGAAGGTAGGATAGGGGAAGTAGGAGGAGGTGGGGAAGGGGGTGGGGGAAAGAGAGGAGAGAGAGAGAGAGAGAGGGGGGGGGTAGTGTTGAGGAAGGAAGATGTTACAATGGCGCGACATGAAGTGGGGTAAGGAGAGCAGAGAGGGAAGTGAGAAGAAAAACGATGCACGCAGCAAAGGAAGAAAGAGGAAGGCAAGAAGGAAAGTAAAAGGAAAAGGAACAAGAAGGTGGAAAGGAGACATGAAAAAAGAAGAGGATAAGGAAAGGAGAGAAGGCGAAAGTGAGGGGAAAAGATGATGAACGGAGCAAAGGGAAGAAACGGAGCGGAAAAAAATTGGGAAGTGAAGTTGTTTAAGGCGAGAAAGAAGAGAAGATGTTGGAAAATACACGAATACTGGAGAGAGAGAGAGAGAGAGAGAGAGAGAGAGAGAGAGAGAGAGAGGATGCAGGAGGGAAAGACGGGAGGAATAAGAGACGAGAGAGGAGAAATGCCAAAAGATATGATAGCAAGAAGAAA
This sequence comes from Coenobita brevimanus, assembly GCF_032717465.1. Classification (NCBI taxonomy): domain Eukaryota; kingdom Metazoa; phylum Arthropoda; class Malacostraca; order Decapoda; family Coenobitidae; genus Coenobita; species Coenobita brevimanus. The sequence goes on along the minus strand of NC_137024.1, from coordinate 49,958,784 downwards.
AAGTTTGAAAAGAGGATGGCAAGAACAGTATAGGGGAGGGATGTACGCAAAAAGGGAAAGAAGACAGGACCATGTATAAAGGGAGAGAAGAGATAAGGAAAGAATGAAGATTGGAGAGGAGAAAGATAGCAAGAAGAGGGGCATAGAGCAAAACGAAAAGATGAGGTAGGGGAGAGGAAAGAAAATAGGAATAAAAGAAAAGCGAGGGAAGAGATGAGAAAATTTAAGATGACTGGATAGGAGAAAATTAGACAAGGAAGAGTAAGCGTACAACGTAAAAATTTCCTCTTAATCCCTTCCCTACGAGACGTAAAAATTTCCCTTTAATCTCTTCTCTACGGGAGGTCGCTTCTAAGGCAGGCATCATAATGTGGTGGCAGGAATAATAAAAAAAAAATGTTAATAACAACAACAACAACAATAATGATACCACTGCTACTACTAACAAGTGAATCAAGTATTGTCATGCAATACAGAGTCTCTTACCGGATGATAACCATATATATACGTAACTGATCTTTAGAGGAGATGGCTGGTTGCTCCGCGCGACACACCGTCATGGTATGGGGAACCATGGTGTGAAGATATATCAAAATCTGTCTATGCATGTGGCTGTTACAGAGCTGACACGAATGTACAGTAGGTATGGCTGTTAACTATGACAGCACCCGACTTTGTTTGAGCCCCAAGTGTGACCTTGACCTTGGGAGTAGGTGGTTGGTTGTTAAGCGCGACACACCGTCATGGTATGGGGAACAACTGTGTGAAGTTATATCAAAATCTGTCCATGCATGTGGAGGTTACAGAGCGGACACGAAATTGCGGACGGACTGACGGACGTACTGACGGAACCGTGCAAACCTGTAGTCCCCGACCGGTTTGACTGGTGAGGGACTAATAATAATAATAATAATAATAATAATAATAATAAAAACTGGAGTGGCATTGCAGTGTATAACGGTGACTCACAAACCTTCACCACCAGATGTCCTTCCACACCTGACAGCAATCATCTGGTGGTAGCAAGATTAACCCCTTCTATCGTCTTTTGTCCTTTATTCTTACTAGCTTTAGACGATTTTATGCAGCTTACGAAAACCCTCTCGTAATACAGGGGTTATCAAATACTACGAAGCCCCTCTTGTTCGAACAATCTCTTAAGAAAAAAAAAAAATCGCATTCAAGCAACAAGGATAAAAAAGACGAATTCGCCATCAGAGTGAATGAGTCAAACAGCATGCATCAAAATTCCTCCTAACCACATCACAACAATAACGCCTATATTAATTCATTCTTACCACCGCCAGACGCTTTTATTCCACGGAAGGACCTCTCGAAAGGAAGGGGTAAGGGGGGGGGAAGGCACTGTTATACCTTCAAGTACCTCAGGTTGTGTATATATATCAGTCTTGTAATAGCCAGAATTCAAAATAAAACTACGTACTCAAGTTTTTAAGGGTCAATCTAATACTGTCTATGTCCTTTCAAAACATACATGGAAAAAAAAAATCTGTTTACCATTCTCTCTTGCCTTCTCAAAACGCAATCATACAGAAAAAGAAAAAGAAAAAGCTCACTCTTGCGTCCTCGAAAGGGAGAAAAGCCTACTCAAAAATGAAAAAAAAAAAAAACTACTACTACTACACTCCCTTACGTCTAAGACCACAAAAAATAATAAAAATAATAAAAACAGCAGTCTCTGTAAACTCCACCAAAACGAAACAAAAAGAGAGAGAGAGAAATACAGTAAATACAAAGTTCTCTATTTTCCCTCTATTTTTCGTGTGGCCTCAAAACAGGGGACTTGAGACAGGCAACCAAAGCAGCCAAACTTCTAGGGGAAACTTTTTACAGCGCGGGAATACGAACTACCAGCGCCACACAGGGACAAGTTAAGAGCTCTACCAACCGCTTTAGTTGGGTATTTTCCTTTTTCTTTTTGTGTCGAGGGTTAGTGCATTTTGCGGTATTTTTCAGGGTTAATATTGTTGCCTCTTTTTTTATCTTTTCTTCTTTTTGCTACATACTACAAGGACACCGCTTTATTATTATTATTTGTGTGTGTGTGTGTGTGTGTGTGTGTGTGTGTGTGTGTGTGTGTGTGTGTGTGTGTGTGTGTGTGTGTGTGTGTACGTCGAGGTTATTGCATCTATACTTTTTCAAAGGAGGAAAATTCTTAAGCTTCTTTTGTCTCTTAGCTTTTGGTTTTACTTCTAAATAAATCTGTTCTTCATTCCATTACTCATTTTCCCCCACATTTTTGTTCATGGATTCCCGATATTACTCGCTCTGTTTCAGGGGTATAATTTCGTCTAGTTTTTTTTCTCTTTTTTTCTTAAAGTTTATTCTCCGCCATATCCAACTTGCATTCGAAGACAATTCTTGCTTGTTTGTTTTCTTGTTGTTGTTAAGGGTCTAATAATCTTCCTTTTTCTCACGGATATAACTTTGTCTTACCGCTGACTGCACAATCGTCGGCCAGTTTGCGCCAGTATTCGACCCGTGGTGCGGGCAGCTGGCGTCACTCGACTGTGTCCATCCACCTTTAATGGGTTGGCAGGTACAGTGAGTAGCTACGGTAACACATAGGGAAGGTAACTGTGGTAACCCGGATGATGCAGAAGCCTTGTCTCACAGGATACTGGGAGAAAAACCTGCCACAGGGTCAAAGGCATATGTTCCGGAGATGAGTACCGCAGCTAAGCGCTTCATGGCGTCTGTCGCCACCTTTACCTTTATTTTTTCTCTCACTCTACTCCTACATAAGTGATTCTGTTACGGTATAATTTTTCCCGTTAAGAGTTTCGCAATTTCTTACTCTCTCTTTAGGGCTACGGTATGATAGTCTCTCATCAGCCTCAGCCTTTGAGTAAGTCGTCAGATATACTTGCACCGTTGACTTTTTTTTTCTTTATATGGTAACGCCAGGCACTTTTTCATGGGTTAAAACATCTACCTATTTTAACTATTTCTATCGTTCAGTCTCTTGTCATATACCTCCATCATCCACTGCGCCATTTTGCTTTTCCAGGGAGATTATTATAATTATTTTACAAGGGTATAGTTTGGTTTACATTTTCTCTGTATGTCCTTTCCAATCTACACATAACCTTACGATTTTTTTTTTCCTTTTATATCTGTCAAGGGTTTTGTATTTTCTCTCTCTTTCTCTTGGGTACAATTGCGTCTACCTCTACTCTCGTCTGTTTCTGCTCCACAATCTACTTTTATCTACATTTACTTTCCAACCTACTCTGATTTATACCTCCCATCATTCTTGTACTTCCCTCTCCATCTCATTTCTTGCCATTTCTTCATAAATCTCTCTTCATATTCTCTCAGGGGTATTAGTCTCTCTCTCTCTCTCTCTCTCTCTCTCTCTCTCTCTCTCTCTCTCACGTTCTACCAGCTCTCATTTCACTTTTATTTAGCCATCCTTACATTAGTTTCTTTTTTGTCTACCTCTTGATTCGTTTATTATAATTCTAGGCCATCCATTCTTGTTACCTAGCTTCGTCAGTCTATCCAGCCGTCCCTCCTTCCATACAATCATCCATCCACATCCTTATCCATCCACCTATCCCTGATTCTATATAAACATCCATCCAGAACCATCCGGGTATCTATTCCTCCCTCCCTCCATTCATCTATCCACCCATCCATCCAGCCATTTCCCCATCGATTCATTTATCTATCCAGTTATTCACCATTGCGGTCTCCAACCACCATCTCTCCCTCTCTCATGTCTCAAATTAACCATCCGACCATCAATCATCCAACCATCGTCCACAACCAGTTCATCCAATTAACCATCCCTCTGTCAATCCTTCCCATCTATCCAACTAACCATCAGTCCACCCATCCATCTCTCCATCCGTCCGATCACCCATCCAGACAATCACCTACCCATCCATTCAGTCAGTCATCCATCCCACTTCTTTACCATCCATTCACCAAGCCAACCCCCTATCCATTCATCCCTCAACTTACCCATCTGTCTATTTACCCCTCCTCTCCCCATCTATTCATTCATAGCTCGATCCACCCAATCATCCAACCATCCATCCCTCCAATATCCTTTCATCAACTAATACCTCATCTGCCTAATCATTCATCTGTTCATTCGCAAATAATTCATCCACCCAATATCCATCCACTCACCCTTCAATCCACCAAATTAATCAAACTTTCTTTCATGTATCGATTCAACATCCATTCAGACCCATAAATACATCCATCCTTCCACTCCTCGTACTACCACCCTTCCATCCATTCATCCACGCATTCATCCGTCCATGTATTCATCTGTACACCCACCATTCCATCCTACCATCCATTTAAACTTCCAACCATCTAACCCCACTCTATCCGGCTCATCAGTCCTACCATCCATAAACCCATCCACCAGTCCACTCATCCATATAATCTTCAATACATCCACCTCTCTATATCTGGCTCATCCATTCATCCATCCATATGACCTTCAATCCATCAACCCATCTTTATCTGGCTCATCCATCCATCCAGTCACCCATATATTGTACTCCTTTACTCAGCCATCCACCCCTACTCCTCTACCCAACCAGCCACCCCTCTCCATCCTGCCTTGTTTCCATCGTAGCTCCAGGACCCAAACTTAAGGGTGCATGTCTGTGTGTCGTAGGGGAAGTACTCCAGATCCATGACGCAGGAGGAGGTGAAGATGGAGGGCGGCTGCCAGTACACCCGCCCGTCATGCCACACTGTCGTCGAGGTCATGATTGAAATGTCGTAGTCACCCCCGCCACTAGTGTAGAAAATGTGGTGCGGCGCAAGAGAAAATGGAGAGAAAAGGAAATTGAATGAGGTCCGAAGATAATATATATTAAATAAATAAATAAATAAGTAAATAATGTGAATATGACAAAATGGTATAGCAAAACATGCATAAAATAAAAATACACAAAAATATATCGCCGTGGCCCCGGCCACGATTTTCGTCGAGTCGGAAGAAAATAAAACAAAGACATCACTGAATGAGAAGAGAAAACAGCAGAGTTGAAATATATATTGTAGAAAATAAGTATGACAACATAATATACAAAATAAATGAAGGATGTAAATAAACTCATGCATACATTGATCTACAGTATTTATAAAAAACAAAGTGAAAATTATTCTTCCTCAAAGCTCGTCGCACACAGACTACGTGAAGTGTGGAAGAATATATATATATATATATATATATATATATATATATATATATATATATATATCTATATATATATATATACCGAGAGAGAGAGAGAGAGAGAGAGAGAGAGAGAGAGAGAGAGAATAAACGACATACCATGAACAAAGTGTACAAAACTGAACAAGGAGAGAAAACATGGCGTACACTATGAATATGGTAATGAAGTTAAGCGATGCAACAACGTAACAAACAATTAACTGACATGTCGTGGCTCCTTCCCTGCTAGTCAACTGGAGGGAGGAAAATCGGACTGAAAAATGAAACTACATGAAAAACAAAATTAGCAAACACTAAAATAAATATGCAGCAGTAACAGGAGGGAAGGAAGGACAAAAATATCATGACTTCTGAAAGGGAAATAAATAACTAATGAATAAATTTAAAAAAGTCATGGTCACCCTCGCAGACGCCTATACCCAGAAAATGGGGTGTGGAAGAGTAATGAAAACGAAAGTATCTGGGTGTGCAGATACAATATAAAATCAGAACATGACACAGGGGAAAAAGAAATAAGTATATAAAATGTAAACATACATCAGAAATAAGATCAGAATCTGGTGTACATTACATTGGAATTTTATAGGCTAACCTCTTTGATTATAGAGCACACATAGAAAACAGGGCGATGAGTAGAAGAAAACGGAAATATAGAAAAAAAATGAGAATAATACTGAATGAGAAATATTCTGGAAAAAAAAAAAAAAATGTCAGCTGTAAAAATGAATCTTCATGTAAATGGGAAACAGAAAATGAAAGGCACAAAACAAAACCCTAATTCAACAGTTTTTTGGGGTCATTCAATTAAGGTTCTATTTGAATATATAATAAAAATATTCATACACGTTATAACGGCTAAATGCACACCGAAAACACTGGAAAAAACGTGAAAAAGTACAATAAATGTAATGAACAGCGAAAATAAATGATAAGAGCACAATGAGATGAGAAAGTGAGTAAAAGTGGGGGATGAAATAAACAATGAATAAATTGAAACGAGAAAGAATGATTAAAATGACAGGAAAATAAAATAAATGATAAAAAAAGATCTGAATGAAACGATGAAAAAAGTGAGTCAAAGGAGAATAAATGAAAAATGGTAAAGGGGCAGAATAAAATGAGTAAGTAAGAGGAGGGTGAATAAAGAAATGGTGAAGCGTCAAGTAAAATGAGAATGCGTGAGTGAAAGGGTGTTGGCTAAAACAAATGGTGACAGGAGTGGTTGGTGTGTAGGGCGTGTGTCTGCTGGTGCGGCGTAGTGATGGCCGGGGACAAAGTTGGCACGCCCTCCGTCCTCAAACAGTTTTACACACGGACATTTCCTGAAGTCAGTTAACAGTAATGGCACAAAACGTTAAAAATAAATTGCAACTAATCATGAATCAACAGTCAGTGCAAACTGCCAACTAAATACATAAAAGAGTTGGTGCAACATATTAAAATATGAAAACCTAAAAAATAATAAAATACAGTGCGATATATTAAAATAAATCGATAAGAATAACTCGGATATAGATAAACTAAGCAAATAAACTAAAATACACACCTGAATATAAACATAAACTTTGACAACAAACAAGTGATATCAGATTAACGTAGAAAATACTGAATAAGAAAAATAAACAGCATATTTAATTAATAGTAACAGAAGTAAAAAAAGTATTAAAAAAGTAGAAAGGTGATGAAATCGTTTATATATATATATATATATATATATATATATATATATATATATATATATATATATATATATATATATATATATATATATCGCATACACAATAAAAAAAATAATCATACTTATACTCTCTACAAAATAAAATAAGGACTGAAAGAGAATGAGAGAAATACTGAAAACAATAAAAATTTCCTCGGTGCGAGAGACAAACTCTGCGGTGGACGTGTGCAGTACAGTATTTCAGTGAATCTACTCCATCGCAGGACAGGAACAACACAACCAGGAAAAAATAAATAAATAACTACAAGATAATAAATGGAACCAGAATAACAACAGAAATGACAAGCGCGAGGGCAAAAAGGACTAGGACCAGAACAAAAAAAAAAAAAGAACAAGAAAAAGTAATCAGAGAAAGAACCAGAGGAAAAACAAAAAAACAAAAAAACAAAACTGGACCCAAAACATGAATACAGCACTTAGGGGACGCATACCTTTGCAATCGCCTGTACCAGACAACTCAGATCATTACTAAAATTTAATAAACTCTTCCCTGCCCCACACCCCACATATCACAAAACGCAGACCAAAACTAGCTCTAAAACAATACTAGCCCTAACAGGAACAAAACTAGTCATATGAAAAACAAAACTAGCCACAACAACAATAAAAGTAACCAAAACAAGAACAAAAATAGCCATAACAAGAACAAAAACAGCCAGACCAAGAACAAAAATAGCCATAACAAGAACAAAAACAACCATAACAGGAGTAAAAATTCATAATAAGAATAACAAAATTAGCCACAACAAAAATAGCTATAACAAGAAAAAAAAAACAAGAAAAATATCCGTAACAAGAACAAAGAACACGACCAAAACAAAAGCAACCAAAGAACAAAAACAATAAGTACACCAGGCAGCCAAAGAGCGTCCAGTGACCTTGCCCTGAGCGACGCAGATGGAATAAAAATGATGAACTCTGGGACGTTACGAGTCACACCCCATAAACACGGAAACGTATCGGCGGGTGGCCTTCCTGTACGGTCCCTCATCTGTTACTCCCCCCTCTCTCTCTCTCTCTCTCTCTCTCTCTCAAATTGTGTCATATTTCTACTTTATGATATTCTGCTTTATGAAATGTTTGCAACTTTTTTTTTTCCACCTTTCCTTCATTCATGTGTGTGTGTGTGTGTGTGTGTGTGTGTGTGTGTGTGTATTCAATTCCATCCCTCATCTTTTCACAAACTTTTCTTTTGAAGTGTAGGGACCTTTTTATTTTCATGTATTCTCTCTCTCTCTCTCTCTCTCTTTCTCTCTCTCTCTCTCTCTCTCTCCCTCTCTCTCTCTCTCCCTCTCTCTCTCTCCCCGTCATCGTTAATTATACTCCCCTTTATTCTGTTCCTCTGCCCTACACCCTTCCTTCACTCTCCCTTCTTCCTTCATCTCCTTCCCCTTCTCTCCACCATTCTCTCTCTCCCTTCCTCCGGTTCGTATCTCAGCTACTCCCTCTTCCTACCCATTATTCTCCTTCCTTGTCCCCTCTCTAACCCTTCCAGTCTTTTTTCTTTATTTATTGTCCTCTTTTCTTTTTGTTATTTTATTTGGCTATATTATTAGTCTTTTTTTTAATGGCTCTCTTTTCTTTCTCATTTTCTATCTTCCTTTTCCTTTATTCCTGCTATTCTTTTTCCCTAATGCACTCTTATTTTTCTCGCGTTGGTGATATCTTTCTGTCCTTTATTGGCATAATTTGGACACCTTGAGCTTCTTAATTTTCTTCTTTACATTTTTGCTATCCTTGTCCCATTCTTGCTCCATTCCTGCTATTCTGTTGCTTTTATGTAATTATTTTTCTGTATATTATTTGGTTCCTTTCACCGTCTTTGGTCATTCCTTATTTCTGACTAACATTTTTATTGCTGATTCATTTTTCATCTTTCCTGTTTTTTCTTTAAGTAATTTTTTTTTCCTCTTGTTGCCTTTGTCATCTTGTTAATTATACATCTGTCTTCTCTCAGCTTCATAGTACTTTTTCAAATTTTTTCCTTGTTTTTTTCCTTCCTTGTCCCCTGTCCAATTCTTCCTCCCTCCCAGCAATTCCTTTCCTGCTATTTCTTGTCATCTTCCCTCGTTTTCCATACAATTTCTCGCTCCTTCTTGCTACTTTTTCTTTTAATAGTCTTTTATTCTTTAAGGCTATTTATTGATATTTATTGCTTCCCTCTTCCTCTTTATTTTCCTCACTCCCAGCCATTCTTTCCTTCCTCTTTATCGTCCATTTTTCTCGTTTTTAAAAGTTTTGCACATTTGGCTTCTTTATCTTCCTTTCTTAATCTCTTCTTTCTCTTCGTTATTTACTATTTTCATTTTCCGTCTCCCTTCGAACCAGTTTATACAGTACTGTTTTGATTACTGTCCATTTTTTCGCATTTTTATCGAGCATATACTTTCTTTTTCTTTTTATTCTTTTCATATCCATATCCAGCTCTTTCTCCTTTACTGCCATTCCTCTGTTCTATTCATTGTCTTTATCTTGTGTTTTTGTTTTACTTTTCACCTTTTTTAACATCAGTTTTATTTTGTAGTCGTTCCTTATTCTGTCTTTCTCTGTACCATCACTTTGTTTTCACCTTTTTCGTATCGCTTTTTCGCACCTTGTCAATTGTCTTTCTCTGCCTCTCCTATCCTTTATTTCTTTTTCGTCTCTTCTCACTGCCTCTTATTTATCAACCTCTTCAATCCCATGGCGTATTTTCCACTGCTTTATACGTATCTTCAGACGATTTAATTCGACCTGAAGAGTATTTTTCTTTTTTTTTACTTCAGAGGTTAGACAGATCCTTAATTAACCCCTTCACCAATACAGGTTCTTGCCAGCCTAATAAAATCGTCTGGAGGCTGCAACACTTGAATACTTAGTAGGTCATCAGGCTGATGGGGTTAACGCATTCCCTTCTCCCTTTCCTTCCTCCCTATTCCCATTTTCATCATATTTCAACGATACACATATATATTTTTGCCCTTCCCCCCTTCTCTCTCTCTCCTTCTCTCTCTCTCTCTCTCCCCTATCCCTCCTCCTGCCCCCCCCCTCCATCAATATCTCCGTTTTTTCCTCCCCTTCTATTTACTCTACCAACATCTCTCCCAATTTTTTCCTCTCCCCTTCCCTTCATTTCCTCCCCTCCTCCACTCCCCCCCCCCCTACCGTCATAACCATCTCCCACCTCTATCTGTCCGTCTGCTTGTCTGTTTTTCTATCTGTCTATCTACCTATCTATATTGGTCTGTCTGTCTGTTTTCACCTCGTTTATACTTTCCCTCTCTCACTTTCCCTTACACACACACACACACACACACACACACACATACACATTTCTCCTCTCCCTCCACAGTTCTCCCCTCACTCCTCCCTCCCGTCTCCCCTCCCTCTGTAACTCCCTTTCCACCCCAAAACTTTCTCTCTTTATCCCAGTTTCTCTCCTCCCCCTTTCCCCCCCCCCTCTGTCTCTACCCCTCCCTCCTTCTCTCTCTCTCTCTCTCTCTCTCTCTCTCTCTCCCCTCCCGTTTACATTCTTATCCCTGGCTCTCCATCCCAATCGGCGTTGCGTGGGAGTTGGAGTGGGGAGTGAGGGGGTGAGAGGGGTGAGGGTGAGTGGGTGCTGAGAATGGCTAAGACACTCCATTTGTGTGTGTGTGTGTGTGTGTGTGTGTGTGTGTGTGTGTGTGTGTGTGTGTGTGTGAGAGAGAGAGAGAGAGAGAGAGAGAGAGAGAGAGAGAGAGGATGAATTATTATCTTCTTCCACTTCCTTATCCCATTCCCAGTTCCTCCTTTATCAGTTTCAATCTTCTTTCATTTCTTTCCTTCCCTTTTCCTTACTGTTTCTCCTGTCCTTTCCCTCCTTTATGTTTCCTTGCTTCCCTATCCCTTCCCTTAACCTTACCTTCCTGTTTTCCTTCCTTCCTTGCCTATTTTTTCCTCTGTATCTTCTTTTTTCCCTCATTTCTCGCCGTGTCTTTTTCTTTTAATTACTTCTAAGTAATTTTCCCTTACTCTCTCATCCTTGCTTTTCCTCTTTTCTTTATTTTTTTCTCTTTCGTTTCTTTATTTCTCGTTTAATCTACTCTACCTCTCGTCTCTCCGGTCTCCCACTTTCCTTCGTCCCTTTCCTTCTTCTGTTTTCCTTTTCCCTCCCATTCCTTTCATCTTTTGCCCTACCTTCAGCTTTCCCTTTCCATCTACACCTTCCTTCTTCTCTGTTCTCTATTTTTCTCTTTTCTTTACTCTCTCTCTCTCTCTCTCTCTCTCTCCACTGCACCCTCCTCTCCCTTCGTCATGCTTGAAAAATCTCACGTCTGGGAGATGAAGGGGAGGAAGGGAGGCAGGGAAGGGGTGATGGAGGAGGAGGAGGGAAGATGAAGGAGAGGGAGGAGAAAAGACGAGGAGAAGGAGGAGGAGGAGGAAAAGGAGAGGAGTTGCAGAAAAGAGGTGAGACACTGAGGAGGTGAGAGGGAAGAGAAGAAGAGAGGGAGGAAAAAACTAAGGAGGAAGAAAAATAAAGAGAAGTTGGAAGAAAGATGGGAAGCACAGGATATGAACTGAGGAGAGAGAGACAGAGAGAGAGAGAGAGAGAGAGTAGAGAGATGATGATGATGATGATGATGATGATGATGTGCAGAAGGAAGAAAAACACAGAGACGAGAGACACGCGAAGGAACAGAGTAGGAAGAGACCTGGGAAAGAGAGAGGAAGGGAGAAATGTGAGAAAGGAGAGAGAAAGCTCAGGCAGGAGAGGAAGATGAGGAGGAAAGGAAGGACTGGAAAGGGAGAAACGAAAGAAGCGAGGATGGTGAAGGAAAGAGACAGATGTAGGAAGGAGAGAGTATGAGAAGGTATGGGATGGGAGAGAGAGACAGGGAGAAAAGAGAGGAAGAAATGGGAGAGAAGAGGTGAGGAAATATAGACAGCTAAGAAGAGGAGAGGAGTAGGAAGTTATGATTGGAGAGAAGAGAAAAAAAAGATGAGGAGAGGAGAAGAGGGGAGAGAAGGTGAAGCAGCAGAAGTGTGAAAGAAAGAGGAGATTAAAGGAGAAAAGAGGAGAAGAAAGGTGATGAGGAATGTGGGAAAATGACGTGAAAAGGGGGATGAAGGGAGATGGGGGGGACAAGAGATATGGAGAGGAAAGGAGAGAAGCGTAAGAAAGAAGAAAAGAAAAGGGGAGCGATGGTGAGGAGAGGAGCGGAGAGAAGAAAGGTAAGAAGAGAGGTGAGGGTAGGGAGGTCACCATACACCCGACAAGGGACTGTAAATCTAGTAGGAGTGAAGGAGATCCAGACACGTTGTTAGTCTCAGCCTCTCTCCTCACTCTGCCTCACTCTACCTCTCTCCCTGCCTCACTCTCCCTCTCTCCCCCTCACTCTGCCTCTCCCTGCCTCACTCTACCCCTCTCCCCCTCACTCTGCCTCTCCCTGCCTCACTCTGCTTCTCTCCTCCTCACTCTACCTCCGTCTAGGTCTACCTCTACTTCACTCTCACTCACTCTTACTATACCTCATACCTCACTTTGCCTGGCACTCTCTACCTCATTATACCTCAGTCGACCTCTACCGTGCTCTCTTTATCTCTGCCTCACTCTGCTTCTACCTCACTCTTATATCCATCTTTCTCTACCTCATTCTACCCCGTTATCTTTCTCTTACTTTACTCTCTTACCTCACTCTGCATCATTCAACTTTAGGCTACATACTTTTACCTCTGCCTTCCTCTACCCCTACCTTACTTTTCCTCTATCTCATGCAACCTCTGCCTCATACATCCTTATACTTCCACCACCCTATTCTCTCTCTCTCTCTCTCTCTCTCCCCCGTCCATCCATTTCCTCGCCCCCTCATTTACTCCCTGTCTCTCTTGCATCTCTCTCCTCTTTCGTCTTGTCTTGCTTGTCTTTCATTCCTCTTTCTCATCTTCCCTACTATTCCTTTCCTTCTACCTCTTCCCCATCATTTTATTCCTTGTTCCTATTACTCTTTATTCCCTCTCACCGTTTTCTCTTCTTTATTAACATTTTTATTACCTCCGCCAACGAAAGCAGGAGGAGGTTATGTATTCACCTCTATTTGTCTGCCTATTTGTCCACAAGAAATATCAAAAGTTTTTTGTGGATTTTTTGTGGATTTCAATTAAATTTTGTGGATATGTGGGTCATGGGTCACGGAAGAGTTTGTTAAATTTTGGTGATGATCTGAACTGTTTCGTATAGGCGCTGGCTGAGGTATGCGTTCTCTGAGTGCTGTGTTCTTGTTTCTTACTCTTCTTGTACCCCTTATCTTATTTTATTCCCTAGTATTTTTTCGTTCTCCTTCCCCAGTTCACTCACTCACGTCTCCCTCAGTATCCCTGTAACTTAACAGAACAGACTCATTGTACTCTTTTCGCTTTAACTTGGCATAAAATCTGCCATCTCTCCATCCTGAATGCTTAGTTGTAGCGATATATTACCACCAGAAATATAACACTAGTCACCAGTAAGTGCTATGGTAAGGATGTAGAGCCATGGCATAAAGTCTCTTTCTGCCACTGGGCTACCGGTACGTGAAGTAAGCCGGAAAAAGACGAAAATCTGAACCAAGTTAAGATGAAAAGAGCATAGCAAAGTTGTGTTGAGATTCGCACCCTTATGACTACACTCCTGAAAAATTTTACTGGTTCATCTGCCTTACCTATGTTGGCTGTGTTAAATAAATGAATTGCAAGTTATGTAAAACTTTATTCACTGTTATTCGCTTTCGGCGGCCTTCAGCTCGATGTCAGGTCACTTCCTATCTTCAGTCAGAAATATGTCATATCGGGAACAGGTGGGCCGATTGGACTGGAAATTGTTTTACCTTCAAATCAGAGCATTTTAAAGATACTCTGCTCTAACAAAAATTGCGCTTCAGTGTTCCGTTTCAGCTGCGTTACGGTAACAAACCAAGAAACCAACGTACAAAAATCGGGTCATAATGATAGATACACACACACACACACACACACATACACACACAAACCAAGACACTCGCATTCAATCTCTCTCTCTCTCTCTCTCTCTCTCTCTCTCTCTCTCTCTCTCTCACGCACACACACAAACTAAAAGACACTCGCATTCAATCTCTCTCTCTCTCTCTCTCTCATACGACCTTGTGCATGTGTTTTTGGCGTCAGTATTGCTCTCCAAGGTCTGCTGCAACACACAATGCCTTTCACACAACCCGTCACAAGGACACAACGTTAATATTGGCACTTCAGGCCAAGGACGCGCTTCTTTTTGGTCCAGCTAACGTCATATAGCTGTGTTTTGCATGAAGGCCTCCTCGTGGAATAGAGGTTGGTGAAAGCTATAATATCCTTCTCCAGATTGAAAATGTTGTCTTTAAGTTGAGTAAGACTATATGGTAGAAACAGGGATAAATTTAAAGACCTCGGCCTGAAGAGAGTTGTGTTCAAGTCTAGAGGTTCGTTTATTTAACTCATTTGAACCTTTAAGTAAACAGCCTTTTTTTTTTTTTTCCCTGTATGTGTTCCCGCCCTACGGTTTTATTTAGCTATGGAGGGACATCGCCTACATCTGGTACAGCTGGGTTTGACAACGTCCTTCCTAAATCTCCTTATTTCAGGGATGTCACTATTTCCAAACTTAACATCTACAGACGAACTACATTTTAGTCCACTTACGCACTCAGCTCGTCCTGAAGGGGGTTAATAAAGGCTATATATATCGCCTGTAGTTCGTCTGTTTCTCCGGGGATAAAAAAAAAAAAAAAATACAATTAAAAGGATGCTATAGTAGTGAAAAAGGTAATAGGTGGAGTTCTGTGTGTACCTTGTGTCTTCACGTATGTTATATTTGACTGGTGTACACTGCAGTTTGGTTTCTAGTTATTTCATGCCGGATATCAGAGGAGAAAAGGAAAGACCGTAAGGAATGAAGTTAATTTCCCTTCCTCTCCTTTCTTTTCATTCCTTCCCTTTCCCTTCCTTTCCTTTCTCTTTCCTTTTATTTCAATTACTTCCCCTTCCGTTCCCTTCTTTTCCTTTCCCTATCTCTTTTCTCCTCTCTTGTCCTCTCCATCTCTTCTTCCGCCTTTCTTTCCCTTTCCATCTCTTCTCTCCTCCTCCTCCTCCCCCCTCCACCCTCTCTTTGTCTTACATCTGATATGTGTTTCAATATTGCACTTCAAGACTTTTCAGAGCAGCTGCCAACAAGACCCAGATTAATATTAATATCTGGAGTTTTATATCACAGTTTGGCCATTTAACCCCTCTAGGACGAAGGCTTCATGTATTATCTTATTCTTTATGCCCCCTTTTTTTTTTTTTCGTAACAAAGGAAAGGCAACACATGGTAGTGAGTGAGGTTACATAGTCTCCATTAGGCCTCTCAGTACGGGGACGACTTTTTGTTTTTAATCGTTGTTTGAGCCACAGGATTTTATTTAGTCAAAGAGAGAGATCTGGCAGTGAAGGGTTAAAGTCAGCCCTCAGGGAGAATGTTTTGCCTGGCTCTATGCAACCAGCGGTGTGCCACAAGGGTTAGTTCCCATCAGTTCTTTCCACTGTGCAGATCCATGACGCAGAAAAATGACATGTAGTAAATTTAGTGATGACACGAAAATCGAAGGTAGAGTAATTACTGAAAAGGTGTGTGACTCTAAATCATTAAACTGATGAACGGGCGAAAATGGCAGATAAAATTTAACCGTGATAAATGTAAAGTTATACACTTCGGTATTTAATGTCATTAAATGTAAGAAGTGAGTGAATGATACACCACTAGCAAAAATACAGGGTGAAAGGGATGTATAGCCTTCATCAGTAATGATCTGTTATACACTTAAATTATATAGCAGCGAGTAGCATGACTTACAAGACGCTAACCTTCATCACAAGGAACTCTGACCACACAACAACACAGGTAATCGCCATACTTAATACATCAATGGTTATATCACATACAGAATATTGTGTACAGTGCTGGTCCCCCGAAACTTGTTATGGATGAAGATAATATGGAATGGGTGCAATAAGAGCCAATAAAATGACCTCATTATTGTCACTCGATGTCTTACCGTGCGAAGACCGATGACTTAGAGCATTAATAATCCATGTATTTGTATCTCAATAATTATGACAACGGGAATTAAGAAAGCTTGTTCGAAATACTGGGGGATACTGAGACCTGAAGTTATTAGAAGAAACTCAACGGTAAAAGATGAAATATTCATTTAGAGAAAAATACCATAATCGAACGGTGGAACAACATAAGTCACAAGAAACGGTCGCATTAGTAAAAAGGCAACAGGCACACTGAAATTTCCATTAGATAACTATAACATGGCCAGTGTAAGCCTTAGGTAAAAGAGTGTTGTTGGTTCCGTGTCGACAGACGAAAGTAAGACGACAGTTTAATTACGACCGCATTCTGCAACTGTTTCTGTGTTTTTACCTAAAATCTGTAAACCAGAAACTGATTAAGAGATAACAATATTTCCCCTTGTGTCTTCAAAATAAAAGTAACCATCCTGTTCTTTCCAACAATCATGACGTGTTTCTATCTCTTCTATTATGCAGCATCGAATGGTGGGAGGGGAAGAGTCTCATCTTTTTCTCGCATGTTGGGTAGAACCTTTTAATGTAACCAGTTTTACCCCAAGAGATAACCTCGTTTAAATCCAAATGGCATCCTGTCTCTGTACTTCCTATGTATTTCCTATAAACTCCCTCTCCTTCTCCTTCTTCCTCTAACTCACCTACACACCCTTCCTCTTCCTTCTTCCTCTCTCTCTCTCTCTCACCCTTCCTCCTTCCTCTCCCCTCCACTCTTTCCTTGTCAGCATCAATTCTACACTTCTCCTTGTCACCCTCCTCTTTCATTCCCTTTCTTCTCCGACCCCTCTGTCCCTTCAAATCACGCTCTCTCTCTCTCTCTCTCTCTCTCTCTCTCTCTCTCCCCAATCAGCTGAAGATCCACCGTCGAACTTTGGCACTAGATGTACTCGAGGCCGATAAGAGAAATCCTTGTCTAATACTCTTACTTTTATTTCCTTCCTTTCTGTCTCCCTGTTTCCTTCCTTCCTGCCCTCCCTCCTTCTTTCCTTTCCTTCTTTCTTTCTTTCTTCCCTTCTACTCTCTTTTCCTTCTTTTCCCCTTTCCAATCCTCCCCCCTTCCCTCTCTTCCTTCCTTTCCCCCTTTCTACCTTCCATTCTCCCTTCTTTTCCTTCCTTACCTCTTTCATCTTTTCCTACCCTCCCTCCTTCCTTTCCTCCTTCTCCCCTGCCTTTCACTCCTTCACTTTTTCACACCACGGGGTCTGAAGAAGTCCTATTTTATTCTCTTTTCCATCAGACGATTTTCTTCAGCGTGGTAGAACACCCCAGTAAGGAAGGAGTTCATGAAGGCCACATCAAACCCCTCTGGTTCGAAGTCTCTCTCCTCAGCTGAACAAAATCGTCTGGAAATAATTACACCGAAAAATGCATCACGGTCAAAGGGTAAGCGTGTCCAACCCAACCCACGTCCACAATGCTGGTCAGTGTCACAAATCCCTCTTTAGCTCTCTCATGGTGGGGGTAACTCTAGGATTCTGTTTTAACCCCAGACGATATGAGTCATAGGAGCTGGCGACGAGTATTAATTAACGCATTTTTCTCCCTCTCTTCCTCCTTGGTAATCACGGTTATTCACTTATTCTCTCCCTCATCTCCCTAATTACTGCTCTCTCTCTCTCTCTCTCTCTCTCTGTTTCCCTCCTTCCCTTCCCTCACTACATCTATCCCTCTTTCGTCCTTGTTCCATCTCTCTCTCTCTCTCTCTCTCTCTCTCTCTGTTCCCTCCTTCCCTTCCCTCACTTCATCTATCCCTCTTTCGTCCTTGTTCCATTTCTCTCTCTCTCTCTCTCTCTCTCTCTCTCTCTCTCTCTCTCGTATCTATGTAACTTTGCACAACTTTCCCGCCTCCCTCCATCCCAGGGGCACCCAACTTTACCACGTACAAGGGGGCCAAATCTCCTACTACCACCGTACTTTAGACAGATTTACCAGCCACCAGATATATCATGCAGGCTAAAATGATCTCTCTCTCTCTCTCTCTCTCTCTCTCTCTCTCTCTCTCTCTCTCTCTCTCTCTCTCTCTCTCCCCTTCTCTCACTCTCTCTCGTTTCATGCTGACACCGAAGAGTCAGCTTCAATAATTTCAACTTTTAACTCGATTTTCTGTTGATTTCGCAGCGTTGTGGTCCACGATGCAGGCTAGACTGGTGTAATCCTGTCTCTGTATTCTTTTTCAGGCTGACACCAGACAATTTTGTACAGCTGAGGGAAAGCCTTGCACTTTCAGGATTAGTATGTATCCTTGTCCCCTCCTGCCCATTCAAATCCCCGCCCTGTACGTGGTCTACTGTAAGCTGGGAAAATAGTCTGGAGAAACACACACACACACACACACACACACACACACACACACACACACACACACACACACACACACACACACACACACACACAAACAGCAAGATCTATGACTGAAAAAGGTAACGAAGATTGTATTTGTACCCTCAAGGGCGAGATCTTTCTTGAGCTACACAGAAATGACGGTGTAATAATAAGAATAAAAACACGTACTCCTTCTAACAGTCATAGCACGTTTATTCTCAGCTGACGAAGATCATTAACCCCTTTCAGCTGAGATGATGATCCAATGTAGTAAGTCTGGAGGGCCGATCTGACTAGCAACCAAGGTGATTCATTCCTATCTTTTAAGGCTCACAGAATCTCATGGAATTGCAACATAATATACACGTTATGGGAGTGACCCAAATCCGTCAGGTGAAGACAAATCGACGAAAGGCATTAAATATGGGGAAAAAAAAAATCTACCGGACGCACCTTAGTGTACCGTGATTAACTTTTGACTTAGGTGACGTTTTGCTGTAGTTTATTCTTGCCCATTGCTGACGATTTTATTTGCTTAAGACAGGCCCCTGGTGACGATGGGGTTAATGAAGGCTGAACTTGTTTTTCTTATCGTGGAAAAAAAAATCGCCAGGGGACAAAATTAAAATGAATAAATCAATAAAATCGCTATGGCGTTCTCGGGCTGAAGACATTAGACATACTGTAATTGGTAGTGAAACATGACGCTGATAATAAATTTTGGCCATCCAGACATTTGAAATAGCTTAGATCTCTCCTCTCATTTTTTCTTTCTTTATTTCTGTTCCCTTTTCTTTCTTATCTCTTTATTACGTTCTTTTACGTTCCTTTCTCTCTCTCTTCATCGAACCTTCCTTGCCCGTCTTTTTAATCCATCTTCTAACCTTTCTCTCTGTTGTGTTTCTCTCCTTTCCTCTCTTTGTCTGTATTTCTCTCTCTTTCTATTCGAGTTCTTCCTTTTCATTTTTGACGGCTTCTTCCTTCCCTTCTCCTTCCCTTTTATCCGTTTCTTTTCTCCCTTTATTACTGTTTCCTTTTAAATATCACACGCTCTTACTCAACGTTTCCTCTTATTTTTTCTGTTTCACCTCTCTCTCTCTCTCTCTCTCTCTACCAAGAACCCATCGTACGTCCAAGAGCCGAACTTCGTCACACACAACTCATTCTTCGCTTTTTGTGTCTCTTTCTTTGCTACTAACTTTCTCACTTTCTCCCCTTCCCCCACGCTCTCTCTCTCTCTCTCTCTCTCTCTCTCTCTCTCTCATTAAATTACCTTCCTATCGACTGACTTTCATTTCTTTTCATTACTTCTCGTTTTCCCTTCCCTTATTTCACTCCAGCCTTCCCATCTCCTTCCCACTAACTCTCTCCCTCTCTGTATTTATGTATCTGTGTATCTGTCTATCAATCTATCTATCTATCTACGGCATCTTATCTGTCGTAGGTCCAAACGGCAAGAATTACACACAACTCTCTCTTTCCACATTTGGTTACTTTTTTTTTTTTTTTTTCTAACTTCCTTTCACCTTTTTAAAACCGTTCTTTTGTCTCCCCCCTTCCCCTCCTCGATCCCATGTCCGTCTGTAACCCATCACTTCACACACGCCACTATCTCGCCTTATTTTGTTTTTGTTTTTTTTTCTTTTTATAACTTACTCTCGTTTTCTCCAGCATACGTCTTGTGTGTCTCTTCCTCCCCCCTCCCCCAACACACACACCTCTTTCTCTCTTGTCTTTTTCTCTCTCCTACTCACCTGGGACTCGCTGAAGGCCAGAGAACTAAACTTTATAACCCACGCCTCTCATTTTTTTTCGCATATCTTTTTGTTTACACTCCCTCTCATATTTAGCACTGTCTCTCAAGCTGCCCCCCTCTCTCTTTATCTATCTGTCTCTTTAACTATCTCTATCTATCTATCTCACCCACCTGGAACCCATCGTAGGTCCAAGATCCGAACTTCATAACACAGGTCTGCTCGTCGAAGGGGAAGTACTCGACGTCTATCTCACACGAGCTCTTGTAGATGGCGGGCGGCTTCCACTCCACCAGGCCGTTCATGTGGAGGGTGGCCTTGGTGGAGAGCGTCACCTCGAAGTTCCCGTCAGCACTACAGGGGGTTGGGGAGGATGGGGGAAGGGGGTTTGAGGGGTTGGGGAGGGCGGGGTGAGATGGTAGGGTTTGGGCAGATATTTGGGGTTGCGGTGAGAGAGGTGTGATTATGAGAGGTTTGGAGAGGGTTGGGGAAGGTGTGGGGTTTTGGAGAAGTGTGGGGTTGGGATGTGAGATGTGTAACAGGAGGGGTTTGGAAGGATTGGGGAGAGGAGGACAGGAATGATTGGGGGAGGTATAGTGGAGGTATAATTGAGGGTAGATGACAGAGGAAGGGGAAAAAAAGAGGTAAAGGGAAGAAGATGAGGGGAAATAAGTGGGTGGGAGGTGCATCATGTTAGGAAAAGTCAAAGGAAGATGAAAGAGGAGGTGAGAGGGAGTTGTCGAGGGGAGGGGCAACGCATGGGATGTTTTCGGAAATGTGGGGAGAAGGGAAGGAGATATCAGGGGGAAAGATGGGGAGATTGGGAGACAGAGGAGGTCGGTGTATGTTGAAGAGGTGTGGTAGGGGAAGGAGGAGGAGTGAGAGAAGGTTGAGGCAGTGAGGGACGGGGAGGGGGAAAGGCGAAAGGGAGGAAATTTTTGAAGAAGTTTGTGAAAAGGAAAGGTTAGACAAGTTTAGGGTGTGGAAGTGGTGGATCAGTAAAGTAATGGAAAGGCAGGGTGGAGGAGTAGCAGGGTGACGGGGAGAGAGAGAGAGAGAGAGAGAGAGAGAGAGAGAGAGAAGGGGGGACGGGCAGGGTGAGGGAGGGGCATGATGATGGAGGGCATGGTGAGGGAGGGGCAAGGTGAGGGAGAGGCATGGTGAGGGAGAGGCATGGTAAGGGAGGGCATGGTGAGGCAGGGGCAGGGTAGAAGGAGCGGCAGAGTGAGGGAGAGACAAAATTGGAGTGACAGGATGAAGGGGAGGCAGGGTAAGGAAGGGCAGGGTGAGGGAGGGGCAGGGTAAGGGAGAGGCAAGATGAGGCAGAGGTTGGGTGAGGGAGGGCATGGTGAGGGAGAGGCAGGGTGAGGCAGGGATGCAGGGCGAGGCAGGGAGGCAAGAGAGGTACCAAGCATTAGTTCACCCCTACATTACTGCACTAACTTAGCCTACATAAACATACATAGCTAACAGTAAACCTAGTGACAATATTACTGCAGTATCAATTATTACGTATACGATAACAAAAGAAATAAGTGTTAAGCACCTAGAATAAAAAGAGTAATGGCCATCAACACAATACTAGTGGAAAAAATTACGGAACAAATTTACGGTAGAAAGAACTAGCAATTAGAATGGTGATAAACTGAATAAACAACACAAAGGAAGGAAAAACAACGCATGAACCCACCGAAAAAAAAAAAAATAAATAAAAACAAAACACCAATACCTGTAACTATATTGCCTATAACAAAACAAAAGGCAATGCATAAATAACACTAACAATACCTACAATATAACAGCGAATACATCAACATCATCAACAGTAATAGCATCAATAAATATGGAACACCAGTAACAGCAATATCAACAATATCATCAACAGCAATAAACGGTACATCAATAACAATAGCAAATACTTCAACAACACAAACAACAACAACAACAACATTACTAACAAATACAACAACAACACTAAAACAAAGACATGAATAACAGCATCAACAATTATGGTCAACAGCCGAATCAACAACAAACACTTCCGCAGCAACAACAATTACCAACAGCATAATACAAGAGCAAAAACAATCACAACACTACGCTCACAACCCCCACACGTCCGCGTTCAATCCCCACCACAATCACGCCCATCAGCCAGCCAATCACCAGCGCCACCTCATTACAGCGGTCACCTGGGAATTACGGACAGGTGGGGAGGGGGCGGCTTTACTCCTACTGTTACCTGGCCATTTTATTTTGCTTTATGGAGAAGGCCTTTACTACTGGATGCGTTTGGCCCCATTCACTATGGTGGCTTACTTTCCTTCCTTATTCTTGTTACCAAACGACAATTCCATTTATTTATTTACTCACCTGTTTAATTATTTACTGAGAGGGACGCCTTTCCTTGTGGAGGAGACTGAAGACTTCACTCTGATGCTGTACTTTTGTTATTTTATTTATCATTACTACCACGGGACGAATTTATTGCTCAAGAAAGACCTCTCGTACTGAAAGGGTTAAGCAAGGCTATATCTACACCCACCTGTTGAAAAAGCCTCTCAAGCTGAACAGAAAAGGTTTTACGATAGTTCCAAAAAATCGTACGGTGGTAACAAAAGAAAAATGTAAAGAGACGTAACCATAGTGAAGAGGTAAATATATAATGTGCTTGCTATTTCAGTCAGGTGTAGGGTAGGTCGTGTGGGGCAGGTGTGAGGCAGGTGTGTGATTGGCAAGGTATGAGGCAGGTGTGAGGCAAATGTGAGCTATGTAAAGTGTGAGGAGGTAACAATCACGTGTAAGGTAGGTGAAAGTCATGTATAAGGCAGGTAGAGTTAGGTGTGGAACAGATAAGAGTCAGTTGTGAGGCAGTAAGAGTCAGATTTGAGGCAGACAAGAGTTAGGTGTGGGGCTGGGAATAGTCAGGTGAGAGGCTGGTAGGCGTCATGTGAAAGGCAGGTAAGAGTCAGGTGTGGGGCAGGTAAGAGTCAGGTGTGATGCAGGTAAGTCAGGTGTGGGGCAGGTAGCCTAATTCAGGTGTGGGACATACAACCCAGGTGTTAGGCAGGTAAGGCAGGTGTGTGGTAGGTATGAGTCAGGTGTGAGGGAGGTAAGAGTCAGGTGTGAGACAAATAAGTGTCAGATGTGAGGCAGATAAGCCAGGTGTGAGGCAGGTAGGAGTCAGGTGTGAAGCAGGTAAGGATCAGGTGTGTGGTAGGTAAAAGTCAGGTGTGAAGCAGATAAGCGAGAGATGTGAGACAGGTTAGTGTCAGGTGTGAGTCGGGTAAGAGTCAGGTATGGGACGGGAAAGAGTCAGGTGTGAGACAGGTAAGAGTCAGGTGTGGGGCAAGTAAGAGTCAGGTGTGAGGCAGGTAAGTCAGGTGTGCGGCAGGTAAGAGTCAGGTGTGAGCCAGGTAAGAGTCAGGTGTGAGGCAGGTAAGAATCAAGTGTGGGGCAGGTAAGAGTAAGACAAGAGGCAAGTAAGAGTCAGGCATGCGGCAAGTAAGAGTCAGGTGTGGGGCAAGTATGAGTCAGGTGTGAGGCAGGGCAAGTAAGAGTCAGGTGTGAGGTAGGTAAGAGTCAGGTGTGGGGCAGGTAAGTCAGGTGTGAGGCAGGTAGGTTAGGTGTGAAGCAGGTAAGAGTCAAGTGTGGGGCAGGTAAGAGTCAGGTGTGAGGCAGGTAAGAGTCAGGTGTGGGGCAAGTAAGAGTCAGGTGTGGGGCAAGTAAGAGTCAGGTGTGGGGCTGGTAGGAGTCAGGTGTGGGGCAGGTAAGAGTCAGGTGTGGGGCAGGTAAGTCAGGTGTGGGGCAGGTAAGAGTAAGGTGTGGGGCAGGTAGGAGTCAGGTGTGAGGCAGGTAAGAGTCAGGTGTGGGGCAAGTAAGAGTCAGGTGTGGGGCAGGTAAGAGTCAGGTGCGGGGCAGGTAGGAGTCAGGTGTGAGGCAGGTATATAATATTAAAATCTAGTGAAATCCTAATCGGGCAAAAGCGTGTGCAAACAAGGCAGTTCCATTACTTCATATACTTCCCAATTTGACTGTGTGCATGTGTGACTGTGTGCCTCTTTGTGTGATAATGTGTGTTTGGGTATTTAGGTGCTTGTATCTGTTTACATCAATGTGTGTGTGTGTGTGTGTGTGTGTGTGTGTGTGTGTGTGTGTGTGTGTGTGTGTGTGTGTGTGTGTGTGTGTGTGTGTGTGTGTGTGTGTGTGTGTGTGTGTGTGTGTGTGTGTGTGTGTGTGTGTGTGTGTGTGTGTGTTGTGATGAAGCTAGCACACTTCCCCAAACTATTACGGGGAGTCACCTGTCTTACCCTCACACCTTACTTCCGACGCCCTCTTGACTTACAGGTGACTATAGTTCGTCCACCTTAACTTGGGGCAGGTTTTCGTCCCTTTGTGGCCTATTTTCAGTAGCTCGAGGC
This sequence comes from Coenobita brevimanus, assembly GCF_032717465.1. Taxonomy (NCBI): domain Eukaryota; kingdom Metazoa; phylum Arthropoda; class Malacostraca; order Decapoda; family Coenobitidae; genus Coenobita; species Coenobita brevimanus. The sequence continues at coordinate 49,934,238 of NC_137024.1, read as the reverse complement.
AGAAGACAATGATGCGGTTCGATAATCTTTCCATGGCACTTATTCGTGACTAGTAACATATTCTAATGTTAATATCTTGTTGCAGCTCAGTGACGAGTAAGACTATGTTATGGCTCTACATTTTCTTCACAGCACTTCTTCGTGACTCGCATATCTTGGTGTTTACATCCTACCGTACATCAATGGCACAATAAGGCAATGCTACATCTCTACATCCTTACCCTAGCGGTTTTTCAAGACCAGCAATATATACTACTGTTAATCTAAAGTAACAACTCACTGGAGGAATAAGACAATACTGAATTATGGCTTTACGTCCTTACCACAGCACTTCTTCGTGACCAGGATCATATTTGATAGTTCTTTCACATTAACCTGGTCCTCGTTTCCATCCTGTTGTAGATAAAATTCACGTACTGAATTAGCAGCGAAGAGAATTTACTAAGTTCTACATCTTTTCCATAGCACTTTATCGTGAGAGGCATCATAATCTAGTGTTATTATAGTGCTACAGCTCAGCATTCAAGATAGAGATGATGATTTTAAGTCAATACACAGTAAAAAGAATATACATTAATGCTAATCTCTTGTAACAACACTAATAAGACAAGACAATACTACGGCTCTGCACCCTTTCCATAGCACTTCTTCGTGACTGACCTTAGTTGCAGCGATATCTCTTGCTACAGCTAAGTGCCAGCATAACACAGTATGATATCCCTTCCGCAGCACTTCTTTGTCACTAGCATCCTATCTACTATTAATATCCTGTTACAGTTCAGCATCCATGATAGAGGGAGTGCAAGTTTAGGTCAAGTTAAAGTGGATGGAGCAGGACTAAACACAATTCGTATCTTCTTCTTTCTTATGCCTTTATTAAGCCGTCTGTTACTGTATTCACCTTTTCACCGTCTTTTTCTCCATTTCATTAACTTCTCTCTACCTACTCTTCATCATCATCTTTATGTCCACTCTTTCACCTCTTCTGTCACATCATCGTCTGTCTCTTCATTTCCATATTAACGCCATTCTCAGCATCTCCGTTTCATTTCCACCTTCTCCACTTCCGTCGCCGTCTCGCTGTCTCTAGTTTCAAGTTATATTATTAAATCTTCATTTTAACACGTAATTCTGTATTTCTACCTATTTATTCAGTAATGATGCGAGTTTTTATCATCTTTTAAAGATTACCGGGATTTCTCGATCATCACATTCATTAAAGAATTTCTCTCCCTGAGGTTTAAATGAGGTTATGGCTTCTCCATTTATATTTATGGATTTTCTATATCCAGTTCCATTACGTATTGTTTTGTTTTATATTATCAATGTTCTGTGTGTGTGTGTGTGTGTGTGTGTGTGTGTGTGTGTGTGTGTGTGTGTGTGTGTGTGTGTGTGTGTGTGTGTGTGTGTGTGTGTGTGTGTGTGTGTGTGTGTGTGTGTGTGTGTGGAGAGAGAGAGAGAGAGAGAGAGAGAGAGAGAGAATTTCCTTTGTTCTTATATTACATTTTGTTTTATATTTCTTTCATTTTCCCCTTACCACATTATACTTTTTTCTTCACATCATTCCTCTTCTTTTCCTTCTTTTCCTTCTTACACTCGCTGGTTCTCCTACTCCTTCCTTCCTTAACTGCTTCATTCCTTCTCTTTTCATGTCTTTTCCTTTCCAATTTTCCTTCCTTCTTCATTCATACCTTCCTTGTTTCTTCCTTTCTTCGTCCTTACTTTCTTTTTCATTCATCCCCCTTTCCTTCCGACTCGCTCGTCTTCCATATTTCTCCCCTTCCATCCTTCCGTCTTTCCTCCCTTCCTTCCCCCTTCCTGCATTCCTTCTCTCCTCTCTTTGTCCCTCCTTCATTCTCTCTCCGCACCTCGTCTCAACCAACCATGTCAATATTATTTCTCTCTCTCTCTCTCTCTCTCTCTCTCTCTCTCTCTCCCCCTTTGAGTCCGATTTTTATTGTTCCCGCTTTTAACTCCTCTCTCTCTTGCCACTCGCTCTTCCTTGATGTGGCTCTCTCCTTACTTTTTCCTTTCTTTGAGAGAGAGAGAGAGAGAGAGAGAGAGAGAGAGAGAGAGATGACTAGACATGAGAAAAGAAGAAATGGGAGAAGGATAAAGAAAATGAAACTGAGGGAGGAAGCAGGAGACAGAAATAAGAAAATGCAAGAAAAAAAGAAAGGAAGAGGGAGATACAGAGATGGAGAAGAAGAGACAGAGAAGGATGGAAACAGTGACATACATAAACAAAGAAAGTAAGAATGGAAAAAAAAGTGAGACAGACAGAGACAGATAAGGATTGAGATAATAAGAGATATACACAGAGAGAGAAAGTGATGCAAGAGAGAGAGATACAGAGAAAGAAAGACAGACAAAATTAACAGACAGCCACACAGAAAAGACATAGAGGTAAAGGTAGACAGAGATGGAAAAAACATGAAAGAGAATGGTAGTAAGTGGCAAAAGAAAAGAGACACAGAGATAGAAAGAAACAGAGACAGCAAGACAGGAGACAGACGGGGACACAGAATATCAAGGAGAATCAGAGGCAGGAAAACAAGAAGCACCCAGAATGTAAAACACACACACACACACACACACACACACACACACAAAGTAAGACAGCCACAGAGACAGGGAGAGGACACAAACATATAAAGAGAGTAATAGAGAAAAAGAGAGTCACAGAGGAGGGGAGAGACAGAGAGATAGAGACAGGGCTGAGAAAATGGGAGTCTGTACGAATCTGCTCTCAATTAGGAAGGAACCGTCAATCAAGAAACGTGATGAAAATTACGGAACGGAGGGAGAGGGAAAGCTAGATCTCTCTCTCTCTCTCTCTCTCTCTCTCTCTCTCTCTCTCTCGATAATTTCCTTACTAACTTCTTGTCTTCTCCGAACATTACGTAATTCTTTACTATCCTCAGCTCTCTTGCTCATTTCTCCCTCTGCCTCGCGCCCTCTCTCTCAGTCTCACTCTCTTATCGACTTACACTTTCCCCTACTAACTCACTTCTCTCTCTCTCTCTCTCTCTCTCTCTCTCTCTCTCTCTGCCATTTGTCTCTCCTTTTCTCCGCCACACATTTTGCCCCCTCCACCTTCCCCTTCTTTCTCCCCTCCCCTCTCCCTATCCCCTACCTCCTTTCATCCTCTCACTTTTCTTCATCAAGCTCTCCCCCTCCCTCTTTTTTCTCTTTACTTTTCACCCTCTCCTTCCTCCACTCTCCATCCATCCCACACACACCCGTCCTCCCTCTCCCCTCCTCCCTCCCTCCTTCCTTCCCCTCATCTATCTAATCTGTCTACATCCCTCATCTTGCTCCCCCCTCTCAATTTAAGTTTCTTCCCTCCTTTCTCTCCCTCCCCCTTCCCTACCTCCTCATCCTTTCCTCCGGTTCCCTCACCTTTTATCTCATCTCTCCCACTCCTCTCCTTCCCTCTTCCCCCTCTCCCCTACTCCTTTCCTTCCCTCTTCCCCCACTCCTCTCCTTCCCTCTTCCCCCTCTCCCCTACTCCTCTCCTTCTCTCTTCCCACTCTCCTCCACTCCTCTCCTTCCCTCTTTCCACTCTCCCACTCCTCTCCTGCCCTCTTCCCCCTCTCTCCCACTCCTCACCTTCCCTCTTCCCCCTCTCTCCCACTCCTCTCATTCTCTCTTCCCACTCTCCCCCACTCCTCTCCTTCCCTCTTCCTCCTCTCTCCCACTCCTCACCTTCCCTCTTTCCACTCTCCGCTACTCCTCTCCTTCCCTCTTCCCCCTCTCTCCCACTCCTCTCCTTCTCTCTTCCCACTCTCCACCACTCCTCTCCTTCCCTCTTTCCACTCTCCCCTACTCCTCTCCTTACTTCTTTCCACTCCCCCACTCCTCTCCTTCCCTATTCTCCCTCTCCCCCACTCCTCACCTTCCCTCTTTCCACTCCCCCACTACCATCCTCCCCGCTTCTCCTCTTCCTGTCCTCCTTTACATCTCGAAACTCCTCCCTTCCCCTTCCCGCTGATTTCAAAATTTTCCCTTCCCCTCCCTTCCCTCTCTTCACCCACCCTCCTTCGCATCTAGGTACTCCTCCCTTTCCCCTCCCCTACTACCCTTACGCCTTCTCCTTCCCTCTCCCTTCTCCCTCCCTCTTTGCATCCTTTATCTCCTCTCCTCCCTCTTTCCGTAACCCATATACTCTCTTCTCCTCCCCTAATCCCTTCCCCTTTTTCTCCCCCTCATTTCTATACATTTATCCGCTCCTTCCCCGTCCTCTCTACCTCTTCCCATTCCTCCTCCCCTTCCCTCCCACTCCCTACCCTCTCTACATTCCTCCCCTCGCTTCCCCTTTTTACCCCTCATTTCATAACCCTCCCCAGCACCCCCTCCCCATCCCCCACCCCCACCTCTTCCACCTCCATACAGTCCTCAATCTCCCTTTTCCCTTCCTCATCTCCCCCTCCTCCCCTCACCTCTCCTTTCCTCTTATCTCCCCTACATCCCCTCCCCTCCCCTCCTCTAAGTCTTTGTGCGTCACCCATACATCACTGCCCCTCCCCCTCCCTTCTTCCTCTCCCCGCCTCTGCTCCTCCCCATTCCCTCCTCCTCACCCTCCCCTCCATAATTCTCCCTACACGCACTTTTAACAGCCCATGTCTTTCCTCTCTCTCTCTCTCTCTCTCTCCCCTTGCTCTCTTGCACACACTGCCTTGTAACATCGTACACTGTGATACAATACTAACATTACTAAACACACTCTCTCCAATCCATACATTTCTGATAAACACCATAAATACAAAACCAAAATAAAACTCATTATGCATCACTCAGTTTCATTACCTATCACTCAGTTCCTTTGTGCCCCGTGGTTTCTTTCTCACTTTTTCCTGCCGCCTTCGGTTGAATGGATTGGTGGGTGGGGGAGTGTTTCTTCGTGGCTATCCTTGTCTTTAACCCTCAGAACAAATACTTTAGTAAGATCTTAGCCTATACAATAAAACGTCTGGAAAAAATCAATAGGTCTGGTGATGATTGCTTTGCCTTATGCGCTTATGTCCTCTCTCTCTCTCTCTCTCTCTCTCTCTCTCTCTCTCTCTCTCTCTCTCTCTCTTTCACCCATAATTCACTAAGTAAGACTTTTTACTTACACAACGATCTTCCCTCCCTCTTCCTTTCCTCCCTCCGTCACTTCCTCTCTCTCCTTCCCTCCCTTCCTCACTTCCCCCCTCTCCTTCCCTCCCTCACCTTCCTCCCTTCTCCTTCTTGATTCCCCTTCTTGTAGTTCTCTCTTCCTCCTTCCTCTGTCCTTCCCTCCTTTCGTCCAATTGATTAACTTATACATTTCTCTTCCTTTTCTCTCTCTCTCTCTCTCTCTCTCTCTCTCTTCTTTCCACTTTCTTTTTCTCAGTCTTTCTACCTCCCCCCTTTGCTTCCGCTCCCCTCCCTCTCCCCCCTCCCTCCCTCTCCCCCCTTCCTCCCCCTCCCGCCCTTTCTTTTGCCCCACTCTTCAGTTGTCTGTAATAAATTTCAGTTATCCATTTCTTTCTGTCTTTCTCTTATTTCACTTCCTTTCAATCTCCCTCCCTCCCTCCCCTCTGTTTCCTGTCTGTTTCTGTCTGTCTGTCTGTCGCTGTCGGTCTGTCTGTCTGTCTGTCTCTCTCATTCCGATTATTCTTGGAGTCTCTGTCTTACATCTTTATCTTTCTCCCCTCCCTTTTTTATGGTCTTCCCTTCTCTCTCTCTCTCTCTCTCTTTCTTTCTCTCTCTCTCTCTCTCTCTCTAGCTTTCCTTCCTGTTATTTTATCTCCTTTTCTCTTCCAATTTTATCTTGGCCTACCTTTACTTTCTTTTTTTAACTTTCCACCTGACAAAGTCAGAGGAGAGTGTTCATATCACTAAGATCAATACTGTAGGTGTCCGTCCGTAGAGTTGGGCGGCAGGGCGACTGGCCAGGCGTCGAGATTTCGTTTCCGGGCCAGAACTCAGAAAGTATTCACTACAGAGCAATGAAACTTCACACAGTTATGTGTCTTATGGTCAGCTGGTGTCTTTCGATTGGTAGAATGCTACGTCTTATGTATTTTTTTAAATAATGAAAAAGTAAGAAAAAAAAAAAATTCGTTTCCGGGCTAGGCAGAAACTAATACAGGTACAGGCTTCAAACTCTCCAGGAATATGTGTTAATATGCCTCCTGGTGCCTTTTGGTAGTCAGGATGCCATGAGATTATTTAATGTTATGAACTTGCAAAAATACATAAAACTGATTATTTTAATGCATTTTTCTATTATAACTTTGCAACTATGACACCTAGGAGGCAGAAATGGTATATACATGATAAATGATTATATGAATATCTACTGTAATTATGTATGAAGTGCCGTAACTGTACCTGTTATGTCATCATAATAAATGGCTGTCTATATGAAAAAAGCGAGTCATCATTTCATCAAAGCTGCTCATAACTTCATTATTACCATGGATAAACCACTGAAATTTTTAAGTTCGAAAGTCTCTGCGTTATACAAGGGGGGGGGGAGGGGAGGCGTTACGTGCTTGTTAGGTGTGCAGGGAGGCGGGGGTATGTGATTGGTCAGATGGAGGGTTGCAACAGCGGAGGGTTGCCTATGATTTATCTCTATCTTTTATTTACTTCTACCTTCACCTTTTTCCTTTTCTCGCATCCTTTATTTCTGATGCATTAACCATCTCTTTTCCTTTCCACTGTTACTCCACTCCTCTCTCTCTCTCTGTTTTCCTTTCCACTGTTACTCCCCTCCCCCCCCCTCTTCTCTCTCTCTGATCTCTACCTCCCTCTCCCCTTTAAACCAATCCCTTACCCTCCATCCTCCCTTCCTCCTCCCTCCAACTCAAACTGCCTCTTACCCTCTGCCTTCCTCCCTCCCTCCCTCCCTCCCTCCATCAATCTCGCCATCTCTAAACCTGTCTCTTTTACCTCTCTCCTCTCCCTCACCCTCCTTCCCCTCCTCCCCCCTTCTCTCTCTCTCTCTCTCTCTCTCTCTCTCTCTCTCTCTCTCCATCAGTCAGTATACCTGCAGTTTATATTACCCCCCTCCCTTTTACCTTCCTCTCTTTCCCTCTCATCTCTCCCTTTCCTCCCATCCATCTCCGTTCCCTCTATGTCTCCTCCACAGATTTCTCTACCTCTCTTCTTGTTGCTTTTATTTCCCTCCATATCTCCCTGTCTTCCCTTTCCATCCCTCCCTTTTCTTCCTCTAACCCCCACCCTTTCTTACGTCTCGCCCTTCCACTTTCTTGTTTTCTGCCTCCCCCCTCTACCTCTTCCCTTCCCCTCAACTTTTTTTTTCTTCGTTCTCTCCATCTCTAGGCTTGTCTCTTTTATTTCCTTCCTCTCGTCTCATCCCTCTTTCTCTGCCTGTCCCTTCCGCTTTCCTTATCTCTCCCCCCTCCCTCCATCCATCTCTCCGTCTCTAAGCGTGAGTCTTATCTCCCTCCTTTACACCTCCTCGCATCGCTCTTTTTCCTACCTTCACCCACCCACACATGCTTCCTCCAACTCCCCTTTCCTCCCTTCCCCAATCCCTCCCTCTCCCCTTACCTTCTCCTCTATCAGTCCCTCCATGTGTAACCCGCCTCTTCTACCTTCCTCGTCAACTCTCCTTTCCTCATCTACCTCCCTTCCCCTTCTCCGTTCTACCTTACTCCTTTCTTTCATATGACCCTTCAGTTTCCTTTTATCAGCCTCTCCTTAATCCCTCTCTCTCTCTCACTACCTGCCTATCCATCCATCTCTCTCTCTCTCTCTCTCTCTCTCTCTCTCTCTCTCTCTCTCTCTCTCCTGCGGCTTAGTGAGAAGGAATGAGATTAGGTAATGAAGGCGCAGTACGTGGCAGGAAAGCTACTGGTAGTGTAGAGGTGTGTATGGTGTGGTGTATATGGGGGGGTGTATAGGAGAGTTTACCCCCCTTGCCCTCCCTCCTTTCCCCCTCCCTTCATAGATCTCTCTTCCTCTCCCTTATCCACCCCGTATCTCTCCCTTACACTTCCTTTTCCCTCCCTCCCTCCATCTCTCCCACCCACCACCCATCTATATCTCTTCCCCCTCTCTTTCTCCCCTTTCCTTCATACCTCTCTTTTTCTCAACCCACTTTTCCTTCCTCTCCTCCCTTCCACACACTTCCCTTTCCCCTCCTCCTTTTATTCTCTCCTCCTCTACTACCTTCCCCCTGTCTCTTTTTCTCCAGCCATTCCATCTCCTATCCTTGACGCCATCTCCCTTTTCTACATCTCTCCCTCCAATCCTCTCTAAGCATCTCTCCCTCCTCGCCTCTTCTTTCACCTTCCCTAACTCCCACCCCTCCTCACCTCTGCCTCTTCCCATCTTCCCATACCCATTTCCTTCTCTCTCTCATTCCTTCATTGTGTTTTCTAGCTCTGGATCAGGAGAGAGCCTTTTGCTATGCTTTCCGGTCTTTTCGTTGTACTGAGGGATACGTTTCATTAATACACAATACGGTATCTGTGGTTACCCCTTCTCTCTCTCTCTCTCTCTCTCTTTCTCTCTCTCTCTCTCACACATGAATAATACAGCACCGTCGCCAAAGCCAAGACAAGCATTAAGGCAACACCAACACATTCCATACAAGCGAGCCACCAGTATGCACACGCGGGTAACAAGGCAAACAAATAACCATTTTAAATTTATTTATGCTGTCCTCACGCGACTTTTAGTAAATTCAATCCCTTCATCCCATGGACGTACCATCTTATTTCATTCTCTCTATCTCCGTGCGACTTTATTAGGTTAGCAGAGATTTTCGAGCTGGAGGAGGCGACCATAGCCTCGTAACTCCCTCAGTAAGAGATGCCTTTCTGAAGCTGAATGAAATACTCTGGCTATAGCTGTTTTTGATTTATTCCAGATTTACTTGAACGTGAACCCTGTGGCCTGCAGGCTGCAGCTGACCCTCTGAGTCCACCATCCTTTTTTTCGGTGATAGAGAGGGAGCTGAATGACGTTTGCATCACCGGCCAGCAGAGCCACCTGGTTACAGTGGTGACACCACATGATGGCGTCCCTCTCCACATCCATCTGGATGTAACAGTAATAAATGATGGAACATGTTCCCAAGCTGAAAGGGTCAAAAAAGCAAAAGATATTCTTTTGTTTTTTCCTGTTGCCGTCCGACGATTCTATTAAGGTTAGTGAAGATATTTAGGGTTGGCTTACAGTTCATTCTCACACTGACAACATACTTAACCCTTTCAGTACGTTGACGTTCTTTTCATATTATTCGTGTTATCTCCAGATGATTTTATTCAATCGAGGAGAGGATTTTCGAACTGCTGGGGTTGGATAATGATCCCTCCTTAACAGCGTCATAAACAAGGTGTCCTTCTATGCCGCATACAATCACCTGGTGGTTGTAAGACTATTATACGGAGGTTACACCAGACGAGGAACTTGGGGGCCCTTTGACACCGGCCACGAATGTTTCCGTTAGTTTTATTCGGCATAGGGCAGGCTCTTTCGAAATGGAGGGTTCAGATAGTACCTCTATTAACCCCTTCAGCACTAGACCTTTGTTTTCAGTTAAGGAAAATCGTCTGGGGGTAAAAAAAATAAACTACAAAGATATGCTTTATATTCTTTCTGTCAATTGATGATTTTATTCCACTAAAATCACATCTCTCTGGTGAAAGGGATTAATGGGGATTTTTATCTAATCCCTGTACAGTGAGACAGTTCCCCATTTCAGAATATAATCGTCCGTCCGTAGCAACTGTCATCATAGTGTTGAAGGCTGAATGGCCCTCGTTTAGTTTTGCCCCTTGTGTTATATTCTTGCTGCTACCAGACGGTTTTATTCACGTTAGGACAACACCCGAGTAGAGATGGGGTTAATAAAGTACCTAACTCTCTCTCTCTCTCTCTCTCTCTCTCTCTCTCTCTCAAGTGCAGCTTACGAGAGGCTCTATTCCCGTAAAACTCGTATGCAAAACTCTTCGGCAACTATTTACGAGGCGCTATTTACGAGCCCGGCGCCACCTCGTCTTGGCCTAGGTTTCAAACATTCCTTCACAAAATGCCTTATATGCGTACATCCGGGGACAAAAGTTCGCTTCCACTTGCACTGCGTCTCCTTCACACTTAAGGCACAGCTGTCACTCTCCTCCCTGACGCATAATATCAAAGAGAAGCATCTATGGGGAGGAAAATATTCTTAGTCCCTTTCAGTTTAAGAGTATTAGCTAACAGAGGAAGTGAGAAAATAAAGAGGTGAAATACTAAGCGAACTTTTGTCTTTGATTGTACAGTGGATGCGTTTTGGGTTTCGCATTTTTTTTTTTTTTAATGGTTTCTGGTGGGGTAGTGGTTAGGACGCCCCAATCGGAATGGCGACGTTCCATTGATTCTAGGCTTTTCGATCATGCATTACCACCAAGGGAAGCACACTGGTCATCAACCCTTAAACGTGCTGGAGTGCGGTAGACCAGCCTCCGGGCCCCATACCTCAAACGCGATAAAATGGTGTCAGTTGTTACCGTTTTGACAGGGTTGATTACACAGGGAGCAGGGTATAAAATAATTAGCAGGTCTTGTGACAAGTTAGACTCTAGTATCTGTTCTAGCAATTTTCTTCCAATCTTGCTATTTCAAGGCATTTTATTCAGCTTCTGAGAGTCTGCTGGTAGTGAAGGGGTTAATGGGTTAATGAAGGCTGTGTCTAATCTCTCTCGTCCGAAAGCTCTCCCCTCAGCAAATAATAATCGTCTAGTGGTTGCGAGGATACAGAATCTAGTACGTTCTGGGAATCAGTGTGATTTGTGGCTTCGGATTCCAAGGAAGAATGTTTAAGGCCGAACAGGCTAATGCACACCCTCCACTCCCTAGCTCTCAAAGACAGTGACAGTAATAGCCTACATTGCATGACTGTGACTCTCTCTCTCTCTCTCTCTCTCTCTCTCCCTACCGACCAACTTACCCACCCACATATCTACTTTGTTCACCTCGAACCACAGACATCACAACCAACAACACTCATCTCACAACCAATCCATCCTTCCAAACATAAACAAAACCAAAAATACAGCAAATCAAACCTATAAAACCAAGAGGGGGGATTAGGAACGCTGCCCCACGACGAATTTCAAGAGGACTGGGTGGGTGAGACGAAGACCAGAACCAGGGGTACTGGAGGAGGAGGAGGAGGAGGAGGAGGAGGTGGAGGTCGGAGATGGAGACCCACTATAAAATGAGATTGCACTGATATATAGAGAAATCCGACCGGCCATAATTTCGTATTTTCGTGAGCCATAAATCTTGGAGTAAGCCGGAGTGGTGGTGTGGGAGGGAGGGGTTTGTAGGGAGGTGGGGTTGTGTGTGGGGGTGGGGAGTTTTGGAGGTGAGGAGTTCTGGGGTTTTGTGTGTGTGTGTGTGTGTGTGTGTGTGTGTGTGTGTGTGTGTGTGTGTGTGTGTGTGTGTGTGTGTGTGAGCCTTTGTCTGCTAGTGTGGATGTGTATGGACGAATGTGACCACACACACACACACACACACACACACACACACACACACACACACAAACTCCACTTTGCTTTGTCTGTCAATCTGTCTGTCTTTGTCTGTCTGTTTCTCCCTCCCCCCCCTCTCTGTCTGTCTGTCTGTCTGTCTGTCTGTCTGTCTCTCTCTCACTAGATATTGGGGGTGACTCAAACATCTTGCCTCCTCAATAACGATGGAGGGGGAGGGAGGGAGAGGGGGAGGGGAAGAGGAAGGGGGTGGAGGGGAGGATGGAGGGAGAGTCTGAACGGAGGAAGAGAGTAAATAACAGAAGAGAGGCTGGGAATAGAAAGAGAGGGAGAAGAGGAAGGCGAGAGAGAAAGGGAGGGGGAAGGGGAAGGGGAAAGAGAAAGGGAGGGGGAAGGGGAAGGGGAGATTAAAGAAAAATGGGTGAAGGGGAAGGAGAGAAAGATGGGGGGAGACAAAAAAGGAGAGAAGGGAAGGGGAAGGGGAAGAGGAAAGAAAGGGAATGGGGAGGGGAGGGGCAAGGTCTAGTGTTTCTCACTTGACCTTGGGTAGGGGAAGGGGAAAGGGGTGGGGGATGAGGAAGGGGAAGGGGTATTGGGAATGAGGAAGGGAAGGGGAAGAGGAGAGGAAGGCGGAGGGGGATCGGGAAGGGAAAGAAGAGGTGGAAAATAAGAGAGGAAGTGGAAGGGAGGTAGGAGGAGGGACATGAGAAAAGGGAGAGTGGGAGGAGGAGGGAAAGGGAGAGAAAGGTAAGAGGTGGAGAAAAGAAAATCGGGAACGGCAAGGCAAAAGGAGAGGGACACTGGAAGGAATACAAAGGAATACAACGGAATGCAAACAGCACCAAACCTAACGGTCATTTCAAGGCTGCTTGTTACAGAGCAGACCATGACTACATGACCTCGCTGAAGGATGAGGATAGTAAAGCACGAAGCCTCCCCCCGCCTCCAAACCCTCAAGTTAAAACTGGCAGGAAAAATTGAGAAGGACCACCTTGCAGCATGGAAAAACTGACACGGAAATTTCACGGGAAAGACTGAAAAGGAAATGTTACATTCTATAACACTACCAGTCTGAATAACATGAAAGGGAAAGCAATAAAGTAAAATAAAACAGAAATAATCAACACATGATATTAAGTACGGGTACGCTGAGTTAACGAGGCGTCTGTAGACACCGTGTGGAAAATGCACAGGAGGGGGAGGAGGAGGAGGTGGAGGAGGAGGAGGAGGCAGTGGGGTAAAGATAAATACGGGGACGGAGTATAAGGATGAGATGAAAAGAGGAAAGAGGAGAGGGATGGGTAAGGAGAAGACAAATGAGAAGACATGAGGGAGAGGCAGAACGAGGAGGAAAGAGGAAGAGGGATGGTGTGGGGAGTGGGGTTAGAGAGGAAGACCCTCGTGGGTGTATCAGGTAATATAAAAGTGCTATTAGGAGGATGAGGGATAAGGCCGTGTCAGATACTGTAATGAATATAAGGGCAGGGAGTATGGGGGAGTGAATGGTGAGGGCGAGAATAATGGGGAGGGAAAAGATGAAGAGAGAATGGGGAGAGGGTTGAGGATGGGAGAGGGAGAGAAGAAAAAAGAGAATGGTAGGCAGGGAGAGAGAGAGAGAGAGAGAGAGAGAGAGAGAGAGAGAGAGAGAATGGTGAGGAGGGGGCAGAGAGAGAAGGGTGAGGATGGGGAGGAGGGGGAAGGAGAGAGAATGGTAAGGAGGGGGAGGAGGGGGGGAGAGAGAGAGAATGGTGAGGATGGGGAAGAGGGGGGAAGGAGAGAGAATGGCAAGGATGGGGAGGAGGGGGGGAGAGAAAGTGGTGAGGAGAGGGAGAAGGAGGAGGGGAGGGAAAGAAACAGTGAGGGAGACAAAACAGTGATAACTTGAAGAAAAGCGAGGTGGACTGTATGGAAGGGGGAGGCGAGGGGGAGGAAGGGGGGGTACTAGTGAGGGGGAGGGGTGGTTGTGTAGAGGAGAGGGAGGTGGTAAGGAGGAGGGAGAATTAGTCTGGAAGAGTGGGAGGAGGGAGTGCAGGGGAGGATAGGAGGGAGGAAAGGGGGGGGGGAGATGAGAAGGAGAGAGTGTGGGGGTGGTAAGAAGAGGGGTGAAGATTGCGGGGAGGGAGGATGGGAGGGAAAATTGCGGGAAATTAAGGGAGCCGGCAGAAAGGGAGAGAGAACTATTAATGAGGGGGAGGGGGGGCTGCAGGGAGATGAGGGAAGGGGCAGGGGGTGAAGAGAACAGGTAAGGGAGGGGAAAGGGGAGGGGAGAGGGGAGGGGAGGATGCAGGAATTCAAGGAAGGGGACTGACAGGGAGTGGGGGAAATCTGGTGAGGGAGAGGAAGGTTACAGGGAGGGAGGGAAGGAGTGGGGGCATCTCCCCCTCCCTCGTGGCGTACATAATATACTGGGAGGGGGTGGGTGGGGGAGGAGGGTAAAGTCTGTTGCTTGATCTGTTCCATTCTTCTCTCTCTCCCTACCATTTCCCGTCACCTCCCTCTATTTCCTCTCTTTTCATTCCATTTCCACTCTTTTTGTTCACCTCCCTCTCTCTTTTCTCTCATTTTATATCTTTTTTCTTTCTTTCCTTTTCCTCCTCTTTTTCTCACTTTCGTTCTTATTCTTTCTCCTTCTTTCCCATTTCTCGCACTTTTCTCTTCAGTTTCTTTCTCCTCTCCTTTCTCCTCTTCTTCCTCTTTCCCTTCGTCTCATTTCTCTCTCCTCTCCCTCCCATTTCTCTCCTTTCCCTCCCATTTCTCTCTTTCTGTCCCATTTCTCTCCCCTTCCCTCTCATTTCTCTCTCCTCTTTTCTTATTTCCCTCCCAGCTCCTCTCATCCCGCATGTCTCTCTCAAAATGCTCTCCAGTTCCTCTTCTTTCCTCTTTCTTTGCCATTTTCTTCCCTTCCCTCTCAATTCTCTCTCTCTCCTTGCCTCCCATTTTTCTCATCCACCACCATTTCACTGTCCTATCACTCGTTCCTCTCCTCTCTCTCTCTCTCTCTCTCTCTCTCCTTCCTCTTCCTTCCTTCCTCCTCTTCCTCTTCTTTCATCCCTTACCCCCTCTCTACCTCTCGTGTCCACTTTCTTTCTTTTTCTTTCTTTAAACACCTATTTCTCCCTCTCTGTTCCTCACCCCTTTCCTCCCCTTCTCCTCTTTCCCTCTCTCTCTTCCTCTGCTATCTTCTCTCCCTTCCCCTGTGTTCCCCTCTTTCCCTCCCATTCCTCCTTTTCCCTCCACCTCTTCCAATATCCCTCCACCTCCTCCCCTTTGTCTTCTCCCTCCTCTTTCTTTTTCTCTCTGTCCCCTCTTTCCTCTCTTTTCTCCCCTCCTTCGCTTTCCCTCTTTACCTCCCAGTCTTCTTTCATCTTCCCTCTTTTCCTCTTCCCTTCCTTCATTTTCCCTCTTTCCCTTCACCTCTTCCTTTTTATTCTCCTCCTCTCTGCTCCCTTTTTTCACTCCTCCCCCATTTCCTCTTTGTCATCTCTCCCCTCCCTTGTTTTTCCTCTTCCGCTTCTCCTGTTTTATCTTGGCTCTTTCCCCTCGCCATTGTTTTCCCTCTTTCCATCCCCCTCCTCCTCTTCCCTTTCCGTCCTCCTCTTTCATTTCACCCCGGTCTTCTCCTGCTTCCGCTCCCTTCTCTCTTCCCCTCCTCCTCTTCCATATCCTTTCTCCTTCGTTCTCCTCTCTTTCCCTCCCCCTCTTTCTGTTTCTCTCCTCTCTTTCCTTCTCCTTCTTTCTGTTTCTCTCCTCTCTTTCCTTCCCCTCCTTCCATTTCCTCTTTCTCTTCCAACTCCACTTTCATGATCCATACAGTACTCCCATTTCCCTCTCTCCTCCCTTCATTTTCCCCTCTTTCCCTCCCTCTTCAGCCTTTTCATCTCCCCCCTCCTGCCTTCATGTTTACTATCCTTGTCTCTAACTCACAGAATAGTTACATTAGTTTTTTTTTTTTTTTTTTTTTTTTTTTATGCGAGGAAGAAGGAACCAAAGGCCATGAGCCCGCAGTAACAGTTCCCTCCAAGAGAAAAACAAAATACAATAGAGAGCCAAATTCAAGATCCGATCATTTTGAGATGCCTGGACACACTGCGTTTGAAAGACTGGAGATCATAGGCAGGAGGAAATACAGACAGAGGGAGACAGTTCCAGAGCTGACCTGTTGCATGAATGAAAGACTGGGAGTAACGGTTAACTCTTGCATTAGAGTTGGACAGAAAAGGGATGAGAGTTTGCTGCCAGACGGGTGCTACGCGCCCGTCGTAGAGGTGGAGGAATGCAAGCAGACAGTTCAGAGGAGCAGTGCCCATTAAAGTAGCGATAGAAAAGAGATAAAGATGCAACAGTGCGGCGAAGAGACAGAGGGTTGAAGGAGTCAGTAAGAAGGAGGAGAGTTAATGAGACAGAAAAGCCTTTGACTCCACCCTTTTGAGAAGAGCTGTATGTGGGGAGCCTCCCCACACATGAGAGTTGTACTCCACACAGGGGCGGATAAAACCCCTGTATAGAGTCAACAATTGTGCAGGGGTAAAGAAAGAGCGAGTCGCTTAGCACACCCAATCTCTTGGAAGCAGATTTTACAAGAGATGTAATATGAAATCTTTCAAGATAAGTCCCGAGTAAATGAAACCCCAAGCATGTTCAAGGGTGATGCAGGATTAATCTGAATATTATTAAACATTAGTGGGTATACCTGTGGAAGATTTTTGTCGGGTTGATAGGTGTAAGAACTGAGTCTTAGAAGCATTAAAGACAACCATATTATTTTTACCCCAGTCAGAGATATGAGCCAAGTCAGACATTAGGTGTGCCATAGCCTCATCCCTTGTTTCTTGAAGTAACTGTTGAGATGGGCGTTGCGGGAACCGAATGGAAAGGTGAAGGGTGGAGTCATCAGCGTATGAGTGGATAGGGTTAGATGTACAGCTTAGAAGATCATTGATGAATAAAAGGAAGAGAGTTGGTGATAGGACAGAGCCCTGAGGAACACCACTGTTGATAGATCTAGGAGAAGAACGATGGCCGTCTACGACAACGGCTATAGAACGACCAGAAAGGAAGCTAGCGATGAAGGTACAGATAGAAGGATAGAAACCGTAGGAGGTCAGTTTGGAAATTAAAGATTTATGCCAGACTCGATCAGAAAGCCTTAGAGATGTCAAGTGCAATGGCAAAGCTTTCGCCAAAGTCCCGAAAGGAGGATGACCAGGAGTCTGAAGGTAGGTGAGAAGATCGCCAGTGGAGCGTCCCTGACGGAACCCATACTGACGATCGGAAAGAAGGTTGTGATAGGAAAGATGCCTTAAAATTTTTTTATTAAGAATTGACTCGAAAACTTTTGAAATACAGGACGTTAAAGCAATTGGACGATAGTTGGAGGGTTGGGAGTGGTCACCCTTCTTTGGGACTGGCTGAATGAGAGCAAACTTCCAGCAAGAAGGAAAGGTACAAGTTGACAGACAAAGGCGAAATAGTTTGCCTAGGCAGGGTGTAAGCACAGAAGCACAGTTTTTGAGAACAACAGGAGGGACCCCATCAGGCCCATATGCCTTGTTAGTACTGAGGCCAGTGATGGCAGAAAATACATCAACTGAAGAAATTTTAATGTCAGCCATGAGGAAGTCAGAGGGGAAGTGATGGAGGAACAGCACCGGAATCGTCTAAGGTGGAATTGGAGGAGAAAGTCTGTGCGAAGAGACCTGCTTTATCAGTAGAAGAAATAGCTACAGAACCATCAGAGTAGAAAAGGAGGGAAGGATGATGAGGTAAAGTTGTTAGAAAGATTTTGGCAAGGTGCCAGAAGGAGCGGGAAGAATTCGAGTTGGAGAGTTGAGAGCATTTAGTATGGATGAAATTATTTTTAGTAGAGCGAAGAACAGACTTAGCACGATTCCGGGCAGAAACGTAATAAAGATGATGTGATTCAGGGTGGGTTGGCTCCGGTACCTTTTGTAGGCCCTCTCCTTGTTGCGGACAGCATTAGAACAAGCGTGATTAAACCAAGGCTTTCTTGCGTTAGTCAAAGGATATGAGAAAGGAATGTATGCTTCAATGCCCGAGAGAATAACCTCCGTAATGTCGCAAGGCACACTCAGATGGCTCACGGCCATGGAAGCAATAATCATTCCAGGGAAAATCAAAGAAGTACTGCCTGAGGGCCTCCCAGTCCGCAGCTCCAAAATGCCAGAGACGACGTTTCCCTGGAGGGTCCGCAGGCCGTACTGGAGCGATAGGACAGGTTAAGGTAATAAGGTTGTGATCGGAGGAGCCCAACGGAGAGAAAAGATTAACAGAGTAAGCAGAAGGATTAGTTGTGAGGAAGAGGTCAAGTATGTTGGAGCTCTCTCCAAGGCGGTCAGGGATACGGGTAGGGTGCTGTACAAGCTGCTCTAGGTCATTAAGGATAGAAAAGATGTAGGCTTGTTCACCAGGTGGATCCGTGAAAGGAGAGGAGAGCCAAAGGTGGTGGTGAACATTGAAATCTCCAAGACAAACTACCTCGAAGGGATTAATAGGCTTCTTGTTGTTTGCTTTCCTTTGTACTCTCTCTCTCTCCTAGTGTTTCCCTTCTTTCCTTTCCCCTCCTCTTTCCCTACTCTTCCTTCTCCTTCCCTCTCCCTTTCTCTTTCCTTCCCTCTCCTTTGTCATCCCTTTCCTCTCCCCTCCTCCATTTCTCCTATTTCTCTCCTCCTTTCTACTTTCGTTTCCTCGCCTTCCCCCCCCATTCGATCTCTTCTCTCTCCCTCCTCTCCTCTCCTCTTCCCTTCTCTCTTACCACCTTCCCCACTCTTCCCTTTCCTTCCTCTCCATTTCCTCACCTCTTCCTCTCCTTTTCCGCTCCTCTTCCCTCCCCTTCTCGTTTCCTCTACCCCCCACTTACTTCTTTGTTTCCCTCTCTCTCTATCCTCTCTTTCCCTAACCTTCCTTTACATTTTCCTCTCTCCTCTTTCCTTCCCCTATCCTCCTCTCTTCCTTACCCCTTTCCTGACTCTCTCTCTCTCTCTCTCTCTCTCTCTCTCTCTCTCTCTCTCTCTCCATTCACCGTTTTGGCATGTGTCAGACGTCCCCTTCCTCGTCCCTCCCCCACCCTCCCCCATCCCTCTAAGTCTAACCCTCTCTCCCTCTCTCTCCTTCTCCCACTCTACCTCCCCTCCTCCCTCCTCCCCTCCCCTCCCCCGGGCCCACGTGGCATGTCTCACCCTGTCCTCTCCTCCCCTGGGGCTCGCAGTCAGGCAGGAACGGCACCAGGCAGGCAGGCAAGCAGCAGACAGCCAGGCAGGGAAAGATAGGCTGGGCAGGACGGTGGTGTGGAGAGCCAGACAGGGATTGGGAGGTACGCGGAAGGGAGAGGCAGGATTGGGAGGTAAGGAGTAGGGGGAGGCAGACCGGAATTGGGAGACCAGAAGGCAGGAAGATGGCAGCAGAGAGAGGCAGACAGGGCCTGGGAGGAAGGATAGAGACATGTGGCAGGCAGGAATCATGTTCTGTAGAGGCAGGTGAGTGGGAGGCAGTGAGACGGAAGGAAAACGGAACAAGAGTAACTAAGGCAGGCAGGGAGGTAGGGATAGCTAAGGCGAGCAGGGAGGCAAGGATAGCTAAGGCAGACAGGAAGGCAGGGATAGCTAGGGCAGGCGGGGAGGCAGGGAAAGCTAAAGCAGGCAGGGAAGTAGGGATATCTAAGGCTAGCAGGGAGGCAGGGACAGCTAAGGAAGGCAGGGAGGAAGTTATAGCTAAGGCAGGTTAGGAGGCAGATACAGCTAGGTAAGGCAGGTATAGCAAAGGCAGGTCAGGAAACAGATACAGCTAGGTGAGGCAGGTATAGCTAAGGCAGGTTAAGAGGCAGATACGGCTAGGTGAGGCAGGTGTAGCTAAGGCAGGTTAGCAGGCAGATATCACTGGGTGGAGCAGGTAATGCAGGGAGACAAGAATAGTTATGGCAGACGGAGAGGAATGGATGGCTAAGGCAGCCAGGGAGGCAGGGATAGCTAAGGTAAGCAGGCAAGGAGACAAGGATTGCTATGGTAGGCAGGGACAGATAAGGCAGGCGGGGAGACAGGGATAACTAAGGCAGGCAGGGATAGCGAAGGCAGACACAGAAGCTGAGATGACTAAGGCAAACAAGGATTGCTAAGATAGGCAGAGATCGTCATGGCAGGCAGGGATTGCTAAGGTAAGCAGGGATAGCCAAGGCAGGCAGGGATAACAAAAGGAGGCAGCGAAAGGTATGACTGGCAGGGAGGCAGGGACAGCTAAGACAGAAAGGGAGGCAGGGATAGTTAAGGCAGGAAGGCAGGGAGGCATAGTGGAGGCAGGAAGAGAGGAAGAGATAGCGATGGCAGGCAGGCAGGCAGGGATTGCTAAGGTAGGAAGGGAGGAAGGGATATCGACAGCAGACGGGGACAGCTAAGGCAGGAAGGGAGGCAGGAACAGCTAAGGCAGGAAGGAGGGGGGAGAGATGAATAAAACAGGAAGGGAGGCAGGGATAGTTAGGGCAGGGCGGGAGGCAGGGATAGCTATGGCAGGAGGGAGGCAGGGATAGTTAAGGTAGGCAGGGATAGTTAAGGCAAGCAGGGAGGCAGGGGCAGCTAAGGTAAAAAGACAGTAATAGCAAAGAAAGGAACGTACTGAGGGAAATGCGGTATGTAAGTTGGTAGAAAAGCAAAGAAAAAAACGAAATGGATAGATGTGTAGACAGGGAGGCCGGTAGGTAGGTAGGTACGTTGGCAGGTAGACAGATAGATAGGTAGGTAGGTAGGTAGGTAGAAAGGTATGTAGGTAAGTGGTTTAGTTGGTTAGCTGGTTGACAGGTAAGAAGATAGGTAGATTTATTGTAGACAGACTACTGGGAAGGCATTAAAGACGGTAGGCAGGCAGGTAGGGAGGCAGAATGGTGAGGCAGCGAATAATGGATGATGGATGATGAGACGGACACTTGGATGAAGGGGCACATGGCCGGCCGTGTGCATGGATGGGTGGTTGTGTGGATGGATGGATGGATGGTTGTGTGGGTGGATGGATGGATGGATGGATGGATAGGTGGTTGGATGGGTCAGTGGTTAGGTGGACGGATGTGTCGGTGGATGAATGGCTGGGTGGATGGAAGGGTGGATGAATAGTTGGAGTTCACGCTGGATGAATGTGTGAATGAATGGGTGACTGAATGGATGGAAAGATGGATGGTTCAGCGGAGGGATCAGAGGCTGAGTAGATGGATGGGTAGTTGGGTGGATGGATGGATGGATGGATGGGTGGTTGGGTGGATGGATGGGTGGTTGAGTGGATGGATGGATGAGTGGCTGGGTGGGTAAGTGGGTGGTTCAAGAGATGGATTGGTAGATAACTGGATGGCTCTGCGGCTAGTTGAATGAACAGACTGATGGATGGACAGATGGATTAATGGCCGACTGAAATAGTGGAAGTTAGGCTGGGTGGATGGACGAATGACTGAGAGACTGGGTGTACAAAGAGAGTAATGGATAGGTGTGTAGATGGGTGATGGCTGGGTGGATGGATGGGTTGATGAAATGTGAATTAGCTGGGCATGGATGGATGGATAAAAGCAGCGAGGAAGGAGAAAAGAAAGCACAGACAAGGAAGGAAGGATGGAAGGAAAGCAGGCAGGCAGGCAGGCAGGCAGGAAGGAAGGAAGGAAGGAAGGAAAGAAGAAAGGCAGGTAGGCAGGCAGGCAAGCAGGTAGGAATGAAGGAAGGAAGGGATGGGTGGATGAACGAATGAACGGGAAGAAGGAAGAAGCAATATGGATGGAAGGAGACTGTATAAGTGAAGAAAAGAAAGAAAAAGAATGGACAGAAAGATAAAAATGAATGAATGAATAAATGAAGGAAAGTAGGAATGAAGGAATGAAGGAAGGAAGGATGAGAAAGACGGGGGAGGGAACGAGGGGAAAAAGAAAGAGACAGAGACCACGTAATTAATAATGAAGATATAGAGAGAGGAGGGAGAAAATGGGAGATTAATGGAAAGGGTTGAGAGAGAGAGAGAGAGAGAGAGAGAGAGAGAGAGAGAGAGAGAGAGAGAGAGAGAGGGGGGGGGGGAAATAATGTAGATGGGTGGAGGTAGGTGGAAGGTGAGGTGTGGCTGGAGAAAGAAGGGGAAGAGGGAGGGAGGGAGGGAGTGGTGTGAGTGGAAGGAAATGTGGAGGGGAGGGGTGAGAGAGACAGAGAGAGAGAAGGGTGGAAAGGGGTGCAGTAAGGAGGAGACAGAATGAGGGTGACGGAGGGTGCGAAGAGTAAGTAAGAGGGGTGGAGTGGGTGGAGAAAGAGTGAGAGTGGCGGAGGGGGTGGAGAGAGAGTTAGAGGTGGAGTGGGTGGAGAGAGAGTGAGGCAGGTGGGTGGAGGGGCTGAGAGACTTGTGGTGGCAGGATCAGTTCATCAGCTTCAAGAGTCAAATATTAAGGTGTTCACACTAAGGATATCACACCATTCTCACCTCTCTTCACCTCACCTCACCTTATCTCCTCTCCTCACCTCACCTTATCTGCCTCTCCTCACCTCTCTCCTTGTCTCTCCCCACCCTACCTCTCCTCACCTCACCTTACCTCTCCTCTCTCCTCACCTGCCCTTACCTATTCTGTACTCACCTCACCTCTCTCGACTCCTGTTATATCTCTTCTCACCCTTTCTCACCTGTCATCTTCTCACCTCACCTCCCTTCACCGCTCACAGCTTCTCACCATCTCTCCTCATTTTTCTTCCTTTAATCTTTGTTTTTTTTCTTCTCGCCTCACCTTACTCACTCTGTTTCCCCTTACCTCTCTCGATTCCTCCTTTTCTTACATATTCTCATCCCTCTCCTCACTTCTCTTCTTCACCTCTCTTCACTTCTTGCTTCTCCACACCTCTCCCCTCCACACTTCAATCTTGATATCCTCATCTCTCCACACCCTCACCTCTCTCTGACTCCCTTCATCTCTTTTCATCTTTCATTTTCCTACCTTTCCTCTCTCCTATCTCTCCATTCCTCGCTCCTTGATGTCTCCTTACTTCCCCCTCCCTCCTCATCTCTCCACTTCTCTTTTACCATCGCTGCTTCTCCTCCTCCTTGCTCTATCTCTTCACTTTCTTTTCTCACTTTCCTCTCTCTCATCTCTCAAAATGTTTTCTCCTGTTCCTCCCCTTTTCTTCTCTCTATCTCTCACTTGTTCCCCTCTCCTCATCTCTCCATTCCTCTTTTAGCATCTCTTTTCATCATCATCAAAAAGCTCTCCTCACATCATTTTCCTCCTCCCTTCCTATCACTTGTTCTCCTCATCATTTCATTCTCCTCATTCGTTTCTCTTTCACTGGCTTCTTCCTTTCGAACATTTTTTTTTCTTCTTTTTCAGCATTTCTACCCTCTCTATTCATCTCATTTCATTTTCACCTTTCAGCTTCCATGAACAATCTCTCTCTCTCTCTCTCTCTCTCTCTCTCTCTCTCTCAAATAACAGCCGATCAGAGTCTTCATCTATCAGTCACCCTGTCTCTCCATTTGTCAGTCTGTCAAGGAGGTCTCATCCTAAAACTCCACCATCCATTCTCTCTCTCTCTCTCTCTCTCTCTCTCTCTCTCTCTCTCTTTCTCCCATTCAATCAATCAAACAGACTTAATTTTGTCACTAACATAATCCACGTATCTGTCAATATATCTCGTCTTTTTATTCAGCTAACAATTCAATCATGAGAGTATACCTATTTATCTATCCAGGCTTTCCTTTTTTCGCTCTTCCCTCCCACGTCTCTCTCCTTCCAAACACCCCCCCCCCTTATCTCTCCCTTTTGCGCTCCCCTCCCATCCCTCCCTCCAATATCTCCTTCCTTCCCCGCTTCCCACATTACCCTCGTCTTATCTCTCCCTACCCACCTCTCCCTTTCCCTCCCCTTCTCCCTTTTTCCTTTCTCCCCCTCCCCCTTAGCGGTGGTGGTGATGGGCGTGGGTGTAATGACCTTTTTACATTATCTCCTGACCTCACCTCACCTCACCTCACCCGCCTCTCACCTCTCACCTATGCTGCTCCTTTCATCTCCACACACACACAACGCATATCTCAGGTGCTTTCTGGCAAGCTTAGCGAACACACACACACACACACACACACACACACACACACACACACACACACACACACACACACACACACACATACAGTACATAAACACTACAAATATACATGCTACATACATACATACACACACACTTAACATACACATACAAACACTCATTTCACCTGAGACACACACCACACACCTGAAGAGCTGTGTGCTGTGTGGTGATAAGCTTAACACACAGAATAAAGCACAAAAAAAATAACACTCATACACATGCGTAAGAACAGGGAAACACACACACACACACACACACACACACACACACACACACACACACACACACACACACACACACACACACACACACACACACACACACACACACACATACACACACACACACACACACACACACACACACACACACACACACACACAAAACTAACAATAAAACAAGGAATAAAGAAATACAAGACTAGAAACTCCCTTATTAAACCATTTAATACGTGTCATATTTGCTGTTTATGTGCTGGCTAACTCCACACGATTCTGATGATGATGATGATGATGATGACGATGATGATGATGATGATGATGATAATAAATAGATGAAGAAGAGGAAGATGCAATCCTTACTATGTACCGAGAGATGTAGAAACCCAAGGCTAGGCCATCGTAAACGGTCCTACGCCCCTCGTGGCACTCCACCGGCAAAACGTCTCCACACCGCACACCCATAGGAGAATCGAACCTGCGCCTGCCACACCACTGTTACTCGTCAACTCAAACTGGCAATTTCGGAGCACCAGAGCACAAATAATTAAATATGTTAAATTGACTTTCTTCTTAATCTGAGCAGCGCAGTGACCGTGAAATTGATGTGGTGGTGGTAGGGGTGGTGGGGGGTATTGTGGTGATGGATATTGTGGTGGGAGTGGTGGTGGTGGTGGTGGGGGTTACTGTGATGATGTGTGGTGGCAGAGGTTTGTGTGGTGGTGGTGGTGCGGTGGTGGTGGTGTGGTGGTGGAGGTTTCTTTAGTGGTGGTGGGGGTTATTGTGGGGGTGGTGTCGTGGTGATGTGATGCTGATGATGGTGGTGATGTTGTGGGAGTTACTGTGGTGGTGATGATACGAATGCCATGATGTGGTAATGAGGCGGTGATGGTGGTAGTGGAAGCGTGATGGGAGTTATAATTATGTGCTGTGGTGTGGTGCGGTAGGGGATGTAACTATGTTGTGGTGAAGGTAGTGTGGTGTGGTGTGATGGTGGTGGTGTACATACGAAACACACACTTCCACCAATACTTTGTTTAGACTTGAGGTTGTCAGCCCACACCACGCCGTTAAGTAGTGAGGGAGGGAACACACACACACACACACACACACACACACACACACACACACACACACACACACACACACACACACACACACACACACACACACACACATACGCTTCAATCCATTCATCTCTGAGCCAATGATTCTTTGCCCCTGCTTGAGCTAAGACGTCCGGGGCAAAGCTGCTCAGTTCCGACATTTAAGGCGAGGATGACCAGCCTCACTCTTCCCTGAGGGGCACTGCACGAGCAATGCCCAATCACCCCCTTAAATGTAAACCTATACGGGCCCCCCAGTAGACCACCAGGAGTCGTTTATGTTATATGGTTACCACCCATCATAGTATATCGTTTTTAGGATTATAAGAATTCATTTAACATAAAACTCAATGTCCACGTTGAACTTCATCACGTGAGTGAATAGTGATCGCTTCCACTTACCTATAACCAACATGCTTACCCACACACATATATACAGTAGACTAAAACCTAGACAACACTCATGCCTACCCAACACAGATACACTACACTGACGCAGACACCGACATATACACCTACATACCTGCATAAAACCAAAAGAACTAGTCAAGTATACAAATTCTCTACACACAAATAACACATACCGGTATCCATGCAAAAATACATGCTTATTAAAAAAATCAATAAACGCACAATAATTTATCTAAACTATAAATATCCAATAGTTACTTCATAGTATCCTGGGAATCAAATATTAGCTAAACATTTTCACATCATGGACAAAAGTGAGGCAGTTCAGAATTACACGATGTTCATATAGGGAGACAATCTGATACTGAGTGGCTTCAAAACTGGTCTCAAAGGAGGGTAAGAGGAGAGAGAAGACCCAGACTGGACTAAAAAGGACCAGACTGAACCGCGGCAACCACCAACCCCGTCAAAAGAGGAAGCCCGAAGAGAAAAAAAACAAAAAAAAACGAGCAAAACATTTGACTAGAACATAAATAAATGTATGTAAACTGAAAAACTGAAGGATACGGTTTAGTTATTTTATAGTAAATCTCAAGGCAAGAACTGGTTAAAGAATATAAACAAAATTAATGACTTACGACTAAGGTTTGGGTGACATACAGTATATAAACTGAAATACAGTACATTCCAAAACAATGAAGACTTGGGATTCGTAAAATGTATTAATTATAATGTATATTGAAAGCATGAAGGCAAAGGCGTAGCTTAGACAAAAAGAAAAAAGAAAACGAACCCAGGCGCACCCAAATGAACTCGAGGAGACAAGACCGTCAAGAATGGGTATCAATGTGTCACAGTGTAAAATACCAAGACAATGCATGACACAGCACCCACAAAACATCAGGTCTAGTCAGCCGGGGCGTGAAACATACTCAGCACACACTATAAACACCCAAATATACCCAAATTCGTCAAAAAACAATCAAAACAAATAAATCGCCCAACCCAGCAGCCACAGCACATAAGAAACTCTCAGTCTCCAAAACATCCTGTGTAACCGACAATAACTCCCAGAGAACCAAGAGTCACCAAATTTAACACACAGCTGCTCAAAACTCGGCCGTAAAAGAAGAATTAATTAACGGGGCACCTGATGTGCTCGGAGAGGATGTGGAGAACGCTGCTTACACCATACTCAAAAACACCCAAACAAACCCATACTAAACCAACCAAAACTGCCCCTCAAATTGCCCAACTGAACCACAAACGAACCTCATAAAGGAGCCTTAGGTCTGAGGGACGTGGAGCAATTGAAAAGTACTCAAAATGAACCCGAAAATGCCCAGATTAAAATGGTTATCCCCAAATCACACAAAATTACCCAAACTCACCACATAACCACAAATACAAGGGTACAAAATGGACTTACTTGTTATAGAGCACGATGTCTGGTCGCCATATGTGGTCTGAGGGGACGTGGAGCATGCTGACCCCACCGTACTCATCGGGGTCCCAGATTAACTTGTAGTCGTACCAATACTGTAACAGGAGATGGAGGAGGAGAAAGAGGGGTTAGTTTGTGTGGTGGCTCTCTCCATGTGTGCTTGTCTTTTTACTAAACTATTTATTTTGCATCCTACACGTCAATATATTCATTTTAGGTTATATATACCTTTAATACATCGACATACTGTAATCTGCAAACATAAAACGAGAGAGAATATTAATGTGTCCTCTACAAAAATATACAATTAAGGAACAGATGTAAAAAAGGTCCTAAACCGACGAGAATTCGGAACTCAATCCAGTTGTTTGTTGGTCTATTTGTCTGCGAATGGAGGAAAAAGTTAGCTTGTTATGTGCCTCTCTCACTACCTGTCTGTCTGTCTGTCAAATTGAAGGAAGGAAAGGAGGAGGATGTTAGTTCGCTGTGTCCTTCTCTCTGTCTAGCTGTCAACTTGACTGTGTCCAAATGAATGAGGGAAAGAAGGAGGGTAGGACTGCTCTCTCTCTCTTTCTGTGTGTGTGTGTGTGTGTGTGTGTGTGTGTGTGTGTGTGTGTGTGTGTGTGTGTGTGTGTGTGTGTGTGTGTGTGTGTGTGTGTGTGTGTGTGTGTGTGTGTGTGTGTGTGTGTGTGTGTGTGTGTTTGTAACTGCATGTTTGTTTGCTTATCTGTCTATCTATCTGTCCGTCTCTTTACCTGCACTGTCTGACTGTCAATCAAGTACTTATCACCTGTTTAGTTCCAGTCGTCCCAAGTACCTAAGAAGACAAGGGAAGAGGGCAGTTAATTTGCCGTGCCTCTCTGTCTAGCTTCCTTCTTTCTGCCTGTCCATCTTGTGACTAGGCCTGTTTATCAGATGGGACGTATTCTAAGGGGCCTTGGAAATCCCGCAACACCTCTTTCTTGGCGATTTATCATGCGCATTACACCTTAATACCCTCTTGTAATTTACCGATGCAAGCCATGTCGATATTAAAACGAAATAACCAGCACAGAAAATAAAATAAAGGTGTAATAAGGGAAATAAATAAAAAAACAGGTGCATAAAAGACTTCTGTGACACTGAGAATACGGTTGTCTGTTCGTCCGTCTGTGTGATCGCTGTCCATTTGTCCGTCTCTCACTGATCCGTCTATCTGTCTGTCTCTCTGTGATCACTTATCTTTTTCTTCTCTGTCTATCTAGCTATCCTATATCTGTTTCTTTGCTTCTGTTTGCATGAGGACTAATACTGAAGGAAGACGGGGAGAGAGGCATGGTTTGTTTGGTGCCCCCCCCCCTCTCTCTCTCTCCAGCCAATATTGAGAGCGAGGGGAGAGAGATGGCTGGGTACATTAGCGTGTGCTCGTCTATCAAGGGGTGGCTGTCTGTCTGTCTATCTCTCTGCATATCTGTTGGTCTGATAATCCATCTAGCCATCTCTTTACATGGTCTGTCTGGCTGTCTATCTTTTTATCTATTTATCTATCTAACTATTTACTCATTTGTAATATAAATACTGAGGAAGGAAAAAGACAGCTGCTTAGGTTGGCATGCTGCTCTCTGTCTACCTGTTTGTCTGCTTGTCTTTATGTCCATCTGTCTATGTATCTCTGTTTCTGTCTGTCAGTCCACTGCTATTTATCCGTGTGTGTGTGTGTGTGTGTGTGTGTGTGTGTGTGTGTGTGTGTGTGTGTGTGTGTG
Organism: Coenobita brevimanus; assembly: GCF_032717465.1. Taxonomy (NCBI): domain Eukaryota; kingdom Metazoa; phylum Arthropoda; class Malacostraca; order Decapoda; family Coenobitidae; genus Coenobita; species Coenobita brevimanus. Next base: position 49,905,739 of record NC_137024.1, on the reverse strand, counting down.
TGTGTGTGTGTGTGTGTGTGTGTGTGTGTGTGTGTGTGTGTGTGTGTGTGTGTGTGTCAAATTACTATTTTTGCTTGTTAGCCCCTGTCTCCGTCTGTCTGATCTGTGAGTCATTCTGTCTGGTTTGTCTATCTCTCTGTCTATCTATCTATTAGTCTGTCTGTCCAACAACTTACCTAAACACTAAAGGAGAGGAGAGACGGTTGGTTGGTTTGGTATGCGTCTATCTATCATGTATGTATGGATCTATCTGCCTGTCTGTCCACCGTGCCCGTCCGTCTGTCTAACAAACATTTATCTTTTTATTCATCTGTCTGTTTGTAGTCAGGGCAGATGGGAAGTTGATTTGGAATACCTCTGCCAATCTGACTGCTTCTTTGCCACCTGTTTACCTATCTACCTCTTTTTCTGTCTGTCTGTTTGTCTGTCTATCTGTCTGTCTCTCTCTGTCTAGCCATGTCTATATATCTATCTATCTAATAATCTGGTAACTATTTATATATTACCTATTACCTATCTATCTATCTATCCCACTGTCTGTGTGTCAACCTACGGTACCAACTAACATATTTATCTATCTATCTGCTCATGTGTCCTCTTATATTACCTGTTACCTACCTACCTACCTGCCTGCTACCTACATATTTATCTACCTCTCTTATGTGTGTCTCTATCTATCCACCTATCGATCCATCCATCCCCCAATCCATTCATCCATCCGTCAGCTGTCAGTGTGTGGAGAGAAGGATGGTCTGGAATGTCTCCGTCAGTACCCCCTCTCGTCTCCCTACTTCCCGACAAGACCAAGGCATCAGACACACCTGTACAATTCAGAAACAAGGTGCAGAAATTTTACGTCCACGTGTTCAATCCTAATTTCACGAGGATTCAGGTTTACTCTTGCTACTTTCAGACGATTTCATTCATCTTACTTTGCTTCCAGACGGTTTTAGGCAGCTTAGGAATGACCTCGTACTGAAGGGGTTAAGTAACACTATCTCTCGACTTTGAGGGGGTAAATAAGGACTTTCTTTAAGTCCTCCAAGGCGAATGGTCTCTCTCTCTCTCTCTCTCTCTCTCTCTCTCCCTCCCTCTCTCTCGCTCATTGTCTCCTTCCCTCTATAGCCTTTCGCTTTTTGTTTCGGGGCCTTTGTGAATTCTTTTGTCCTGTCTGTTTGTCTGACTGTCCGTGTATTTCATTGTCTATCTCATAATGTGTGTGTGTGTGTGTGTGTGTGTGTGTGTGTGTGTGTGTGTGTGTGTGTGTGTGTGTGTGTGTGTGTGTGTGTGTGTGTGTGTGTGTGTGTGTGTGTGTGTGTGTGTGTGTGTGTGTGTGTGTGTTGCTTTCATTGTTTGTCTGTCATCAGCTGCTACTTCCTAATGGTCTGTCTTTTTTACCGCACATCTGTATCATCTATCAAGTTATTTTCGCACTCTGTCTCTTTCACTGTCTGTCTGTCTGTCTGCCTCTTTTACTCTCTGAATGTCCGTCGGAATCTTTCACTGTCTGTATGGCCCTGTCTCGTGGTGTCTTTGTCTCTGTCTGTCTGCCTATATGTCTGTCTTTCTGTCTGCCTCAAATCATTCTGTCTATTCGTTGGTCTGTCAGTCGATCTATCATTTCCTTGCCTGTCCACCTGTTGTCTCTTTTATATCTGTCTATCTGTCTGTCTAATTTTCTGGTTCATGCTCTGTTAATCGATTCACCACGTTCTCTGTCTATCTATCTGTCTGGATGAAGATCACTGTTCACTGTCTCATTACACTGCAAATCTGTTCCCGTCTCTTTCGACTGCGTCCCTGCATGTGTCTGTATGTCTCTTTCTGTCTCTCTGTGTAGTTATCTTCTCTGTCACACACTCGCTCTTTACCTCTAATTCTCTCGGTCGGTTTATTACTTTTGTTAGTTATTTTCCCTCCGGATCCCCCCCTCCCTCCCTCCCCCCCTTCTCTCTCTCTCTCTCTCTCTCTCTCTCTCTCTGTCCCACAAGCACACTATCACTCATTCGTCCTTGCTCTCCGTCCTCCACAATTTCTCTCCCATCCTCCTCCAGTCACACACACACACACACACACACACACACACACACACACACACACACACACACACACACAGCCGTCACCAACACAATACATCACAGTACACCTCAACCCGGATTTAATAACGCCTCCCCCCAGCAACCTCGCACCACGCACCAGCATTCTACCTCATCAAACAGACAAAAACACCAAAACAGACAGACGAAAACATCACCAGCAGACAGACAGACAGACAGACAAAAGCACATCACTAAGACAGACAGAGGGACAAAAACATTACTAGCAGACAGACAGACAGACAAAAACACATCAACAACACACAGATATATACACAAAAACTCCTCACCAGAAGATGCATAAACACACAAGCACCTAATCACCGAACACAGACACACAGACAAAAAACTCACACGGTTGATGACAACGGGCCGTATTCTTGGTGGGTTAGGAAATACCGTAACACATCTTCCTCAGCGATTTATTTTGCCTAATGCATCTTACTAACTTCTTGCATGTTGCTACTGCTAAACTATCTATATACGTATTATAAGGACACACACACACACACACACACACACACACACACACACACACACACACACACACACACACACACACACACACACACACACACACACACACACAGATGGGGGGATACATAGATAAACAGACAGACAGACGAACATACAGATATAGACAGACAGACAGACAAAAATTCCCAGATATATACAGTAATCCCAAAGTCCTAACTTCACCAATACCACATCAAGACATCTTCCCTCATGTCCACCTCCTCCTCCTCCTCCTCCTTCTTCTTCTCATCCTCGTCCTCCTCCTCTTCCTCCTCCTCCTCCTCTGTCACAATAAACACAGGTAAAATTATGGCGTGGAAGGGGGCAGGTGGCACGGGGGAACTGTAATAATTATAACGAGGCGATAATTTTGCTGTGTAATTATCAGAAAGCCTTAATTGGTGAGAGATTGGTCAAAGCCGCCATGTTGGTTCTGGAGCACGCCAAGGTCAAGGGGAATTATTAGTATTAGTATTAGTATGATGATGATGATGATGATGATGATAATTCGCATTTTTTTTAGGATGAAGCAGGTCACTTTGGAAATATGATAGTCCTTGTTAGCGCACCCCCCACCCCCTCATCTCACCACATACCGCTCTTTTCTTAGGCCTCCTCTTTCACCACCACCATCATTATTATCCTCCTCCTCCTCTTCATCTTCTTTATCATCCTCTTCTTCTCCTCCTTCTTCTGTTAATCATCTTCCTCTTCTCTCTCTCTCTCTCTCTGCTTACCTGCCTGACTACTGCCTCCTTCACATCATACTGAACACTGTCTTTTCAGGTGTTTGTCAATTTCTCTTCCTCTTTCACGTCTCGCCCTCTTTAAAGTCTATTCCTCTCTTTCATGCCTCTCTGTATCCCTCAATCTCTGTCTCGTTTATATCTGTCTGTATTTCTTGCGTGTCTGTCCGCTTCATATCTGTCTAAAGTATTCATGTCTCTGTTTGTTTTTTTTTTTTTTTTGTTTCATGCCCGCCTGTCTCTCTGTCTGTCTCTTTCATGTCTCTTTCCATTTCACTGTCTGTCTCTTTATTATGTCTTTACCTCACGCCTGTCTGTCTGTTTCGTTCCTGTCTATCTTTTTACTGTCTTGTTGTTGTTGCTGCTGTTGTTGTTGCTGATACCCTCCTGTCTGTGTCTTTAATGTCTCCCCTTCATGTCTCTCCACCTGCCTTATGTCTGTCTGTCTGTTTTATGTTTATATTTGTTTCCTGTCTGTTTTACGTTCGTCTGTCTCCGTTTCTCTCATGTCCGTCTCTCGTCTGACATGTTAATTTGCTTTATGTCTGTCTGTCCGTGTGCGTGTCCCCTTCATGTCTGTCTCTTTAACATGTCTCTACTTCATGTCTGTTCATCTGTTCTATGTCTGTCTGTATACTTCCTGCCTGTCTATGTATTCTGTCGTTTGTTTGATTAATTTCTGTATATTTGTCTCTGTCTCGGCTTCATCTGCCTTTCTGTTTTATATCTATCGGTGTGCTGCTTGTCTGTCTATCTGCTTCCACTGATATACTCTCTCTCTCTCTCTCTCTCTCTCTCTCTCATGCGTGTTTTATATCCGTCTGTATATCCGTCTGTGCTTTCTTTGTCTGTCTCTCTGTCTCTTTCATATCTGTCATTAATGTCCGCCTGGCCGTGTGTCTTTCATGCATGTCTCGTTCACATCTCTCACTTTAATGTCTCTCTGTCTCTCTTTAATGCCCGTGCTTCGTCTGTCTCTTTCATGTCTGTCGCTTTAATGTCTGCCGCTTTGTCGGTTCCTCTCGTGTTTGTCACTCTAATGTCCGTCTGTCTGTCTGTCTGCCTTTCATTATTCTCTACCTCTTTCATGTCTGTCCGTGTGTATTTGTGCCTGTCTCTGCATTCCCTGACTGTCTGTTTTATGCTGATTTGTTGCATATCCATCACTCTGTCTTTTTAACATCTGTCTCTTTGGTGTTTGCCTCTCCTGCATGTCTCTACGCGTTCGTTTTTTTTTTTTTTCTGTCTTTATGTATTATTTCTGTTTTTGCCTGTCCACCTGTCTCCGCCTCCCTCATGGCTGTCTCTGTTTCACTTCTACCCGTCTGTTTCATGTATCTTTGCTTCAAGCCTCTCTGTCTGTTTTAGTCTGTGTTTATATGTTGTCTGTCTGTCTGCCTGTCTCTCTGTTTAATATCTATCTTTCTATCTACCCGTCTGTTTCTCACCTGTCTATGTCTATCCGTCTGTTTTATGTCTGTCTTTATGTTTCATGTCTGTTTATTTTGCATGTACGTGTGTCTCTGTCTGCCTGTCTGTATGCGTGTGCCATGTCTTTCTGTTCATGTCAACTCTTTGCCTGTCATGTCTGTTTGTTTCTGTCACGTCTGTCTGACTGCCATGTCCGTCTGTCTGTCATGTCTAACTGTATGTGTGCCCGTCTGTCTCTGCCATTTCTGTCCGTTTGTCATAATCCGTCTGTCATGTCTGTCCAGTTGGCTGTATCATGTCTGTGTCTGTCTGTCCTGTCTCTGCTCTGTCTGGGTATATATACGTGTGTTCGTCCGCCTCTCTGTCTGTACGTGTGTGACTTCCATACTCGTCCGCTCCTCTGCTGGTCCATCGCCTTTAAGCCTCATTTTTTATAACTCTAGCGTTTAAGTTAGCTGACGGTAATCTATATGCTCTGCTCCTTTAATATTTAGCAGTTCATGGCTCTCTCTCTCTCTCTCTCTCTCTCTACCTGCATAAAAGCGAGGTATATGAGAGCAACGCCACCTTACTTATTTTTGTTCTTGCTGGGGAAAAAGAACAGAAACAAACCTCCACTGCACTCCACCTGTTAATTCCACACCATCCACTGTCGCAGGATATACACTCATGGACCCTTCCCGCCTCCACCATAATTCCTCCTAGTTCCACCCGTTTCCTTGTCCACTACGTCCATTCCTTGTACTCCTGCCTCAGTGCCACTAAAATTCAGGTCCATCCCACCCATTCCTCTGCTCACCGCGCTCATTCCTTTATTCCTTTTGTCAATTTCATGGCCTAATGCAGATCACGTGTACGGTCAGAGTCATATGTTCGTATACACCGTTTCAAAACTGCCCAAACTTAAAAGAACCTTTCCGGACTCTTTAGCATTATACAAGGATGATATATTTTCCATTCGTTAGTGACTTCGCACCGTCTGGAAACAGTCAATATCCGACCCTCTGAACTATATTACGTCATCGGGGTGTAGGGTCTCGCGGCTAGGCTCAAGTCTCTTCAGAACATTTAGGAGACGGCTCTACGCCTCCTGCAGCATTTTGCACGATACAAAATTCCATATACCTCTTAAATATTGGAACCGCTGTGCGTAAGGCATGGTAATATCTCTGGTCGGAGTACTGCACCACTGAACCTCCAGGCGCTTATTAAATATACTGTAGAGTGCAAAACTAATCAATAGCAATTGAGTTGAAATTTAGCTTCATTAGCTCCTTTCCAATACACCTCTCTCCAGCAAGACGCCTTAATTTCGGAGGGAGAGGCTACATACGACTCGTCTCCATGTGCCTCTGTCCCCCGCCATCAGGCTGCATTTCCCCAGTTAGACCATCCTCGTGCATGTACTTCACCATCCCATCCCTCTATATCGTTCTCTGTCTCCCTCTCCCCCTCTCCCCTTTCACCTGACTCACATACACTCTCCTAGTCAATCTCTCACTATCCATTCTTTCCACATGGCCAAACAAACATGTATAAAATGTGTCAGAGTCAGTGCACAGAAACATTATTTAATTAATCTCTACTAATAAAGCAGCTTCAAATACGGCGTACGTATATTTTTTGCAATGTCTCACATTGCATTAGGTAATGAAGAAGCCTTGTTAATTAACCAGCAACAATTAAGCGAGCTGCAGTAGCGCTTCAGCAGTCCAATTACGCTGTCGCCAAACTGTTTCAGATCCTCAGCACAACTCACTAATCACATCAGTATAATCAAGAACCGGAATATTGCCTCATTAGTTACTTTACCCCACGTCCCGGTTATTAATCAGTAACAATTAAACGGCCTGCAGTTTCGTTGCTTCATTAGGTCCTTTACACCGACATTTATCTTTGTCAAAACTTAATGAGCCGATGCTGGCTTAACTGATCAAGAAAAATCAGGAGGTTTGGAATTTCCCTTAACTTTCTTCCTTATCAGTCTCGAAACTGTCAACACCAAGAAATCTCACCTGTAATTAATTTAATGATAATAATTACAATAACAACGACAACAACAACATCACTATCGCTAAACAACAACAACTACTACTACTACAACTACTACTCATTCTAATACTAATACAAATACTTCTTAATCATACTGATACTAATACTAGTAATGTGGACTAGAACTTTGCCACATTTGTTCCTTTACATTGTCTGAAACTGCATCAGAACTTACATACATCTTTCTGAACTAAATAATAATACACATCTTGGAACCTCGATTAATTACTTCCTATCAATCGTCTTCAAACTGTCGATATGTGACGGCAAATTATGGCGACAGAAAGATTTCCTATACGCAATAAATACCATGCTGATGTTTAAGACAAGCCCAAATTTCTGTCGCTTCTAAAATTCTTCAGGAGTAAATAGAAGTATGAATGACAAAAAATCCATTAGTATGACGAAAAAAGGGCTTGCATCCCTCCTCCATAACGGAGGGCACGTAGCACCCGTCTGGTAGTAAACTCTTACCCCCTTTTCTGTCCAACTCCCTAATGCAGAGGTAACTGATACTCCCAGTCCTTCACATATGCAACAGGTCAGCTGTGGAACTGTCCTCCTCTGCTTTCATTTGCTTCTGTCTACGACCTCCATTCTATTAAACGCTATGTCTCCACACATCTCCAAATAAACGATTCTTATCTTGTTTGCCTGCTTGATTTTTTAAGGAAATAACTTTGTAGGCTTCTATCATTTGGCTCCTTCTTTCTTGCTTTAAAAAAATGTAAGCTATTATGAGGTCCACCTGAAGAATGGATCTTCTCTTTGGAGGGAACCAGAATTAACCGTTCCCTTTGCTGGCGAGGTACGGATGAGGATGGATTATAAGAGAGGAGCGCATGTGAAAGTGGAAGTGCTGTGATGCAGATGATAGTGTGTGTGTGTGTGTGTGTGTGTGTGTGTGTGTGTGTGTGTGTGTGTGTGTGTGTGTGTGTGTGTGTGTGTGTGTGTGTGTGTGTGTGTGTGTGTGGAGAGATCACATACAAGTATAATGCAATGACATTTTCAGCATCCACATTAAACATCCATTTTTGTGTTGCCATCCCTTGACTCCGGGCACACACACATCAGACGAACGCGTTACCAAGGAGTCCTAGTGAATCTATAATAATAATAATAATAATAATAATAATAATAATAATAAATAACTATATAAATAAAAATAATTCCATGGATGAGTTTTGCTACCCACATTAACATACGGGTCTAACACTATCATGCTGGATGAAAACGAAAGCCAAGAGTCAGAGCAGTGCAGATAAGGCTTTGGAGACTGTGCGTGGAGTGAGGACGACAGAGTAACGAATATTAGTAACGTGATTCGTGAGAGATGTGGGGAAATAAAGTCCGCTGAAGAATACGTGTCAAGAGGTTATTATATGGAGAAGGAGTAAAAAGTAGAGTGGTGAGAAATGAATACGTGAGTGAGTCTGCAGGTGAGAGGAGGCGTGGGAAAACAAACAAACAAACAAACAAAAAGGTGGCTAGATATGCTAAATGACGGTGTGTGTGAAAGCGAGGTATGAAGGCTGGTGAAGCTAGAAAACTGACAGTGGATAGAGCTGGTTGGATGAATTTTGTACGGAGTTTCGGACAAAGGTTTGGCTTACTTTTTTTTTTTTTTTACTTGAGTTAGAGACTGAATCGATCTGTTAGACAATTACTCTGCACATGCCTATATGTGTGGCAAGCTGTGCCTGTAAGGTGGAGTCACAATTCTGGGAGCTTATATGGTGTGTGAATAAATCTGTGGCAGTGTGGTTCATATCGGTTGGTATGCAGCTGATTTGTTCTCACACTGTCGTTTTTTCCCCTTGCTTTCTGGTACCTTCCTTACCCCAGTTGTGGGTGGGAAACATGTGTGGAAAGATGATGATGATAATGATGATGATGATTAACTTTCATTAATTTTTTGTTGTAGTAATTATATTAATGTTGTTACCCCCTGCCAACGAAGTTAGACGGAGGTTATGAATTCATCCGTGTCTGTCTGTCTGTTTGCGTACAAGATGTCTCGAAATGTTGCAATCGGAGTTCAATAAAATGTGGTGGAGAGGTGAGGAGTGGGACAAGGAAAATAATATTAGATTCTGAGGTGGATCTGAATCCAGATGCAGGAATAAATGATAAAATTTATTTGGCGATGGCAGATATATGCGCTCTCTGGGTTGTTTAACAGGCCAGACTGAGACCGTGTAATTAACTGACTATGTGAGACAGTAAAAGTATTCGTCTGGTTGGAAAGAGGAATTACAGCAGTAAATCGTACAATTTATCGGCGTTGGCGGAGGTATTAGCTCTGTGGGTGGTTTCCAGTTCTTGTTTTTGTTTTTCCTTATTTATATATATATATATATATATATATATATATATATATATATATATATATATATATATATATATATGCCTATCTATCTATTTGTCTATCTATCTACAGTCAGCAATAAGAAGAGATATTCCAATAATTTGTTACTGTGGCATTCAAGACTGCAGAGAAAAGGTTAACAGCGACATACAAACATACATACATACATTAATACATACTGTACATACATACATGCATACATACATACATTAATACATACTGTACACACATCCATCCATCCATATATACATACATACTCACATACATTCATCTCAAGGACATGAATGGGTGGTTTATGGTTTACGCTGGCTGCTCTCATGGGGCCTCGCCAAATTGCAAGAATTATTACCCGATTTATTGCAACTTTTGAGGGAAGAGAGCTTGGGTGGGGAAGCATTTTTAAGGCAATGGCTGGGAAACTGAGAGAAATACAGAGATAAACTAACTTTTGTAGGCAGCTGTGAGATGGGTAGAGCAGGTTTGTGTGTGTGTGTGTGTGTGTGTGTGTGTGTGTGTGTGTGTGTGTGTGTGTGTGTGTGTGTGTGTGTGTGTGTGTGTGTGTGTGTGTGTGTGTGTGTGTGTGCTAATGGCATTGGTTTTGCGAAGTTTGGGAGACATAGGGTAAACTTCTGTGAGGTAATTTTAGGATAAGTATCGCCGGCGGAGGAGGAGGAGGAGGAGTATTTCGAGGGAGCTGATTGGGAAGGTTTGGGGAATTATTGGGATACATATTTCTGGAGTACTTCCAAGACATGTACAGTCGCGAACAATAATATCCATCAACTATTAAGTCGAGGAATTATGAAACGCTTCCATAGTACTCTGAAAAGGTCTGTTTTGTTTCAAAGACCTCATCACTGGGTTTCAGAAATTATTGTTTACTGTTTCTTTGATTATCGTAATGAAGCGGCGCAATATGGAGGCTTGTCTGTATATAATGTTGTGCTTCCGTTCGTGTGTTGTAGGAACGGCTCAAGCAGCGTTATCAATGCCTACTCTGCTTCGTTTATTTGTTTTCTACTCCCACTGCCACACTGACACCCACACCAGCAGACTGAGCCGCCCCCGCAATACATAAGAAGCCATCAGACGTTACCAGTGCAGCGCAGTTTACGGACTACCCTGTATATGTCCGCCAGTGTTCCATCAGGGGCTGGGGGTGGGGGCTGGGGGTGGGGGCTGGGGTGTTGGTGAAGTTGGCAAAATTTAGGATACAATTTTGTGGGTCAGTTAAAGGCCTACAGAGATCTTGCTACACTAAGCAACAATGAGCATATGGGTTGGAATCTCGTGTCATTAATTCAGATAGATAGACAGATGGATGGATAGATAGATAGATAGATAGACAGATAGATAGACAGATAGATAGATAGATAGATAGATAGATGGATGGAAGGATGGATGGATGGATGGTTGGACGGATAGACAGATGGACAGATACACAGACAGATAGACAGAGACAGATAAAGAACTAAATAACATCACCAGAAAGGGTTCAGGATTGCTTGACTAGTACTGTATATGTGGGAGAAAAGTGTGAAAAATATTATAAAGTTGGTGAGATTTGTGGAACCGCCGAGGACTCTGCGAAGGACATTTTGGAAAGCATTTGCAACATGAGAGTTATCTTAAAAGAATACGATGAGAAAAGTTGGAAAAATATTGCAGAACCGGCGGAAAGGATTATATAATGCAAAGAATTCTGTTATCAAAATTTGGTAAACAGTCTCAAACGTTGTCAGTATTATAAGGGCTTCAACGATAAATTTATGTATTGCAAAATCTGGTGCTGAAAGTGACACTGCTAAGGATAATCTAAATATTTGGATGATATTCGCAACATATGATATTTTGAAAGTAAACTCGTGAGAAAAGGTTTAAAAATATAATAAACCTTACGAGGTGCGTGATGTAAACCCGAGGAATTTGTCGACGGGAATTCCGAGAGCATTAGGGATATGAAAGTTATCCTGAGAGATTGGAAAAGTTTACTTAATACCAGAACTGATAACTTGTACCGTGCAGAACTCAAGAAACAGATGAATGACGTACTGGAAACACAGAAACTATTATCAAGACTACGACAAGAAATAGGAAAAAAAAAAAATAGGTGATGTGTAAAATATTGTACAGAAATAAGTGAAAAGTAATCTGGGAGGCAGGAAGGAAGTATTCTGAGGGTCTATATATATATAAGTAAAGTTTTGAAGAGTATCACAGAACTGCTGAAGAGTGTGAGATACGGTATACATATTTTAAAAGCTTTCGGTACAGAGGATATATTTTGGAGGCAGAGGTGAAATAAAGATGACAATGGTAAGGAACTGGTGAGGAGAGAAGTTTTGCCATTGAATATCTATCTATGTATGTTTATCTATTTATCAGTCTATCCATCTGTCTATCTATCCATCTTTCCGACCATTGCTGTTTCTTGTATGGGGTGACCTAGACAAAAAAAAGATACAAATTCACGTCAGTCCCTCCTCAGTAACAACCTTCTTCCCACGACACACCACCCTCCCTCATATACTCTCCCGCCATCTCTCCAGCCTGTTCTGTGTTTCCCTCGTGAAGCAATAACCCCTTCAGGACGATAATCTGGTCTTATAAAATGCCCTTCTTGCTACCACCACACGATTCTATTCAGCAAAGGCGACATCCCACTGACCATTTCAGCACGGTAAATTTCATTATTATCATTATTATTATTATTATTATTATTATACTTTTGCTGCCGCCAAACTATTTTATTCGAAGGTAAAGTGAATAAAAATCTGGAAGGCTTTTAAAACTAGTGGGGTATTTTCAAGGTAAAGATGGAAGAGAAGAGTTCTAGAAATATAATCTATAAAAAAAAAAAAAAAAAAAAAAAATGGAGAGAGAGGAGAGGGATAACTAATATAATCTCGAGGGAAACTAATGCTTGTTGGGTTGTTACGTGACCTGGGAAATTTTGAGGATTAGAGAGTGTATGAGATAAATTATTGGAGGTATCTGAGGCAGGGTGCGAGGCGTCCGGTGGTGTAGTGGAAGAACACCAGAGTCGGCAGCCGTGTCTTCAGCGCCTGTGTTGGAATCGTCAAGGGTGACGGAAGGGTATTGAATCAGGTAAAGGAAGGGTATTGAATCAGGTAAAGGAAGGGTATTGAATCAGGTAAAGGAAGGGTATTGGATCAGGTAAAGGAAGGGTATTGAATCAGGTAAAGGAAGGGTATTGGATCAGGTAAACTGCTGATAGGAAAGTGGGTTGAACTCTTGCTATTGACCCCTTGACTCTGATGAATTTTTCTCTTTACTCTTGCTGACTGTAGAAGATTTTATTTTACTTAATTTGCACAAGTGATGGGGTCAATAAGTGTATATCTGTCGCTTATATATCAGAAAGTCTCACTTAATGTAACTATAATCGTCTGGGCACACGAAGAATAAACTTAGTAATTCGGCACAAGTCTAAATAATATGGACTATGATAGCTTCGTCTAGGATCCTCTACGCCCATAAAGAAAAAATAATATGGCACTGACCTTTACTGTGTTTGTTTATGGTCAATATACCTTCAGCCCTTCGCTACAATCACTTCTTTCTTGTAGTTTATTCTTGTTACACCCAAACCACTTTGTTCAGTTTAGTTCTCACACTGAAGGGGTTAATGGGAATCTATATCTAACCCCTTCACCACGGGGAGGGGAGGGAAGGGGGTCTCTTCTAAGTTGAATAAAATCGTCTGATGGAAGCACAAATAATATACAAGTTGTCATGGCAGTGAATTGATCAATATACAAGGGATACGAGAAATATTAAGTCATCATTACAGTCAACATACATCCACTCCTTTATAACCCCATCAGGACAGCTAGGGCAGAAGTTAAGCTAATCAGTCCTCACATTTAAGGAGCGATGGACCAGCCGCTCTACCGTGAGTTGTATAATTATCAGTAAAAAAAAACCCATCCGCCTCTTGAATGACAACCATTGTAGACCATATTCGGTTCCAGTGTATTATTTCACTAGACCACCTGGCGTCCATGTATAAACAATGTACTATTTTAAAAACATGAAAAGGTACTTAACAGCTTGCAGTCTCTCTAGGTATGATTAGGGAAGGAACATATGCGTTTATTTTTTTATACAACGCAAGGTAGTGGGGAAGAAGAAGAGTAGTGTCGAAGCAGGGCGGAGTCTAATGCATCGCCCCATAACAACCTTTTCAAATGTGGGTATAATTATTGCATAAGTAAAGTTACGGCACTACGATTTCAGGACGTTCAGTTCCGGTGTGTTTTGTCCACCCTAAGAAAACCCTACGGCAGGCGATCTCCATATTTCTAAATCCTCGACTACGGGCTTTTGTTGTGACGTGAATGAAATCATCTGTCGTAGGTTGATGTAAAATACAATGTTCTTTATTCTCAGCCAAAACGTCAGTTGTGAAAGTTTTTAATAGTTTAAGTGTTCCGGGTGTGTCAATCGTGAAAGTTTTTAATAGTTTAAGTGTTCCGGGTGTGTCAATCGTGAAAGTTTTTAATAGTTTAAGTGTTCCGGGTGTGTCAATCGTGAAAGTTTTTAATAGTTTAAGTGTTCCGGGTGTGTCAATCGTGAAAGTTTTTAATAGTTTAAGTGTTCCGGGTGTGTCAATCGTGAAAGTTTTTAATAGTTTGTGTTCCGGGTGTGTCAATCGTGAAAGTTTTTAATAGTTTGTGTTCCGGGTGTGTCAATCGTGAAAGTTTTTAATAGTTTGTGTTCCGGGTGTGCCTTGACCGTAGTACCATTCCTTTTCACCTGCTGAAATACAACTAAAAGCAGTAACCGAAAATACTGTGCTTACTATTATACTGAAAATCTCATTAAACTCTTATACTTTGCCCTACCTTCACCACAGTTTAACTGCTTCATTCTTGGATCACATGGAACATTCTTACGTAATTCTATGAACCTCTGAGGAATTAGTTTGCAATCCAGTGAGCACAAGGACGTACGGGCGGACCAGCAAGAGTGAATATATAACCTCCTTCAACTCCAGTGACGGAATTAATTGAGAAATGAAAGCTAATAACTTCCAGTTTTCAGTTACTGGAGATAATATCGAAGAAAACACATTACTTATAATGTTCTCATCAATTATTTTAGTACAGGGCAATCTAGGAAAAAAATGTATTAATATAACAGAACTCTCTCTCTCTCTCTCTCTCTCTCTCTCTCTCTCTATATATATATATATATATATATATATATATATATATATATATATATATATATATACACTGTATACATCCGTTTCAGCTGGTACAAATCACCAAAATTATATAAATAAGTGCCCCACTTTCTGCATATCATATTTGGTTTTTAACTTTCGGCATCATATTCTCTGGGAGTTGGTAGCACCTGCTCCCCACACAAGAATATTGCATACAGTAGGTATTCCTTAGTGTTCTCTTAGGATATTTTCCCCCCGAATTTAAGCCATGTTTCCTTTTTTCGAAAAGGGTTAGGCGTTGTCCCTGGGTAGAGGACTTTGGTTTTGGAGCGTGTAGCACTTTATGACCGGATACCCTTCCTGATGTCTACCAATGACCCTTGGGTGGACTTGAACCTCCGACCCGTCGGGCAAAACGGAGCGCTCTGACCCACTGAGCCACGGCTTTCTTAGTATATCTTCATATCTAATTTCAACCCCTTCTACCCCGGGACGCAATTTTCATGATACTGTATTGTAGCTAACAGACGATTTCAATCAGCACAGGGATGGCTTGCTGAACTGTAGGTGTTGGATATAATCGTCATTAATTCCTTCACTAGGGGAGGCCTTATTGAGAGGATTAATATCGTCTGGATGTAGCAAGAACGTACCAATAAACAAGTCACCGGATTCATCAGTGTTGTTGACAGTCTGGCGTAAATTACCTGCATCACCATCATACCGTACTCCAACATACACTGATAGACAACACCTGATAGGGAGCCTTCGAAGACCACGAGAATTGCATCCTTGGGTCGTATATGTGGTTGCCTTAGGAGTATTCGTATCATCTCTTCCTAAGTGATTTATTCGAAACGTTACACATCGGTATCCTCTTACATGTTATTGATTCAAACTCTGTTGATGATAACACGAAATAATTAACATACATGAGAAAGTTATGTTGTAATATGCAAAAGAAATCGCTAATGAAAAGGTGCTACGAAGCCTTGTGTGCCAGTCAGACTAATGGCCTCTTGAGATAAGGTTGTTATCTGGTTGGCGATAATTTGGTACCACCTCTTATCGTTTTCTTTTATACCTCAACCCTTGACTCTGGCCACTTTTTACTTATTATTTTTTTACTTATTTATTTTTATTTTTCTGACGCCTTTACTCAGCTCAGGGAAGACTTTTGGACTGTGAGGGGATAGACACAGCTTTATAAATTCTTCTTAACCTGAGTAAAATCGTCTGCTAACAGCGAGAATAAATCACCCACACGCTATCGAATGATAGGGTTATCATCCTCCTGTACATTATTAGAGCCAGCTACGTCGACAGTCAAACACATGCATAACATCCACGAGAAATATTGACACTTCAGTACGGTAACACTTCCTTAAAATTTCCTGCAAATCTCCAGACGAATTTATTTAATTTTGGAGAGACTTTTCAAGCTGGGGAGATTATATAGAGCCATCGTTAATTTACCCCTTCACTGTGAGAGATTTATTGAAGGCTGAAGGAAATCGTCTCTACGTAGTAGTAAAAAAAATACGTCACCGGACTGGAAGGGTTAAGGATCAATACGCCAGCAAAACTGCCAAGGAAGAAGTGTTACGTAGTTTCCCATGGCAAGGATTGAGAATACCGCCTGTAGTGCAATTTTCGTAACCTGACAAAGATCCCAAACTCCTTGCAGGTCCAACGATGGCCAAATGTAGTCAGACTGAAGTGTTGATTTTGATTAGTAACCAAGGAGACTCATTCCTACGGCATAAATAAGGTTAATCGAATTTCATGCCACAACGGCTTAGTATTCAAGGCATGGAAGTGACCCAGTTCCGTCGGGTGAAGACAGACTATAAGTACATCTGAGGGGAGACCAGCCTAGACTTCTTTCACCTTAATTTTGTCCAGCTTTTCGTCCTGTTGTAGTTTATTTCACGTATTTCATTGGCAGAAGACAGCAATACGACTCAACGTGCTTCCCATAGTACTTCTTCGTGATTGGCATCGTATTCTAGTATTAATGTATTGCTGCAACTCAGCTTTCAAGAAAGAAAGATGGCAAATTTAGGCCATGTCAGAGCAAGAGAAATATAACAACAATTCATTAACTCAAACCTCAATCAAATGGCGGGAGAATCAGGGACCAGACTGAAAGATAATATAGCCTACAAAACTCTTCCTCGCATGACGAAGATTTTTGACAAAGGAACAAGAGCTATGAGAAGATTAAGCCATTTCCTTTACGTGTCCTTCCTGCAGACATCACCATAAACTTTGTGAATCAGCATCTTGAAATAACATTAGCGATTATATCAACTCCTTCAGCCCGATGACGTCTTTCTCGTCTTCTTCGAGCTGTCTCAGACCATTTTCTTTGGCGTGCGACACTCCCACGTAATGATGGGCTTAACGAAGGCTAAATCTATTTCTTCCATTTTCATTTCTGTCAAAGGATGAAAAAAAATCTGAAGGCAGCAAGATAATCCGAATCCAAAACATGCCATTGTCGTAAAGATCCCATATTCCAGATGATTTTCCACATTTTTCTAGTTCTTCGTATTCGACATGACAACTTCCTCCTGTTATGATTGCCTTCCAGATGTCTTCTCCACTATTCCCGCCGGCATTCCTTCTTTCTCGTACGTAACGGCGGAGTCTTCCAAAATCAATTCAAATATAAACCTAGACGTAACTTAGCAGAGTCTATACTAATCTAGAGAATGACCCTGAGCTACGTGAAAAAGCTACAAAAAGGATGAAAATCTCCAAGTAAAGAAGAAAATGCAGCTCCTTTAAGTCCCGGAATGCATAACTACATCACCAGACGGAATAACAGATGAACAACCTCTTCACACAAGCCAGAATCACGTTAAAAAGAAAAAGAAAAAAAGAAACCTCACAGCGAAGACGGAGTGCCAGAACTAAAAGGAGAATAAGAGTAATTTTGGGTGTTAGTCCTGAATAATGGAGGGGTGGGGGAGGGGGGACTCACCTGTTCCACCCACAAGTTGGTCGTCATGATCTGATTCTTGAGGTTCTGTGGAAAAAAAAAAAATAGAGACAATCAGATATTTATTTTCATCTATTACGGTATTATCATTACTATTACTACAACTACTACTGCTACTTCGACTACTACCACCATCACTACCACCACCACCACTATTATTACTACTACTAGGCAACTACTATTACTGTTATTATTATTTCATATAGTCATCAGCAGCATTATTATCATTATTACTATTATTATTATTATTATTATTATTATTATTATTATTAGACAGTTGAATATTCATGTCTGAAGATAATGCATTTTGACACAACCTACATCACCAGCCAAAACAGGTAAATGTTCTGTAAGTACAAAGTAATCATGAAATAATACTCTGCTACACATTACACATGAGGTGAAATATTTACCGGTATATTTTGTAACCTGTTTAAATGATTACCACATAAACAAGCGACCACTAACAATGGGAATATCAAAGCAAGAGTATTTCCGGCTGAAGTGAAATAGTTAAATGTGTTACCGGGAAAAAGAGGTAGGATGGTAATGATGATGATAATGATGACGTGATGATAATATAATAACCATCACCATCATCATTATCATCATCATCATTATTATCATCATCATCAGTATGACACAGAAAAAGCTATCACTAAAAATTATCACACATCAACAGAAATATAATTATATCAAAGCATCAGCCGCAAATGATGATGATGATGATGATGATGATGATGGTGATGATGATGATGATGAACATATTACCTTACCATACGTCAACAAAACCAATCACCAGCCAAACACTCACCAACAAACACAAACATCCCAAGCAGACGCCTCCGCCAACGCAGATCTCAAACAAATGACGGCACTGCATTACCCAGACGAGGCGGGCTTATGGCCAGCAGTCAGGCGCGTCCGGTTCTAACTTAAAAGAATAACTCATCGTCCGGTTGTAATTTAGAATAAATCACCACGGCGCCAACAATACGGGTGATTTATCTGCATATTAAGAGGGTGTCAGGATTCTCGTTTATTTGAGCGCCGCTGAAAATTCCCCAGACATATGATGTAACGCAGGAGCTGAAATTGGCGGGAAGAATGGAAGCGTGAACCGAAATTGTCTTATCTCTTTCTGTGTATATTAATTTCCTGATACTTGCATCTTAGCGATTTATTTTTGTCTACAACACTAGTCTTGAATTCCATGCTTATTTGAGAAAAAATGAAAACTTCCGAGTTATGCAAAATGATTGGATTCCGGAGTTAAAACTGGCAAGGAAAGACCGTATTGATATTAAAACGTTCTCCTCAGCTGGCTTATTCTTTACACCTCCACAGCGATTTATTCTGTCAATTACCCAATAGCCTAATTATGGCCCACTAATATATTTGAGAAGCACTGCAAATTCCTTATTTACAGAACCACGTGATTCGCAAGTTCAACAGGGAAAGAAAAACCGTACCGATATCAAGACCTGCACTGGCTTTTACATTCCCTAACACCTCTCCCTCAGTGATTTATTGTGTCTGAATTTCATCGTATGCAATTTACTCGTGTATTTGAGATGCATGCAGAAAAATCCAGAAGACGTACAAAATAATGTTCTGTGAGTTATCTTTATCTATTTATTTACTGACAAGGAAATGCCGGAATGAAAAGCACATCCTCCTCTGTTGGCTTTTTCGGAGATTTCGTAACACCTCTCCTCAGCGACTTATATGATTACCAAACACGTCTTCTCAGCTAATTATTTTCTTTATTATTAGGTTATTATTTGAGTACCTTTGAAAGCCACGTAAACTTATATAATACGCGAAGAAATCCTGTGAGGAAAGTCCGTAATGAGCTCCGATTTCTAGGTGGCACAAGAGACTTCGTAGCACGCATTCCTTAGTGATTTCTTTTGCACACTGGTATTATGCCTTAGTATTCTCTTACATGCCATTTTATCGTTTCAGTATAGAAAGTTGCACCAATAAGGGGATACTGAAATGTGGTGTGTTGAAGAAATCGCTAAAGAAGAGGTGTTACGAAATTTTCTGAGCCACTTACAATAAGACTTTGATGGTTAAACATTGTCCTCTGTTAGCGTACTGGAAGTTTCGTAACAACTCTTCTTCAGTGATTAATCTTGACTCTTACACATTAAATGTAACCCATTTATCTGAAAAATCCTGAAAATTCTGCAGATTTAAAGAATGTTCTAACAAGCGGCACGGCCCTCATCGCATATCTTTTTATTTTTATTTTTTTATAATTTTTTAGTTGTTATTGTTGAGAAACCCAGGCGTGCCTGGTCAAGTAGACCGATTAACCACAGGCAAGCAATCACTCTGCTGGGCTGTCTCGTGTAATGACCCGATGTTTCCTTGCGGCAGCCATCGCCTCGCCGCAGCGAGGCCTATTGGCGAAGCATATGGAAAAGAATGGAGGTTTGGTTCCTGAATGTAGCCTACGTCGCATTTCTCCACCTGGTTAACAGGGGCATTATACAGTAGGGGATTCTACATCACCCCGTTATATGGTTATCACCCAACGCTGTAAATGGTTTCCTAAGTTACAGGAAACAATTAGGCTTGCCATTCAGTGTAGAGTCACCTGAAATGGAAAGGTAATAACAATGGCAGGAAATAACTCGCACTATCGCAGGACATCTTAGTCCAGCTTAAAGTGGCGTCTCGTAGTGAAAGGGTCAGTGCTAATCTCCAGCGATCAATTTTCGGCCAGAGGTTTTCCCACCGCTGAATAGATCATAAGGCAACAGCAAGAATATCAGCTGTGAAAGGTCCAGATAGATGCGGGACCATCAGAATAGTAATACAGGGCTTCGCTAAAGTCTACGGAAGTGTGGCTCCCCGACTCCAATAAACACTAGTGAACGACAGAGGACACGGCCGCTTCCAGGGATACTTCCGGAACTATTAAAAAAAAAAGAGAAAAAAAAAGCTATGAGAGGTTGATTAGCATGGAAATTACTACACCAAAACATTCTCCGACACACACACACACACACACACACACACACACACACACACACACTGGCCGCATTCTCAATGACTTGGAAGATTTCGTAACAATTCTTCCTCAGCGATTTATTTCATGACATCTGAATATCTTCATGTATACTTACTGAACTAAACTGTGTCGGTATTAGAGACAACCAACACACAAGAGTAAATGAAGATGTAACAGGCACGAATAAATCGCTAGAGAAGAGGTGCTACGAAGCCTTCAAAGTCGATAATATAGGGCTTTTTATGCTGCACATTTCTCTGACGCCAGCATCTGTCGAATGTGTATCTCTTGTTTCTTATACCGTCTCTCATAAATAAACGTTCTGCCTCACCTCCTCTCTCCCTCTCTCCCCCTCACCACCTCACTACCTCGCCCCCTCCCCCTCTCCCTTCCCCCCCTGGCCCCCCCTCGTCCCTGTCCCTCCTTCCCCCCCCCAAAAAAAAAGTCCCCTCCTACCGTCACTGCTATAAATCATTTCCCTGTAACCAGATGGAGAGGCACACATTTGGATTCGAAAAAAATTAATAAAAACCTGCATCACAAACGTTTCCCCTTAAAAATTAGTCATGCAAATAAACAAGTGAAAAAATTAATGGTCTACCCGAATCTGTTTTTTCCGGCACTGGTGCAAACCCCTAGCTGTAGCCACACTGTCGAGTTTCATATTTCCCGCCCGCTACCAGATGGCGCAGGCGTCTTGGATTTCCGTGATTGCTCAACACCTCCATTTTCCGTCTCCATCCACTGAGACCACGAACGCTGGGAAATATTAACCCCTTCAAACCTGCCACATCTCTTTTATTTCACTCTGACTATTTTCAGCCGATTGTATTCCTCTTGGGAGTGAGACCTTGCTGTAACGAGGTTAATGAAGGCCTTTTAGACCCCTTCCAGCCTGAAAAATCGCTAATTTAAAAACAAAAACAAAAAAGAATACAAAACGAAGGAGTTTCATTGAAAGGATTAAAATTTAGGAGACTAAGAATAAATGACAATTAAACAACACTGGCTGGACAAATATACTAATCTCATAAATAAGGTCGTATAGTGATAAAGCAGAGACCACACACCTTATGCGGGTATCCACAAACAAAATGTCGGGACTGGCCATACTGACGGGTCCTATTCCACATGGCAGAGGTGGTTCCCTATCACTTCTCACTTGGCGATTTAGTTTGCATAATATCCCTTTGCTATAATGATCTCGTATATTATTACTGTTTGTAATATACCGTAGACATAGTTTGCATCAGTAACACGCAGGTGAATACTAAGGTGTGACAGGTAGAACAAGTCGCTTAGGGAGAGGTGTTACGAAATCTTTAAAGCCACTAAGAATACGATCCTTAACATCTTTCCACATTCTGTTCTTGCTGTTTATACGATCTTTATCCAGTTTACGGGTGACTTTGGAATTTCGCTGGCTGAGTATAACCTTCCTAACTACTACACTCCTTGGCGACGCTTTCTACGCTAAATCAGATCGTGTGACAGCACTAAGCTATAAAGTACGTCATCGGGCTGAAGGGTTAAACACAAGGCACAGGTATATTGGTGGTGACGTCATAATCATGCATGATGTCAAGATGGATAGAGTGGTGGTGACGTCATAACCACATATCACAACAGCACAGCATTTTCATCATACCCATCTTCTCTACACACAATTTTATTTAACATAAGGAATTCCTCTATTGCTGGAAGGCTTTATGAAAGAATGAAGGATCTGTCTAATCCGAAGTTCCCAAAATATCTTCTAAGCTAAATAAAATCGTCTGGAGATAGCGTAAAGATAATAAAACGTCGTCGGCCTGAATAGGTTAAACTGAATCTAAAGGCTTCTTAGTACTGATGGCATTACTATTAAAACTGGTGTGCACAAGCCAACATTTATTTATTCTTTCGTTATTTCTTTCTCTTATGAGGATTTCTCAAGAGAGTGATCGTGAAAGGATATACCTGACCTTTCTGGACCGCTGCTGACTGCGCTGTGTGACGTGGAATGCAGGCTAATTACGTGGAACAGTAATTACAGGTGTTAATGACCGTCGCTAATTAGAAGCTTGTTGACACTTTCACGTTCTCAGTTTTGGCCTCTTCACTACGATGACTTATTTTCAACTTTATTAGTGTTCTCCCCAGACGGTTTGAGTCAATTTGGTAAAGAGTTCTCGTGGTGAAGGGGTGAATGGATTAGGCTGTGTCTGAAGCCTCTACGTAGCTCCTGAGGTCAATAAAATCGTGTGGAAAAAATATATACGGTAAAAATCCGTCATTGGTTTGGAGGGGTTAATAAAATGACCCTAAAGTAATTGGTGACACGATGCTGTGATTTGGGTTGCGTAGATAAAAAACAGAGAAAAAGAAGAAAAGAAATTCAGTGTTACCAAAGCAGTGTTTCAATGTCTATCTTTCCTGCTGAGTAAAATGCCACACTGAGGGAAAGGGCCTAGACAAAGGGGGGGAGAGGAGAGAGAGAGAGAGAGAGAGAGAGAGAGAGAGAGACTCTGTTCTGTGTTATGTACAGGACGTGTGTACAGCCCCACCGGGTGTGTAGGCATGGGGTGTGTTCAGATGTACTACAGGCTGAGTCAGAAGTCTGGAAACATGGGGATGGACCTCACACTGAGGATATCCCGTCATGTGCCCTTTATCCTGTGTTCCTAGACTTTTGACTCACCCTGTACATGGAAGAAACGAACAATGTAAAGTCTGTATCTATATAAGCAGTATCTTCCGGTTACATGGCATTTCTGATTTGCAGTAGTAGTAGTAGTAGTAGTAATAATAATAATAATAATAATAATAATAATAATAATAATGCCATGATCGAGACAATTATTGGTTACCTAGCCTTGGTATTAGTAACACCTTCAGCCCCAGGACGCCAGATCACCCTGTTCGGTTCAAGAGGGTAACTTTTCCAATCGGAGGAGTTAGCTACAGCCTTGGTCAGCCCTGTCACTTCTGGGGTGATGTACTAAGCCGAATAAAATCGTCTGGAAGCAACAAAATAAAAATAATCTCTCGAAGTGAAGGGGTTAAAACTTAAGACACTATATGGCACTTAAGTTCTAGGCCGATATTGTCATCAAGTTAGGAAGCTCCCTGACACCTTTTCCTTAGAGATTTATTCCTGGATACGTCTGGCTAATATCGTTTTGTGTGTTATTTATGCCGTGTATGGTGATATTAGAATGATTTAAGTGACACAGATGACGGCAAGGTGTATTAGGTAAAATAAATCACCTGCCTCTCCTATTATTCGTTGTAGTTGTCAGGGGTGTACAGAGGCCAGACACACCACACACCAGTCCATCAAGGTTTTGTGCTTCTCGGTGCCACAGGAGGCTTCGTTGCACGTTTCCTCAGCGATTTATGTGCTTATTTCTTCGTTTTTATTTTCTATTTTCTTCACACTACATCTTAACAGTCTCTCGTATAGTGCTTATATGTTTTAAATAACGATACTGAAAATACCTCCATCCGTAACAAGTGGATAATGAGATGTATACGTTCAGAATAAACCGCAGAGTAAATTGTTATAAAATCTCCACAGCATTCAGAAAACGACCCATAAACTACCGTCAGAATTTTTGGTTCTTGCGTTTTCTTTCACAGGTGAAGGTGTTATCATACATCCGTAACGAGGATATTCCGAAATAATTGGCTGTAGTGTTTGGCTGGCCTGTACTGTAATGATCAGGGCTGGTGCTGTGTTTCTGGTGGGGGATGGATGGGCAGGGTGCATCAGACAAGAAGGCAGGGAAAAACATGTGGCTGATATCGTACACTTCTCTGCCATATTATGATTGGGCGAATTATGGCAGCCAGGGATTCAGTCAGTAGTCGACATTACTTTCCTTATTACACACACACACACACACACACACACACACACACACAGGATAAATATAGTTCTCTTCCTCCATACTAACTGGTATTCAACCCAAGCTTTCTGTTCGCAAGACACTGAATATATAATCATGTTTCAATAACCGTACCGTGAATCAGCCGTGCCTGATAACATGTACTATGAATCAGCCGTACTTGATAACTATGCATCATGAATTAGACGCACTTCAAAAACTGTGTACCGTGAATCATGCATACTTCAATAACCGTGTACCGTGAATCAGATGTACTTCAATAACCGTGTACCGTGAATCAGACTTACTTAAAAAACCGTATACCGTGAATCAGACGTACTTAAAAAACCGTGTATCGTGAATCAGACGTACTTAGGTAAATGGTAAGCTGGGAATCAGTTGGTTGTCCATTCTTCCGACTATCAAAACTCGCCATTTCTTCATTCACTATCTCTGCGTTTTCTTAAGTTTGTCTACACTTCACTAACGCGTCACTGATCCGTCTTAAGGTGTTGGTGAGGCAGTGGTGGTGTGGGGGTGATCAGCTTACTGGTGGTGCATGCCCGCCGTAATGGGGAAGGGCGGTAAGCAGAGAGTTTAGAAGAGCGGTGACCAGAGTAGTAGTGACACAGATGCAACACAGAGGCAAAGAGAGAACGGTTGAAGGGAGTCGGTGAAAGAAGTGAAGGTGGTGAGATGAAATGCTCTTTGACTCCATGCTATTTAGAGTTGTATGTATTAGATAATCCACACACACACACACACACACACACACACACACACACACGAGAGATTTATATTTGTTTATTTTGGGATGCTTTTTTGACGGTGCCGAAAACCTCACCAATCCGCCTCGTGGGATCTGGTAAACAAAGACGACGAGTCAACAGTAAATAGTAAACAAATAAACAAACGATAAGTAAACAGTGGGGCAAACACGAGACTGGATACACACACACACACACACACACACACACACACACACACACACACACACACACACACACACACACACACACACGACAGACAGCATTAAAGGGTAACAATGACATGCAAAAAGACAGAAACGATATAAACAGACAGACAGAAAGACAGACACTGAGGACAGAGTTAATAGAAGCGGGTAGACAGGAAGAAAGATAAAGAGACGGGCAGTACATACGAGTAATACAGACAAGCAATGAGAGAGAAAATGTACAGATTGGAAAAGGTGATAAAAACAAAGATGCCACGTAGGAGGGGACAGATTGTACTGAATAGGGGTAAATTGAAAGGCAGACGAAACAAAAGGACGCGAACAAGGGTGGAACAGACAGACAAAAGCAGACACGGACAGCAGTGATAAAGCCTCAAACGACAGATAGATGGATAAGGGTATGTACTGAACAGATAGTAAGATACACAGATTAAGATAAAAAGACAGACAGAATTGGTTCAGCTGAGTTGTAAATAGACTGATAGGTAGGTAAAGATGGACTGACAGATAGCTTGACTGATCGATAGACAGACAATGGCAGGCAGATAGTTATAGACAGATGGATAGACGGATAGATAGATAAATAGTTGGATAGACAGATAGACAATATCAGACAGATTCAGATAGTGATAGATGCATAAATATTCAGACAGACAGCTGGTAGATAAATTGACAGAAGTGATCTAGGCGGACACAGATGGCATTGAAAGACACACATACACTTACAGCAGGGACCGACAGACAGACAGGCAGACAGAGATACCAGCAGACAGAAAGGCGGCACAGGTTGATAGACTAGCGATGTAGCTACAGTTGATTTAAAGAGAATTGACAGAATGGGAGAGAGAGAGATAGATAGAGAGAGAGAGAGAGAGAGATATGAAGCTCAGGTGAGATAACAACAACAATAGGATTTAAACCCAGCTGTCACACCACAATACACCACAACACCACACCACTGTAGCACCACACTTCACTACACTGCAATATCATACCACAATACCGCACCACAATACCACACTTCACTACCATACCACAGTACACCACAATGCCACACCACAGTACCACCCCACTTCACCACCACACCACAGCACCACAATATAACACACCAGTACCACAAAAGACACTTCATCACAACCCCAATCTTCATTACATCACATCATAATACACCACAATACAGTATCACACCATACCACAAATATCAGACTATAAAGCATACCGCTATACCATACATCACATCACACCACACAACACCCCACCACATCACACCACATCACACGATAATAATACACTTCACTATACCACAGTACCACACCATATTACATCACACTACTCATCACACCACAACATATCACACAACACTGAAATATTCCATACTACTCCATTACAGTCACACCATAATACCACAGCACATCACATTAATACAACCACATCAAAACACAATCACAACCACACATTTGTTCCGTAACACAAACATTTCATTATGTTACTACAGTACCACACCACAACCACTGTTATTATCACTATACTTCCAACTACAAGTACACAATAAAAATCTATAACACCATCTCATAATCACCACACACTAAAGCACATTACTACAATTACCACATTCATATCACCACCACACGCCACAGCCACCACAACCACATATAGTCACTACTCAAACATACCACCACCACCACCACCACCATCAGAACACCCCAAACCACATCACCACAACCATAGTAACCACTATTATAATTACACCACCACCACCACACACCACACCACACCCCCAACCAAAACACACCACTACAACCACACCACATTCCAAACCAAAACACACCACCACACCAAGCACCACTACAACCAAACCACATCCCAAATTAAAAACCACACTGCACAGAACACGCCACAGACCACCACACAGCCCACCACAACACCCCCAAACAAGGCCAGACTCCCAGCGTTGAACGAGGGGTGGCGGGGTAACCAATCTCGTTGACCGCCCCCATAAGGAAGTAAGAGGATTAACAGGACGCTACACAGAAAGTTGCCTTTTTCAGTCTGCCCTGCTGCGGCTAACACCATTTTTTTGCCCTCACGCTGGTTTGGTTTTATGATTTACAACTATTAATACTCGCTTTATGATGTACAACTACTGATACTCGTACTTGACTCTTTAAATCCTTCAGCCAGAGGACGTATTTTTATTTTCCTCCATGCTGTCTCCAAAACGATACTATTTAATTGCCAGAATAGACAAATAAAGGAAGGGTTAAGGAATGTTGTATATAATTTCTTCAGTTTGAAAAGTCTCTCCGAAGCTGAATAAAATTGCCTGGCATAAGCAAGAATACAATATAAAGAACTCGGACAGAAGGGATTACTCGTTCAGTGATATATATATATTTTTTTTACTTTTAAATTGCTGTCTCCATCTCCAAACGACGTAATTTCGAATAGGGGAGGTTTTAAGAACTGAATGTGTTATAGTCTTCAGTAACACCTTCAGTAGGACATATTTCCATAGTTAATTAAAATTATCCGGAAGTAACAATAGTAAACTACTGATGCCAAACCCTTTAATAGTCGTTCATTTGATTTACAACTACTACTGTAAGACTATTTAATATTTGTTTACTTCATTTACAACTAGTAATATGGAAGCTTTTATTATTTGTCCACCTGATTTACAACTACTAATAAAGGGTTTTTTACAAGACGTCATCAAACCTAATGTCCGCCATGACAGAGTAAGTCAACAGTATATGAAGCTATCTGCCTTTCATTCTCGGCGTGATAAATCGTGTTCTTGCAGCGTCCACGGCTGTCAAAGCAGAAATGATCAAGAGAAACACTTACAATACTACAGGATACGGAAGACAAGAACCACTTTAAAAATGAAGAGACGTCTATGGCTTGCTCGGCAGAGTTTTGGATATTATCGTGATCTGAACAGTTCATTTTGCCTCACGTATGTAAAGATGATATATTTCGATCTAAAATGTTCCTCAGTAATTTTAATGACAGATAGTCTGGTGGCACATTTGAGATAGTGAATTAGTCAGTCTTCACAAATGGGGACACAATGGCCTCAGCATGGAGGGGCCTGGGGGAGCCCGGGTCCTCCAGTCAGACCCTTGCCCTCTTCACTTGGCCCACTTCCAATGGAAATTTTGGATCGTCAACATACCGTGCTCACTTGCAGGCCTAGTGTCAGATGTGCCCCCAGGATACAAACAATATGAGTGTAAGCTTTAAGACTTCCATAACTTTTGAGATCAGTGGCTGTGTATGGAATTGGTGAAAATATCATATAATTAACAATGTCTGGGAAACTTATTCCAGAAAGCACATCCTAATCACTGGATAAGTTGATCGTTAAGTATGGAGCTTCATAAATTATTCTAATTTCTCTCACATAACGTGTCTTCTTTTCTTGCTCAAAATTATTCTTGTACAAGAATGGAGCTCTGGACAGACTTTTCCATGTGTTGGTAAAGAGAGATATAAATTGAAAATTCTTTCCAAGACTCCGTGTAGTTTAAGTTCATTGTTTACGTTGCTCTCTCTTCGCCATGACGGCACATCCAAGTTAATGACGTCAGTGCAAACCCTCTCTTAGTAATCCTTGTGTGTATATATATATATATATATATATATATATATATATATATATATATATATATATATATATATATACATATAGAAACTTTAATACTAAATCCTTCAACCTGCTGACTACTGTGACGACTTTTGTATTATATTCTTACCACCAGACGGTATTTACTCAGAAAGGACAGAGTAATCAAATCAAAACGTTTTAATAATTTTTAACTTCGCTAAAAGAGACCTTTAAGATAAATTAAATCGTTTGGTGGTAGGAACTGAGAGAGAGAAAGAGAGAGAGAGAGTACTAACGGTCTTTTTTTTTTTTTTTTTTTTTTTTTTGCACTTACATTTTGTCACGCTAAGTACATTTCTAAGTGTGTTTAGGAGTCTTTCACAAAATTTTAACCTTTTGATGCCGACGATTTAAACTATCATGTTCATGCTGCCGCCAGATGATTTTATTCAGATTAGGAGTGAAATTTAGCCACATACCGGTACGGGTTGAAATAATCCCCACCAAGTCTCTAAAGATAATGGACTCATCTTTGTCTTGACAATGAAACCTTAGAAGCTGGAAATATATTCTCGAATATTAACGGCACTGCAAAAATATTGAAACGCAAACACTATAATACATTCCATATATAACCCCTTCTAAATATGAGATGTGGTGACGTAAGACTACAGAAATAACTATCAAACATGCTTGAACTATCCAAAGTAATCAGATAGTACTTTTTCTTTTTCGGCGTTGTTGTTATTAGGTAAATGTAACGGACAATATTACTGCACATCGATGCTAAGCACAGTAGCTACAACGAACACGTGCTGTTAAAGGTTACCCACCTCACCATGCAAGAACCAAAACTGTACGAGAAACACCAATGCTGTGGCAACGGGAATGGATAGCATCAGAAACCAAATCTTCCACACAGATATGTATGTTCTTGTAAAAGTATATAAACACTGAATAAACTCACAACAGCTTTGGGACAATAAATTTCTCACGGGAAAACACAATGCAATTCCAGTTAATGTTTCGAGGTGTTTTTATCAGAAATGTTTTTGAGAATCCCATGAAAAGCACCGAGAACGGGAAAGGGAGGAGGCAGAGTTCCAACAATGGCTTCACCCTCCAGCACACAGCCTATTCGCCTCTTTTATTCCAACAAGCCATAAATTTTGTAGCTAGTCACGTGGAACTCAGATAAGAAAAAAAAAAAAAAAGACAAGAAACACACTGAGGTAAGCAATCCTGTACATATGAATATTTTTGTCCCCACCTTTACGGTAGCTATTGTCGAGGGAAAAACTGTGGGAATATAACAGCGTACATAAATTCACTCAAGGCTGTATTTCATGAGCAGCTTCACTTATATTCCGAACACCAGCGAAAATATTAAATGGATGCCGATTGTCTCCCTTTTACCAGAGCCGGATAGATCACACGGATTTATGAGACACGTTTCCATGCAAATTACAAAGTTGTGGAGAGCGAAACCACGAGTTATTTACAAGGCGGCTCATTAGGCCAGGCGGTGATGGAGGAGGGAGAGGGTGATAATGTAATGCTGTTTTTGTTGCTACTGAGCTGTCTTAATTTATAGGAATGCTGTGCTGCCTTCATTAGTGTTACTGCACTGTCATTACTATAGTTGCTGCTGTATTTCTGGACTATACTAATGCTGTACCATTGATTCTTTTGATATGCTGAGTGATCTTTGAAATATTACGGTAAACATAACATAATAACGTGATTCTGCTCAGGTGTTGCAGTGTGCGATTATTGTTAGAGTTGATATGCGTTGGACGATAAATACTCATACTCATTATTATCTGTGTCCTGTTATGCGTCAAGCTGTTGTCCTTACTGAACTATAAATGACATCTGTTGTTTTCTGTGGATTATTTTACCTATGTTATTGATGCTGTGTTCTGAAGGACGTTGGTTACTGCATTATGACTAGTTGTACTTGTAATCTTGCTGATGTTATTATCCGCCATCGGAGGTTTGTTTGTTTGTTTGTTTGTCCTCGATATATCCAAAAGTTCTCAATTAATTTCAATGAAGTTTTATAGAACGGTGGGCCATGGGCCATGAAAAAACTTATAACATTTTGGGGCGGATCCGGATCGGGATCGGGATCCTGTGTATCCCGCACAATACAAGTTCTCAATGAATTTCAATGAAATTTTGTGGAAGGGTGGGCCATGAGCCAAGGAAGAACTGATTACATTTTGGGGCGGATCCGGATCCGGCATTGGCGGAGGTATGCGCTCTCTGAATGTTTTCTAGCTTTTAGCCGTATTCTGAAAGCTGTGATATGTATTGTTTTGCACCTTTTTATGATTATTGGAGCATTTTGGACTAAATGATTTTCCTCATTCAGATCATGGAGCAACAGTGCAATATTCTTGCGAAATGTTACATTTGCCATATAGATTAAGAGAGTGTACTCTCTCTCTCTCTCTCTCTTTCTATTTCCAACGGAATTTCCACGGTTTTCTCGTGTTGCATTGTGGCCCTTCTCTCTTATCCCTGCCGGCTTCGGCTGGAGGGCTTGGTCAGGAGGGGGAAGCCTTCTCGCTTTGCTATCCTTATCTTCAGCTCCTAAAATTACATACCATAGTCACAGTCTTCCTTACAGCAAACAGCCTCGAATGTACCACTAGGCCTGTTGTTTGCTTTAATTTCTACTCCTTTGTACTTCTGTACTAACGTAGGAAAGGCCTCTTTTATTAATCATGTCAACACTTCACATCGATAACGTATTTTTTATTTATTTTCTAAAGCCAGATGATTTTACTGAATTTAGGAAAGACTGTTCGAACTAGAGTTTGGTAGGCTGCTGTATAGCCAGTATTATTTCCTTAAACACGAGGTTTTCATAAAGTTGAATAGAACTGTGTGACTAGCAAAAAAAAAAAAAAAAAAAAAGTCACCGAACTGAAGTTGTTAAAGACTGTACTACGATCAAATCTACCCCCCCCCCAATTGGCAAGGCCCCTCCTAAGCTGAATAAAATCATCTGGGAAGGCAGGAGTCACATACAACAAACTTTATGGAAGGGAAAAGGTTGATAAATTTTCTGTTACTTTCTTGCGAGTCAACTACTGTATCATTTTTTAGACATACAATAATCCAGGACTCGCTGATGCCAACGGGTTATATCATCTTTGGATCTGGAGGCTTCGCAATACTTTTTCCTTACCAATTTATCCTGCATACACCTTAATGTTCTCCTTTAGGCTATTTACATTTTTCCGATATCGACACAGTTTGCTCATATGAGTAATGTACACGCGATGTAGCAGGAAGGTAAATCGCCGAGGAGCAGGTGTTACGCATTATCCAAATCAAAGCCAGTAAGAATACGGTCCTTTAACTCTTCTAGTACGATTTTTTTTTTTTTTCGTATTCATGCCTCCGGCAGACGATTTTATTCAGCTCTGGCGACAATTCTGTTAGTGAAAGTATTAGAATTTATCTCCTTAAACCCTTTCAAACTGAGTAATTTTTTTTTTTTTTTTCAATACACGTTACTACTGTATTATTTTATTCGGTCTTTGGGTGACGTCTCTTCGTGGCGCGTTAAAAACAATTTCCCTAAACCCCTTCAATCAAAGACGTATTTTACCTCATTTTATTCTTGTTGCTACCACGCCATCTTAAGCAGACAACGGAACACCTCTCGTACTGACGGGGTAAACGGAGGCTCCTGTATATCGCCCCCCCTCCCCCCAGTCTGAAA
The DNA here is from genome assembly GCF_032717465.1 of Coenobita brevimanus. Classification (NCBI taxonomy): domain Eukaryota; kingdom Metazoa; phylum Arthropoda; class Malacostraca; order Decapoda; family Coenobitidae; genus Coenobita; species Coenobita brevimanus. The sequence goes on along the minus strand of NC_137024.1, from coordinate 49,873,110 downwards.
AATCTATCCAAGGCTGAGTAAAATAGACCAATGGGTGGAAGAGTGTACCATAAAAAAACATCTTGGTTGGACAGAGTTATTTTCTTTACACCAGGACGTAGCCCATTCATTCTTTCTTTCTTTCTTTCTTTCTTATATCACGTTACCTCCACATGATTATAATTAGCAGTGGGGGAAACTTTTTTAATGAGGGTTGGATACAGTTACCCAAAACCCCTTTATCTCCAGGATGGCTTTTTACATTCACTTATGCTCAATACTAAGGAATATATTTTTACTGATAACTTCCAGACAAACAACCCAAGCTGAAACAGTGTGACAGATGCGGTAGTTATGGCAGCAGTATATAATTATTAATGGCTCGCCCACCTGTTTTAATACTTCAACATCTGCTTCGATGATACGCAAAAAAATCTAATATTTACCACTGCACACACAAACATAACAATCACAGACATAAATAATTTCATCTATGCTTCAAAATGTCTATTCATCTCAGCAAGTGTCTTATATTATTTCGTTCCATTTTCATTGTTATTAGTTTCTTTTAAGGCGTAGTATGAACGTACAAAGGAGGTATGAAGTGACGAGAACGTTTGTAATACTTTCTTTCTGCAGCCATCAAAGAGCCAGTGTTTTATCGAGGACTTACTACCACCAGCGTCCTAGTAAAGGTAAGCTGTAACTCAAAATATTTCGTGTTAAAATCGTATGATAGGTTATACACTGTAAGCTACAGTACATTAGTCATTATTACACCCACGCAAGCTAAAAAAAAAACTGATCTGTGTTTGTGTGTGTGTGTGTGTGTGTGTGTGTGTGTGTGTGTGTGTGTGTGTGTGTGTGTGTGTGTGTGTGTGTGTGTGTGTGTGTGTGTGTGATTTGTATAACTGAGATAGTTTTTATTCAACAGATTTTATTCCATTTTTATTGAAGTTAATGGATTAGCTGAGGGTTAACCAAGAGGCTGACCCAGTGCGTTTGGGACTAATGGGTCAATGGTCAAAGTCACATGGCAAGGTCAACTTAAAAGGCTTTAATATGTTTTAGACCAGCCCAGGGCCTTGGACCAGCCTCACGGTAAGGGCTGAGGGTAAGGCATGAACGAAGGGAGTCGAATATGAAAATAATCAGGCAAAGGTCAAGGTCACATGGTAAGGCCAAAATTCGACCCGTGTGACTGTGTGTGTGAACAAAAGAACTAAAAGTTTTGATCTGATATGAATCAAACTTAGTGGAAGGTATGTTGGTTAGCCAAGGGGCAGACCTGTTGTACTTGAAAACAAGAGACAAAGATCAAAGTCACAGGCTAAAGTTTGTTTAAACAGCTTTTATCCAATTCAGCCAACTTGGTGGAAAGGTTTAGGGAAAAGGAAAGCTGAAAACACTTTATTTTGGAGAATATCATTCTAAGATCAAGGTCATGTAAGGTCACAACACAAGGTCAAAGGTTCGACCACATAACCCACACAGTTTTGATTAAGTTTGGATCAAACTTGACGAACAGTTTCGATTTGGAGAACAATTGGTTGAAGGTCAAGGTCACTGGGTCATGTCAACCCAAACACTTATCATTCAGTTCAAACAAAACGTCGCCGAACGATTGCAGGTCAGGTATGAATTAAATATTTCGATTTTGATAACAATCGATCGAAGGACAATGTTACAGAACAAAGTCAGTTGTTTGGCCCTTATAATAATAAGACAGCGGTTGTTGTAATCACTGTATGTTCTTTCCTGTTTATTTATTTACAACTGCTCACATCTGTTTTTGTCTTTTTGTAGCTAAGAATATGATACACAAAGAAAAGATTTCCTAAACAGTATGTACTTGAAACACACACACACACACACACACACACACACACACACACACACACACACACACACACACACACACACACACACACACACACACACACACACACACACAATATAACTGCAAACAAATGTGTATCGGTCCATATCAGCGTGTGTGTCTGGAAATGCAATCCAATTGGAGTGAGGGTCTCAAAGCGGACGTCTGCCTCTGATGCTGTCCATTACCCTGGCAAATACCCGCACTACCCTCACTCCCTTGCCTCCCACCACTACCCTTCCTTGCCAACGCTGCTCTATCATGCCAACACTAACCAGTAACCCAAGCCACCAGCCTATTAGTGTCCAACATAGCTAATAATGAAAGCCCTGTCCCATCAGCCCTTCCACTATCCCATGTCACCACTATTCACTGACCCTCACACTAACCACTAACCTTTACCACTACTCTATCATGCCACCACTGCTCTGATGCCACCACTAACCACTTACCCCTGCCGCTAATCTAAAAAAGTGGCCTAACAATCCAATATCTGTAGTTCTATCCTCTCAGTTTTCCTTCTAATTTTATTTTTATCCATGACTCCCACCACAGATTTATGCGGCCACCACTCCCCGCCCACGTCCACAATAACCAGGAACCTCTGCCACTGATCTGCGTGCTTCCAATATCCATTAGCCGCTTGGACCTAATTACATTTCTTACATTAGTCTTGCCATTTCCAGGAGATTTAAGTCTTTTCAGGATTTTTTCCCCCCCGGACTGGTAGGGATAGACAAAGCCTTCATGAATGTCTTTAATGTTGTGGTGATTTTCTTGGTTATCTAGTTTTGTATGGGTTTTGTAGGAATAACAGAAAAATAAGTCCTCAGGGTGATGGGTCCAAACCAAGGTGGGCTCCATCTCCCTGGCCCTCCCACTAACCCCCACCACTGTTCCATTCCCGTGCTCTGTGCTCTCGTGTTCAGTCTTCCGTGGAAAGGACAGATTTTTGCAGTTTCAACTTTTTTTTTATTTTCAGAAACAACTGCAGCCGATACTTTCAGATGCCACCACTACTCCCTCTTACTACCCGCAGACCCCTCACCACTAACCACTTACCATTAACGACCAATCTACACCACCAACCATCAGCTTCCAACACAAATCACTAATCCACACAACTAACTGCTAACCACTAACTCCCACCGCTAATGTTCTCCACCACTAACCAAACCGCTAACCACCAACCCCTCAATAACTTCATTCAGTAACCACGTCCCTAAGACCTACCACTAACCACGAACCCCTGGCACTAACCATAGACCACCATCATTACTTCACAACACTAACTATCCTCTTAACTAAACACAAACCTCTGCCTCTAACCACTAACCTGACCTCTGTCCTCCCCACTAACTCCTGCCCTCTAACCACTAACCTGACCTCTGTCCTCCCCACTAACTCCTGTCCTATAATCTCTAACCACTAACCTACAATATATATATATATATATATATATATATATATATATATATATATATATATATATATATATATGGTACTCGCATGGTTCATGACTGAAAGAGAGATACCTTATTGGTTCCGAGCCTGATACGTTTATTAAAACTATATTTCAGTTTATTTTATTTATTTTTATATATTTATTTCATGTGTCCTTGCGAACCCTGGTTGGGAATCACTGCTCTAACCACTAACCTGACCTCTGTCCTCATCACAAACCCCTTCCCCCTAACCTCTAACCCCTAGCCTGACCTCAGTAGTCACCACTAACTCAGGCCCTCTAACCTCTAACTTGACCTTAAACCCGTGCTTGCTGGCAGACCGCGTGACGTGTCACACAATATGGGGTCTAATGGTGACTGGCAGACCCGGCACTGAAATTCCTCCACCCCCCTTCTCTCTCTCTCTCTCTCTCACGTCATCGTGCAAGTACCTCCTGATTAATCCTATTACTGGAGGACCGCCAAACTGATCATACCTTGGGGTGGGGTAATGGGGGGTGCAGGCCTGTGTGTGTGTGTGTGTGTGTGTGTGTGTGTGTGTGTGTGTGTGTGTGTGTGTGTGTGTGTGTGTGTGTGTGTGTGTGTGTGTGTGTAAGAATGTTTACTGAGCTTCATTCCATGCATGTGAGTTGTGTAAGCATATAAGTGTGTGCAGTGTGACTCTAAGGTATATTTAAGTATGCATTTGTAAGTGCACACAATAATATACTTGATTTTCTGTTTGGCGCAGAGAATATTTTGAAAAGCTGACGAATGGGAGTGATGAGAGGGAAGCGACAGGAAAGTGACTGGGTATGGTGGTGTGCAGAGAAGGAATATGCTATCGGGAAATGTGACAGCAGTAAAGAATGGGGTGATGTGGTTGAAGAATGGAAAGACAGCGGGTACTGATGAGGTGTTATGCTGAGATGATTCGGTGCAATGGAGAGAGTGGAATGAAGTGTTTGTTAGAAATATGTATGAAGGCTTAGATGAATGGGAGTGTGCCAGCAGAGTGGAAACACAGTGACTCTCCCTGTACAGAAGTGAAAGTGATCACAGTTAAGTGCATAAATAATCGAGGTACAAGTCTGTTGGGTAATGAAAGAAAGGTATATGGAAAAATTACCAAAGAGTAAGTAAGGAATACTGTATATCAGAAGGCCTGGTGGGTGACGAACAGGGTGGCTTTAGGAGTTGTAGAGAACGTATGAATCAAAGTTTTCAATGAGACGGATAGTGAAGAAGGCTTATGGAAAGAGCTGTAAGGTATTTACGGCATTTATGTATCTGGGAAAAGCATACAACAAGGTATTCAGAGAGGGATTATGGAAGGTCTGGCTTATGTCTGGTGTATAAGGTGCTGAATGCTGTTAAAAGTTTTAAATGGCGGTAGTGAAGCGTGTGTAAGGGTAGATGGGCATCCCTAAGTGAATGGTTTCGTATCAGTATGGGAGTGACAAAGTCGTGATGTTCTCATGGGTGTTTATATATATATATATATATATATATATATATATATATATATATATATGTGTGTGTGTGTGTGTGTGTGTGTGTGTGTGTGAGAGAGAGAGAGAGAGAGAGAGAGAGAGAGAGAGATCCGAGTTATGGAGAAAGCGATGAGGTTTGAAATAAATGGTGATGGGCAGAGCATGTATAATTTGATATATGCAGATGATGCTGTGTTGTTTGCCAATAGTGGACAAAAGCTTGGTAGATTGGCACCAGTACAACTTTGTGAGTGTCTGTGAGCGTCCGCCATTGGAAGTAAATGTAGACAGAAGCAAAAATGATGGCTGCTGAGAGAGAAAATGACTCACAATGTGACATGATGGTGAATGGAGACAGATTCCAATATTATTAGTGATGAAGACGAATTACCTGGGTGTCAGGAGAGAGATAACGTCGCTAAGTGTGCAGAGGAGCTGGAATGGTGAGGGAAGGACAGTGTGGCACATTTAACTGAGCAGACTTCGGCTGGATCTCATTCTATCATGTTCTTTTTTCCTTGCTATCTGGACTCTACTTCACGTCCTCATCTCATGATGTTGATGCTGCTGATGCTGATATATCTGTCTGCTTATCTACAGTACACTTGTATCTATCAATCAATCAATCTATCTATTTTTCTCTCTATCTATCTGCTTTTCTATCAATCTAATTTAACACAAATAAAGTGCATATCCGACATTTGCGTGTTCGTACTCCTATTTTTCGTGAGTACCAGTAATTCATCACCACAGCCAGCTCCATAAAGCCACCACTGTGTATGCGTGTTGATGATGTCCTGTTAAACCTGCATGAGTCCACCGCCACTGCATTAATGAGCCAATTGCCATATGTGAACGCCAGTGAACACCGCGGTCAATGAACGCGTGAACAGGTCGATGTGTGCTCTCTCTCTCTCTCTCTCTCTCTGCTATCCATATCCGTCTTTTAACACTCACCTTCCTCCTCTCTCCCTCTCTCCTCATTCCGCGTCTTCTCGTTTACCATATCCCTCTCCCTCCCCCTCCTTAATCCCCCTCTCCCTCCTCCTCCCTCTCCTCCTGTCTCCCTCCCCTCTCTATCTATTTACCATATTCCTCTCACGCATATCTTCCGCCTTTCACTAACCCCCCCTCCCCCTCTCCTCCATCACTCTCCACCCCCCCTCCTCCTCTCCTTCACCTCCTTCCCTCCCCCTTATCAGCCAGACCTTCCGCCAATCAGGTTCCGAGTTAAGTGGAGGGCTTTAAACTCTATCTAAAGGAGGGAAGGGCGGGGGTGGGAGAGGGGGGAAGAGAGAGGTGCAGGAGGACGGGAAGAGGGAAGGGAAGGTGAGGGGGTGGGCGTGGGTCATATAGTTCAACCTTCATTCCTCTTCCTGTTCCTTCCTTCTCTCTCTCTCTCTCTCTCTCTCTCTCTCTCTCTCTCTCTCTCTCTCTCTCTCTCTCTCTCTCTCTCTCTCTCTCCAAACCTCTTGAAATTCACGGTCTATATTAAACTGGCTTCCCTCCCGTCCCTCCCGTCATATCGTAGCACCTCTCTCTCTCTCTCTCTCTGTTTGCCATTTCAGGTGTTGGTAAGCATCTAAGAATGTTAATCTATCAGCGACTATGTAACTATGTATGTCAGCAACGAAGGGCCTTCGCAGTTGTGTACTCGTGCTCTCAGTCAGTTCTGATTTAATTTTAACCAAACTTGGTGGACGGGTTGAGAGTCGCCCAAGATATTAACCTATCGTTTTTTGTAAACAGGTAAAAGGTCATGGTCACAAGGCAAGGTAAACTTGAACAGTTTTAATCTGATTTAGTTCAAGACTGGTGGCAGGGTTGACGGTAAGGCGAAAACGAAAGGGGTCAATTTGAAGACCAATCACTCAAAAGTCAAGGACACAGGGCAAATTCAAAATTCGGGCTCGTGTGTCAGCGTGTTGACAAACTAAATTAAACAGTTTTGATCTGACTGGGACCCAACTTGATGGAGGGGTTGGAGGTCAGCCATGGGGATGCCTTATTGTTTTGAGAACACTAGGTCAAGGTCAACGTCATATGGCAAAGTCAACTTAAGCATATTCATTCAATTTAAATCAAACCTGATGGAAAGGTTCAGAGTAATTAAACAGTGACGAGATTCGATTTTGGGAACTTCCAGTCAAAGGTCAAGGTCACAGGATAAGGTCAAAGTACGACCTGTGAGTACTGCTGTGTACTGGTGTTTACAGTACTTCATGTCTGTTACCATCTGCTGCGCTTCTGTACTACTTCATCAACAACCTCACTTTTCTGCCTCTCTCTCTCTCTCTCTCTCTCTCTCTCTCTCTCTCTCTCTCTCTCGGCGGCAGTGAGTAAGTAAGCGAGTGTGCGAGTGAGACACTGCCCGTGCCTCATCTGGGAACAGCACCTGAGTTTCGTCACCAAACTCATCGCTTCAACACCAAATCCAGCGAGTGAGCCAGGTGAGTGAATGAGTATGGGGGAGGCTTAGGAGTATGATGAGTCTGTGGGGAGTGGGTGAGTCGGTGAGTAAGAGAAGAGGTGGTCTGAGGTAGGTCGGTGGTGGAGGATGAGTGAGAAAGGTATGTTATATTTGAGATCATCAGACGTCTCCCCCCCTTTCTCTCTCTCTCACTCTCTCTCTCTCTCTCTCTCTCTCTCTCTCTCTCTCTCTCTCTCTCTCAGCAGAAATCTGACTTGGCATGATAAGAGCCTGAAAATAGGTACAAATTTTTCTGACGAAGTGTAGAGAAGGAAGAACGGAGTAGGAGAGGAGAAGAGGAAGAGTGGAGGAGGCATGGAGACACGAAGATGAATGAGGGACAGGGGAGAATGAGTTGGGGAGGGAGAAAAAAGAGAGGGAGGGAGGGGGTAAAATCAGGAGGCATAGGAAAGAAAGGGGAAGGAGAAGGGGAGAGGAATAGGGAGAAAAGATTGGTAACGATATATAGGTAGGTAGATAGACAGACAGGTAGAGAGAGAGAGAGAGAGAGAGAGAGAGAGAGAGAGAGAGTGTTATCTTGCTAATGTTAAAGAAAGGGTATGAGGAAAAGATGACTAAATGATTGTTGTTCCTGTCTATGTTGAGCCCCGTTTGTCTGCATGTGATACCAGTGGACTGCAGGCTGAAGTTACGCCTCTCCTACAGCCCACCATCCACCTTTCGGGAGATGGGGAGGGAGGTGAGGGACGTTTGTGTAACCAGGCAGCTCCACCACTCTGCTATATCGGGGCCATCACATGAAGGCGTCCCTCTCCATCACCGGGTAAAGGACTGAACAAAACCGGCACCAGCAAAATCAAAGAAAATACGAGAGGAAAGCAGGTAAAATCCTCATGGGGAAAATGAAGGTAAGATGCGTAAAGACCCGGAGATTATGATACATTAGCCGGATTCTGTGACACATGCTTCTTTCCTCCCTGACACTCTTATCTCCTGATGAATGAATGAATGAATGAATAAAAGTACGTACGTATGTATGAATGAATGTATGTTATGTATGCAGAGTTGATCAAAAAACTACCAATGTATACTTCGTGCGAAAATATCTGATATCACAAACGATGATAATTACAATTCCGCGAACATACTTATTTTCACGACGACGACACAGCTGACAGTTCGCTTGAGATTTCCCTGTCAGTACTGCTATCATGTACACACACATGCCAACAGCTCAATCACCAGCGTACATCATGAACTGCTTTGATCATTTAGGACATCACCGGACCCCTTCTGCACGATGCTCTTCTGATTCTGTGTGCGTAATTAAATGCACGAATGAATGTGTGTCTAATTAAAAAAATGAATGACTGAATTAATGCAGGCACGTATATATGTGTGTATCTATGCGGCATGCGTATGTATATATATTTATGTATGCTTTAATATATTTATGTCCGTATGTATGTGGGCTATCCATGTACAGTATGATGGATGAACATATAATTGCATGTTATGATGGACGGATGGATTAATGAATGAATATATGAATAAGTAAATGAAAGGGTGTGAATGAATGAAAAACCAAATAAATAAATAAATGATTCTGAGGAGAAAAGAATTAATGAATGAATGAAGAAATGAATGCAATATTGGCTAAATGAACAGAACAGGCAGCTAAAAAAAAGGAATGAATTGCAAGGAAAATGAATTAATGAAGCTAACACATGATCTACAAACAAATGAATGAACAGCCAAATAAATGAATGAAGGAGAAAATTATTGTAAAGATAACTGAGTGACAAAATACACAATACAGAATAATGGATTAAATGAATTATGAGAATACTTATGATGGAAAAACTGAATGAGTGGGTGAATACACGGATGTATAAAGAACGTGGACATTGCAAGAGGGGAACAAGTCAAGAGTGAGAGCAGTGGAAATGAGTTACTTGAGAGGAGCATGTGGAGTGACGTGGAGGGACAGGTTGACGAATGAAGAAGTGAAGGAACGTTGTGGGGTAGATGTGGATGTGGTTGAAAAGATTAGGAGAAATACACTGAGGTGGTTTGGACATGTGGAGAGAATGGAGAGTGAAAGACTGACTAAGAGGGTGTATGTAGGTGAGGTGGAGGGAGGGAGAGGGAGGGGTAGACCGAGGATGAGGTGGAGGGATGGAGTTGAGAGGTATATGAGGGAGGAGGGTGAGTTGGGGGGAGGGAGTCAACTGGTGGGTGACAGAGTGACTTGGAGGCGTTTTGTCTGCGGCCACCCTTTGCGGGATTAGGGCGTCGGGCTATAGATAGATAGATAGATAAAGAACGTGTGAAGTAAATGATAATAAAAACAAATGAATGAATGAATGGATGGATGAAAAGAAAAAAAGTGCACAGAAAGAGAAAATGAGTGAATTGGTAAAGAAACGAACACAGAAAAAGATGAAATAAGAAACAGATAATAAATGAATGAATGAATGAATGAATGAATAGATGGCTGGATGGATGGACAGATGGATGGATGGATGGACAGATGGATGAATGAATGGATGGATGGATTGACGGATGGATGGATGGATGGATGGGTGGATGAGTGAATGAACGAAATAATGAATGAACGAGTGAATAACGAATTTCAACGAACAGAAAACGGGTGAATGCGTGAATAAAATGATGCATAATTAAATGATGTATAAATGAATGAACAAAGAAGGCGTGATGAATGGAGACGTAATGACCTGGGCGGAAACAACAAAGTCATTAGAGGTGATTTACTCGTTTCAAGCAGCCCAATGAAGATGAAGGCTCTTTATTTGCTCTCTCTCTCTCTCTCTCTCTCTCTCTCCTGTTTGTCATTTTGTCTGCCTGCCTCAATTTCTTTTCCCTCATTCTGATTTTTTTTTTGTCTATCACACACTTCTCTCTCCCTCTCTCTCTCTCTCTCTCTCCCTCCCTGCCTGACATGCATATTCCTGGTACCCCTTCATTGTCCACTTCTCCCAACTTAATTAAGAATATTTTTTTGAGCCTCCCTTCATCTTCCCGTTTTTTGTTCTCTATTTTTATCATGGCACCTTCGTTTTCCTTTTTCCATTTTCTTCTTTCACCTTATATTACGGATACTTTATTTTGATTTTTTTCTTCTTCTTTCTTCTTCTTGTTCTTCTTTCTTTCTTTCTTTCTTCTTCTTGTTCTTCTTTCTTTCTTTCTTTCTTCTTCTTGTTCTTCTTTCTTTCTTTCTTCTTCGTTTGTCAAAGCTCTCTCATTTTTTCTCCGACTAACCATTTAATTTCAGGACACAGCTGTTGGTATGTCCGGCAGTATGTTATCGAGATGTCCTGTACTAGTGTCTTTTAAAATTCTGATCCTATTTCAACCAAACTCTGTGGGACGGTTGAAGGTCAGCTACGAGGTCGATCTACTGCTTTTGAGAACATGAGATCAAAAGTTAAAGTCACGTGGAAAAGTCCATTTGAACACTTTTGATCCGACTTACGCCAAACTTGGTGGAAGGGTTGAGGGTAGGGTATGAAAGAAGAGATTCAATTCTGAGAGCAATCAAATGAAGGTCAAGTTCATTGAGCAAGGTTAAACTTCCATCCCCGTGTGTCCTTGTGTGAATTTTAAAAAAAAAAAAAATCTGAAATGGGCTACTTTTGGATGGGTTGATGGTCAGCCAAGGGGATGACCTATTACAAGCAAAGTCAAAGGTGAAGGTCACATGACAAGGCCAGATTAAACAACTTTTACCAGATTCAAACCAAACCTGGTGCTGGGCTGAGGGTGATGCAAGAACAAAGGGATCTGGTTTTTAGAACAATCAGGTGAAGTGCACGGTCACGTAGCGAGGTGTGTCAGCATGTCTTGTGTTGCATGCACTCATTTTTCATTGTGTAATTTTTTTCTTCTCTGTGGTATTTTTCTATGCCCAACTTTCTCCCACCTCATCATATTCAATGTCCCAGTCCCCCGCCCCCACTCTCTCTCTCTCTCTCTCTCAGATTGTTTCTGTGGTAATTTTCTATGCCCAACTTTCTTCCATCTCATCATATTCAATGTCCCTATCCCCCCATTCTCTCTCTCTTTCTCTCTCTCTCTCTCTCTCTCTCTCTCTCTCTCTCTCTCTCTCTCAGATTTTATCTCCATCTGTCCTTCCAATATTTTACTTTTTCATCCAACGTCTGTTTCCTCAAGTCTCCCCTCCTCCCGTTCCGCTCATCCTGCCCATCTTTGTCTCCACTCTTCCTTACTATTCCCTTCCCTTCCCTTATCTTCCATTTCCTCCCTACTCCTTTCATCTCTCTTTCATCTCAGCTCCTCGTTTCTCTTTCATACTCTCCATCCCTTCATCTTGCTTCTTTCTCCTTCACTTCTCTTTTTTTAATCACCACTTTCATGTTCTCTCTACGTCTCCTCTCCCCTCTCCCTACTACTCTATCATTTATCTCTATGAACATTTTTCCCCTCTTCCCTCCACGATACCTTTGCCTCTATTTCCTTTCTCTCCCCTCTCCCTTCCCGTCATCTAACCTTGACGCCCCTCTCTCATCTTTACCTTCTCTCCTTTCGCTTCTCCATCATTCTTCTCCTCAATCCTTCCCCCTCCACCGCCTCTCTCTCTCTCTCTCTCTCTCTCTCTCTCTCTCTCTCTCTCACCACCTCATTGCCCACCAATAATGCCCTAAATTTGCATAGTCCCCCGGCCACACGTTAACTACACCCCCCCCCAATCCCCCATCTCTCCTCTCACCCCCATCTCACCATTCCCTCACCCCTGCCCCTCTCATCCCTCCACCCCCTTCTCATCCCACAGCGTCCTGGTTTCTTGACCCCTTGAACCCAGCATCCCTTGACCTTTTGACCCCAGGATCCCAAGACCTAACCATGATCCTGAGTCTACGATTTCCACCATTCCTTAACCCTATCACCCCCGACCCTCACCAGCCTGACCCTCACCAACATCACCTTCACCATCATGACCCCACGACCCCACGATTTCCTGGTTCCATGACCCAACCATCCTTTGACTTTTTAATTTCCTAACGTCACCGCCTGATCTGGTGATGTTTTAACCTCACTTTTGTCTAAACCCACCATCACATGACCTTTTGAGCCCACGATCTTTTGACCTATCGATACTGAACAATATTTGACCTCATTATTTCATCAATCTCTGACCCCACCACTTCCAGACCCCAGCCCCTCATCATCTCAGCCCACGATGCCCTGACCCCAAGACCTCAAGATGTCCTGATTTCACGCACCATCATCAACCACAGTCCTTTCAACCCTCCTCCTCTCTCCATGATCACTGAAAATCCATCTGACGAATCTAGAACAACAAACACCGATGACACTGATTTCTGGCCCAACAGAGTCATCACTGCCTGCTGCTGTGGACTGACCAGACTATATTTCCATGTTTAAGGGGATGAGAGAGAGAGAGAGAGAGAGATTGTATATATATATATATATATATATATATATATATATATATATATATATATATATATATATATATATATATATGCCTTGTGATCCCACTACTTGATTCTAATATTTGAACTTACGACTGCCTAAGCTCCCCAACCCACCATTCCTTGACCCCATCTGACCTCATGATGCTTTGACTTCACCATTTTCAGTACCTCATCAACTCCTCCTACGACCCTTTGACCACCCAGCGACCCCCCGAGTGCACAACCCTCTGATTCCATGACCCCTCTGAATTTAACAGAGCAATGGATTCCCAGCGTCAGGTGTCAAAGACTAGTTCAATGCAAAGATATATGACGAACAATAGAAGAGAAACGAGAAAGGGGGTAGAGAAGTGGTCTTGGCGATGAAGTGGTCTTGGCGATGAAGTAGTCTTGGTGTTGAATTGGTCATCGAAGTGGTCTTGGAGTTGATGTGGTGTTGGCGTTGAAGTGGTGTTGGCGTTGAAGTTGTGTTGGCATTGAAATGGTGTTGCCGTTGAAATGGTGTTGGCATAGAAATGGTGTTGGCGTTGATGTGGTCTTGGCATTGAAGAGATCTTGGCATTGAAGTGGTCTTGGCACTGAAATGGTCTTGGAGGGGTTTACATCATGAGAGGCCCGTAAACTACTCTGCCATGAAACCAAATGTCTAACCTGAAGGGAGTAGAGGGGAAAAAAGACCATAAAATCACAGAAATGCCAGGAAGGGAGGTAGGACAGAAGAGAAGACAGCAAGGTGGGAAAGAGTGGAGACAAAGAGGCCCCGTTTAGTTGCCTCTCACGACAGGCATTAATACTGGGGAAGTATTGTTTCCCCCCCTTCCCTCACGGACCACCATCTTCAAAAATCATCAACTTTGGCACCAGTATCGTCAGCTCTCAGGACAGAAGCCTTTGACCTCACGACCCTTTGTCCCCATTTCCTAGGCCAACTTTTCCTCCCCATCACCCTCTCTCCCACTACACAGTTCCAGTCTCTCTCCACAAACTACTTTCTCTCACCAATTCCTGAGTCATCTCTCTCTCTCTCTCTCTCTCTCTCTCTCTCTCTCTCTCTCTCTCTCTCTCTCTCTCTCTCTCTCTCTCTCTCTCAGCGTTTGAGCCCACCTTTTGCTGAATAAAATTGTCTGAGAATCCCTTAAATCCCTCAGTACAGGAGACCCCTTCAAACCAAAACAAAACAGCCCCATGAAAGAAAAAAAGAAAAAAAAAAAGAAAAAGGAGAGAGACAAAAGAGAAAACAAAAATGAATGACAGAAAACAGAAATCGTCCCATGGCAGCAGAAAAGAATAGGAGGAAAAGAGAAAAGAAAGAAGAACAGAAAAGGAAAATCATACCATACCCGTACGTCTTGGTGGAGCCTTTTTGGAGAACCCTCCATTATGACATGCCTCCCCAAACTCGTATGAAATCGTCTGGAAATAGCAGGAACACAAGACGTCACCGTATGGGAAGGGTTTAGAATGCGGGGTGTAAGCTGAATAAAATCGTCCGAGGATGAAAAGAAAAAAGTAGAAAAAAATGCCGCATTGAAAAGGTTAGTCGCTTCTATCCGAGGACGTGTAGTATTCGCCTCCTTCTTGTTACCACCAGACGATTTTATTCAGCTCAGGGGAGACTTTTAGAGCTAGGGTGGTTAGACAGACCCTCCATTAACCCCTTCACTACTAGGGGTCTGTTGCTAGTTGGACAAAATCGCCTGGAGGTTGCTAGAATTTAAAACAACAGCACGGTCTCGAGGTGAAGGGGTATAAAGGACGTGGTGGGCGTGAAGGGGTTAAGCCTGGTGGTGGTATTCAAGGGGCTGGTGGAGAGAAGCTTTATATTCAACACCACACTCACACAGTCCACACACAAAATCCACCCCGCCTCTTAACACAATCCTCTTCTCCTTACTATTCTTTCTCTGTTTCTTACACTCCCTATTTATATGTCCTCCTATTTACAACCATTCCCGCTTTGCAAGAGATGCGGTGGATCGATGGCAGCGTATTCACATCGTGTTGCGTGTACTCCGAGTCTAGGGTTCAATCCCAAACCGTGGCGGATATTTAAATGAGGTGCTGGTGGCATGTCCTTCCATATGCTTGCCAATGTACCTACTGTACACTCTCGGCTGTATGGATGACATGTACACACTGACACACATAAACACAGCAAGTCCAAAATACCTACTTCCACATGTATCACTCTTCCTACAGACACAGCCCCCTCATTCGTACTTTGCTAGCATGGGGAAGGATTAATTATGGCTATCACTCTTCATCCGGGGAGTAGGTTCGGTCTTGCAGTGGACGTAATAAAGACTGATCCAGACCCAGATTCCCCATACAATACTTCCTTCTCACAATATTATTTAACTTCACGTATTCCCCTTTTCTATTTATAATCTTTTCTGTTCACACTCTCTGTCTCCCGTTGCTTCTTTTCTTTCCTTTCTCCTCCCACTTTTTCCTTTATTCCATCTAAAATTCTCCCCTTATCCTTACTAACCTCTCTCTCTCTCTCTCTCTCTCTCTCTCTCTCTCTCTCTCACACACACACACACACACACACACACTTCCCTCTTCTTCTCTCCCTCTATTTCTGTCTTTCCACTTCCTTCCTCTCTCTTTCCTCCCCTCCCCTCCCTCTATATTCCCACTTCCTCCCTCTCCCTTCTCCCTCTCCTTCCCTCCCTTTATCTTTCATCCCTCTCTCTTTCCTCCCCTCCCCTCCCCTCCCTCTATATTCCCACTTCCTCCCACTCCCTTCTCCCTCTCCTTCCTTCCCTTTATCTTTCATCCCTCTCCCTCCTTCCTTTCCTCTCCCTTCTTCCATCCCTCTCCCTTCTTCCATCCCTCTCCCTCCTTCCTTTCCTCACCCTTCTTCCATCTCTACTTTCTCCCGCTCCCCTCCCCACTGTCTCCTTCCCTCCTTCCTTCTCTCTCTCTCTCTCTCTCTCCCGTTCCCTCCCCCCTCCCTCTCTCTCCCCACCCCCCCTTCGTCCACCTAATAACGCTTTTTCTCCCGCCATTTTAGCTTTTAATTAATTAGAAAAAATCAGGCAGCCTCGATTTTTTCCCAATCTGCCTTCGAGTGTTTGATTAGCGCAAAAAATACACTAGTCTGTTGTTTTTTTTTTCTTGTTTTTCCCTTTGCTAATGAATGAAAAGAAGTGACGGTGGCGGTGGACGCGTGGACCCGGAAATTAAGGACACCATCTAGGAATTACGGACATTTGGGAATTACGGACACCTGGAACTTACGGATACCTGAGAATTACGGACGCCTGATAATTATGGACACGTGGGCATTACGGATATCAGGGCATTACCTCCACCTGACGACTTTCTTTAAGACGTAAGAGACCCCTAGTACTGAAGACGCTACTGAAGGCGAGTCATGACCCCGCCAATACGTTAAAATCTATCTCAAAACTGACTGAAATCGACCAAAAAGTAGCAGAAATAAATAAAAACAACGTTCGGTAGTTAAGAGTTAATGTCGCAAAAACTTACTCTTGTACCCTTCACCTCTGACTAACTGCCCCTCCGTCAAAAACTTACATTAAATCTCTCGCCTTCAATAACACACAGCTCAGTCCCTCAATATTTCTCATTATCAACGGTGTCTCTTTTTCTTGTGATCCATCTTGAGAGGATCTTGCAAAATTAATTTCTTGGGAGCTGGGTGTGCTGAGCTGACTCCGTGCTGTCTTTAGTCTTACCCAGTTGCTGACTTTGTACATGGGTCATAGGCGTTCTCGTCCCTGTGTAGAGTACTGCTGATGTGTGTGTGTGTGGGGGGGGGTCTGGGAGGCCATCACGTACACCACTGTTAAACAGCGTGGTGTCAAAGGCTTTTTGTTTCATCACTTCTGCTACTTGAATTTAATCTCTTCAGTCTCTCTCTTTCTTCGCTGCAGTGTTGCACGTTTCTGTTTTGATTATCGGCGTTGCAATGGCCACTGCTCTTCTGACCCTTGTGACTGAAATCCTTCCTATATTATGAGAGATACACTTCGTCCCTCTAAACAATGAGCCTCATATCGTTTTTGTCCAGCTCTTTATGCATGAGTTAATCGAAGCTCTCAGTCGTTCATGTGCACAACTTCCAGACTCTGAAATGAACTTCAAAATATTTTTCCCCTCTGGCCATGACCTCCACTCTGTCAAACACAATGTATCCAGTTATCATGATATGAATTGATCTTGAATGTGGTTTTTTTTTTTTCTAACTCTGTTTACCTTTTCAGCTTTGCAGGCTTCCAACTTGTAGTTTTTTATTTTTTACATGTTATCTGTTTTCTCGTATCTATATCTACCAGTTTCTAAATATCTACACACACGCACACACACACACACACACATATCTATCTATCTATCTATCTATCTATATATATATATAATATATATATATATATATATATATATATATATATATATATGTCTGTATGTATGTATGTGTTCACTTACAGGGCTGGACTTCTCCATAAGGGAGCTGTAAGCCTGGCTTCATCAGGCCGGCTTTGGACGGGTAGGCAAGGGAATGACCTTTACAGGAGAGGACAAGCCCGTATTCTAGACGGCGTACGAGATTTCGTCCAACATCTTCGTTATCACTTTGTTTGGTATATTAGGTTTTAATATTCTCTTACATGTTATTTATATCGTTTTATTACAACATAATACATGAATAATATGAGGATATTAATGTGCAATGTGCAGAATAAATCGCAAAGGAAGAGGTGCTACGGAATCTTCAAAAACACATAGGATACGACTATTAAATCGTCCATCTTGTCTACACTCAGAGAAGCTTCTGACCTGTGACCTTGTACTGGTTCTGCCTACTGGGCCATGGAAGTATTTATGCCACATGTGCCACCACATAACTTACTAACTATTTAATGGTCGTGTGCTTCCCTCACCTAAATAAAATCGTTCGGAGGTAATCAGAATATAATCATCCGCCTGTGGTAGAACGTAATCGTATTGTGGTAGGTGTACTGCATGGCTGTGTTAGGATCGGTTGTAAAGCAGTGCCTTGTTTTATAGATGTTTATACTAGACTGCATTTTATGAACATATTGTCAGCAGTGGCTCAAGACTCAGATGATAAGATTATAAACAAAATGTAAAGGTGAAGTCCATGTGTAGACACAGAGATAAAAGGCAAGGTCATGGTCAAAGGTTAAGGTCGACATCAAGACAAAAATACAAGGAAGGTCACAGACATATCAAAGTTCAAAGTTAAGAGTTACAGGTTAGCGTAAAAATAACAGTAAACGTCCAAGTTCAAAAGTGAAAGTCAAAGTTCAGAAGTCAAATATTAACTTCTTGGCTGCAATTCCCAGGACTCGATTAATACTAATAAGGTAATGCTAATACCTATAAGATTTACGAACCTAGAGCACTCCTTCAGAACATCCTGAAGATGTTCCTCAAGAGTGTAATAGCAACGATGGGCAGAAAAAACCGTGACGGGTGCTGCAGTGCTGGCAGCCGTAACACCTGCCATGGCACTGTCAACGTGTACTGGCGGTGCTGCAATTGAAATACCCGTAACACCCATCGACGTGTGGCTTCTCTGTGGAGGGAACCGTGATGGGGGCTGCCTTAGCACATGTCCTAGGCGTTTTCCTCGTAGTGTGTGTGTGTGTGTGTGGTAATCCCGATCAGAGGTGCAATGCGCTGTCCAACACCCACCCAGTCATGGAGGAGGGATGCGAAGTGCTGTGTGTTGGCGGAGTTCCTTGGCCACCGTTATCACCAGGAAGGCAGGTTTGAACTGATGTGACATGTAAGGCTGGGTAATGCCTTCGCTGATGTGTTACCTGTGGCTGGCAGGGTGCAGTTGTTGTAGCCACGGCATCCCTTGCTAGATGTGATGGTTGATGGTTATCCCGGGTTGGGTGTGACGTTCATTGCCCTTGTTGAGTGTGACGTTCATTGGTTATACTTTGTTGAGTGTGACGTTCATTGGTTATCCTTGGTTGAGTGTGACGTTCAATGGTTATCCCTAGCTAGGTGTGACGTTCAATGGTTATCCCTAGTTGGGTGTGACGTTCAGCGGTTATCCCTAGCTAGGTGTGACGTTCAATGGTTATCCCTGGTTGGGTGTGACGTTCATTGGTTATCCCTAGCTAGATGTGACGTTCAATGGTTATCATTAGTTGGGTGTGACGTTCAATGGTTATCCCTATATAGCTAGGTGTGACGTTCATTGGTTATCCTTTGTTGAGTGTGACGTTCAACGGTTATCCCTGGCTCGGTGTGACGTTCAATGGTTATCCTTGGTTGGGTGTGACGTTCAATGGTTATCCCTAGCTAGGTGTGACGTTCAGTGGTTATCTTTGGTTGGGTGTGACGTTCTATGGTTATCCCTAGTTGGGTGTGACGCTTAACGGTGGGGTAACGACCACTTCACGCTGGACGGAACACTTGCTTATTCACGGTCAGGTCCTGGGTGGTTTGGAAAGTCAACTCAGCTTTCACACCCACCCGTGGATTGATGTATAGGCAGAAAGTCAATTTTAAAGGTCAAAGGTGAAGGTCAGACTCAATTTAAAAGCCAGGGTAAAACTAAAGAGTCTAGATCAAGGTAAAAAAAAAGTTAAAGGTCAAACAAGGTTAAGGTCAAGGTCAAAGGTCAAAGTTAAAGGTCAAGGTCAGGGCCAAGATATAAGATCAATGTCAAGGTTAAGGTCAGTGGTAGAGGTCAAGGTCAAAAAGTACAAATTGTGTAAGGTCTCTACATATGGGAAAAAGTCAATTATCAAGGTCAGTATCAAGAGAAGAAAATCTGAATCGCTGCTACGGAGGAGGAGGAGGAGGAGGAGGAGGAGGAGGAGGGAGGGACGTGG
Source organism: Coenobita brevimanus (assembly GCF_032717465.1). Taxonomy (NCBI): domain Eukaryota; kingdom Metazoa; phylum Arthropoda; class Malacostraca; order Decapoda; family Coenobitidae; genus Coenobita; species Coenobita brevimanus. The sequence continues at coordinate 49,853,558 of NC_137024.1, read as the reverse complement.
GAAAAGGAAAAAAAGGAGACAAGAAGTAAAAGAGAGATAATGAAACTAAGGAATGAAATCAGACTAAATAAACAGAATGAGAGAAAGACAGGGAGAGCAGATGGGAGTGGAAGAAAAACAATGACAAAATATGCTGGAAAAACACGAAAAACAGAAAGATATACCGTAATGTTAAGGGAACAATGGCCTGAGCATTTTAATATGAAAAGGTTGAACAGTAAAAAATGAGACGAAAATATGTGATAAGGGAAACTATCTAAATGAAAACTGGAAAAACAGACTGATGGAAAACTCATTCTTTTCGTTCCCTCCCCCACCACCCACAACACTCGCCCCCACCCCCTCTGCCCCTTCCACGTCCCCTCCCCCTCCTCTGATCCTCACTTTCGCTACCCTTTCCTTTCCCTTCCCTTTCCTCTTCTCTCGTCCCTACCTCTACTATTCCTTCTACCCCCACCCATCATCCACACTCCCTCTATCCCTTCATCTTTAATTCCTTCCCCTCTTCTGCACCTCCTCTCCTACACCCTCGTCTCACCCTCACCCTTTCTACCCTTCCTCCTCTCGTTCTCCCTCTCCCTCTTCCCCTCCCAACCTCCTTCCCCCTCCCCTCATCCCACCCTCTTTAAACTTTCGTCTTCCCCGTTCCCTCCATTCTCTTCCCCCCCCCCTCCTTCCTCGTCCCTCTTCCCCTTCTTCTTCCTCTCATTTCCATCTCTAATCCCTTAACTTCCTTGCCCTTTCTCTCCCCGCCCTTTCCCTCTACTTTCCTCTCCCCCTCTTCCTCTGACCCATCAATTTCTCCTTCCCTACCCTCTTCTCTCCTTTTCCCCCCTCCCTCTCCCCTACTCCTCTTTCCGCTTCCCCTTCCACTCCTATCCTCATCCTCTCCTTCCTATTCCTCTTCTTCTCTTTTGTCACTTCCCTTTTCCTCTTCTTTCCTACGTCCACCCCTTTCCCTCCCCTCCCATATTCTCTCCGCTATCTCCGTCCTCCTCCTCGTCCCTCTCTTCCCCCTCCTTTTCCTCTTCAATCCCCCCTCCCCCCTCCTCCCCTGCCCTCTTTTTAATCCCCTTCCAACCCTCCCCTACAGTAGCTTAGTTCATTCATCCTATTTCCTCTTTTATTCACTCCTCCCTTTTCACTCTTTTCACTTCCAACCTTTCACTTTACCACCTCTCTCTCTCTCTCTCTCTCTCTCTCTCTCTCTCTAACACCTTTTTCTCTAACTTCATTTTCCTCCTCTTATTTGCATCCTGCCTTTCCATCATCAGGGACACAGCCCAGCCACCTACTGATAACTGTTCTGGACTACGGCAGCCTAACCTCGGGTCCCTACGCCTTGATAGGGGTAATATGATACTTTTTTTTTTTTTCATTTATTTTCTCTCCCATCCTACCCTTCCTACAGTCCATTCATTTTAAGTTGGTCCAGGTTTTCGCCATTTCGCGGTTTATTTCACGCAGCTCTGTAGCAGAAAGAGAGACAGTGCTACGGCTGCATGTCATTTCTATAGCGCTTCTTCGTGACTAGCACCATATTCTAGTGTTGATCTTTTGTTACAACTCAGCATTGTAAGTGGAGAGATAGCAATATTAGGCCAAGTTGAAGAGAACAGTGTATAGCCTAGCAGTCCTAGCAACAAGTGATAATACCGAATACATAATAAGTAATTCGGGACGTGTGCATCTGTGGTACATTATAGCGTAAGTCTATGAATATAAATCAATCCCTGGCAGCAGCGAAGTAGTGCACGTGGTAAAAATTTAATGAACAATAGTAAAAAGTAACTTCAAGATAATAATATAATGATCAATAATAAGTTACAGAAAATGAGAAAGGGTACATCCATCCATCATCCAATCCTACATTGCCCCATGAGGAGCGTAGGAGCCCGGGGCTAGGCAGTTGGTCTAGACATTTAAGATGAGAGTGACCAGCCTCACTCATCCCTGAGTGGCATTCCATAAGCAATCAACCCCAACCACCCGTTGGATATAAACCTTCACCAGCTCAATCCGATTGGAGCGCAATAATTACCCACTAAACCACCAGGCAAATGAGTAAAAACTAAAAATAATATAAAATGTTAAAAAAATAAATGAACATTAATTTAAAGGTGAATGACAAATGGGTCTACTACTTTCATGCCAACACAGAAAACTCTGTACTTTCATCCTTTATACTACTTTCTACTTTTCTTTGAATTATCCTTCAAGCGAATCTGTCCAATAAACTGCTATTTTCTGCTACGTTCCTTTTCATTTGTTTGTTTCTTTGTTTTTTGGGAGGGTTAGGAGGCTAGGAAACGCTTTACCATCGTTGTTTCATTCTTCTATGATTAAAGAATGAAGTCTTCTAATAATTTTAAGGCAGAAGCACCTCGTTAGAAGCATAATTTTTGTGTGATGCGTGTCGTATATCCATGACAGTCTCTGTAACTCGACATAGCATTACAAGGTCTCTATCTCTACACCCTAGTTTGGAGATCTGTTGTAGTCCCTCCGCGTCTTGATCGTTTTCCTCCTAACACTTTTCTGCTTGGCGCCATCTCTTTACTTCTTCACAAATTCACTTCAAACTTGGCACAATCATTTCTTAAGCAGATATCCCCAAACACCATTTGCATATTTTAAAATTTATGGCTCTGAATGGGACTTCTATAGTCAAACGACAATTCACATTGATACACAAATTTTGGGATTTTATGTTTCTGTATGCTCATTAATCATCATGGAAATTTGCACAGCAGTATGTCAGCGTCCAATAGCTGCGTGGAGACCATCCTGCATTGCCTTTAGAATGTTGGCAGTCTTAATTTCCCTTGCATTCTCTTTTTCTTCTCTCCTCTTTTCCTCCTTCCCTTTTTCTTTTCTCTGAGTTCTCCTCTCTTTCTCTTCTTTCCTTCCATTCTCATTCTTTTCTTTCTTTTTCTCGTTCTCTATCTTTTCTGACCGTACACTTTCTTTCGTTCCCTCTTCTACCTCTGTCTTTCTTCCTCTCCTTCCCTTTCCCTTTCTTTTACTTTCTAATCATTTATTCTTCAGACTTCGCTCCTGCTTACTCCCTCTTCTCTTTTTCTTCTCTCTTCCCCCTCCTTTTCTCTCCTCCTCCTCGTATCCCGTTACTTACCTTTCCATTCCACTTCCTTAATCCCTTCTTCCTCCTCTTCCCTTCTCACTCTTTCTCTTCTTCTTCCCCCTTTTCCTGTTCCTGCCCCTGCCCCTCCTCCTCCTCCTCCTCTTGTTCCTCCTCGTCTCCTATCTCTCCCTTTTTACTCCCTCTGTCTTCCTCCATTTCATGTCCAACCGTAAACCCCTTTTTATCCCTCTCACAACACATGCATATTCCTCTCGCATCCCACTCACATCTTGCGTCTCTCCCCCCCTTCTCTCTCTCTCTCTCTCTCTCTCTCTCTCTCTCTCTCTCTCATCTGTCTGCCTGTCTTTTCATCCACCTGTATAACTGTGTCTCTGTCTATCTATCCTTTTCTCTGCCTACATCTAGTCATCCATCAGTTAAATGTCTCTGTCCATCTACCTGTCTTCCCGTCCATCAGTCACTACACACCTACTCAACCAAAGACTAAAGTATCTCTTGTTAATATCTTTCACATCACAACATATTCTTACCTGAGCGAAGTTATTATTACCACAATCTCTCACTGACTTCACCCCTACACCCAGAATAAGTAATACGCTCCTCTGTCTTTGTAAATAAGGTAGAGAGAGTGATGCTGGGTATAGGGGACTCTTATATCTAGTTTCCAGCTATCTTTAAAAATACAGAAGGAAAAAGACCTAGCACACGTTTTCCCTACTGCGAGATGAATATTTCTCTCTCTCTCTCTCTCTCTCTCTCTCTCTCTCTCGTATCCACTCAGAAAAAAGAAAAACAGGTGCTATTTCTTTTTTTCCTCCTAGCTTTGCTGCCAATGTCGGTGGTTGTCTTTTCTTGCAGCGCTGGTTGCTGCGGCCTCACGGGTTGTTTATTTCTAGACCAATTGGCATGGGAATTACTGCAATTTACGTGGGTCTGGCATCCCTAGAATTATTTAAGAACTCCCAAAGTAGGAAACTAAGGGAAGTGACCACCCAACCCGGGCGAAGTGGCTCCACACCAACCATCCCAGAACAGGCCTGTGTTATAACAGGCTTCGAACGGGCTTACGGTACGGAGCGAGTTCGATTCAAACGTGCCCTCTAGCATGTTTGTCTTAGGATTCGTTTGATATATAAGAGTTACAAACAGGCAAATATTTGAATTTACTTATAAAAGGCTGATTTTGGAAAAGTCACGCAAATGCTCATGAATGTTGCCTCTCAATTTTCTTTACCGAATAATGGTAGACGCAGGCGAGGAGGGGTCGTTTGGGGGCGTAGACTTTTGAACTGCAAAGGGGAAAACAAGCGGTTAAGTTTGTATATGAAACGCCTTTGATCATACGTACCTGTGGCCAGCCTGCATCCCCACGACACACAACACACTCAACAACGATGCAGGAAGTCTAGACACGTTCCCTCGTTGACATGTGCACCAGTAAATACTACTAAAAAAATTGGTGGTAGGGAGAAGTTTGTACAGTATTTATGGGGTGGGAGGAATAAGGAGGAGGAAAATGAGGAACAGAATGAAAGAGGATAGAAGAGACAAAAGGTAAGAAGAGAGGGGAGGAGTGAGGTGGGGAGGAGTGAGGTGGGGAGACGGGAAGAAGGGAGGAAAGAGAAGGAGAGAGGGAAAGAAGAGAGAAAAAAAGTGGGGATGAGGAAGGAAGAAAGAAAAAGGAAGGGAGAGAGTAGGGAGAAAAGAATGGAAATGGAAAGGGGAGACAGAGAGGGAAGTGGAGGTGAGACGGGGGAAGAGTGGGAAGAGGTGGGCAGTAGGAAGGGGGAGAGGAAAGACGAGGAGCGAGAGAAGAGTGCAAGGGAAGGAAGAGAGAGAGGAGGAGGAGGAGGAGAAAGGAAAGAAAGAGAGGGGTGGGGAGATAAAAGAGAGAGAAGAGGATGGGGAAGGGAAAGAAAAAAGGAGGTAGAGAAAAAAAGAGAAGCAGAGGGAAAGGAATGAAAGAAGAACGGAAAGGAGAGGGAGAAGAGAGGAGCAGGAGAAGAGAGGAGAGATGGGGAGGAGAGAGGAAGCGAGAGAACAGGAGGGATGGAGGGAATGGGAGGGGTGAGAGCGGAGAGGGATTCGTGGAGAGAAGAGGCAAGATGGAATGAATATTGATTAGTTAGGGAGGGAATGGAGGAAGGACAAGGTGAGGGAGAAAAGATGGAAGGGGAAAGGAGGAAAGACCAAAGGAAGGAAGGGGAAGGAGAAGGACAGAGAAGGGAGGGAAAGGGATAAAGAAAGAATCATAAGGGAAGATGGAGGGGAAGAGAAGGGAGAGGATGGGAAGGAAAAGTGGAGGAGAGGGAAGAGGAAGGTAAAAGAAGGATTAGGACGGGAAGGGAGAGGGAGGAGAAAGCAAAAAGGACAGGAAGTGAAGGAAAGGGAGGGAAGGGAGAGGGAGGGAAGAAAAACAAATGAGACTGGAAGGGAAAGAACGAAAACGAAAGGAGAGAGAAGGGAGGGAGAAAGGAAGAGGAGAAAAGAAGAGGGGATGGGAAGGGAGGATAGGAAATAAAAGAACAGAGAGGGTGAGGGGAGGGGAGGGAAATGAGGGAGGGAGGAAGGGTAGGGCGGGAAGAACAAGAGATGGAAAGGGAGGATAAAGGCAGGAAATGGAATGAAATGAAGGGGAGGGAAGAAGGGAGGGAAGGGGAAGATGGAGGTAAAGGAAGGAAAGGATGAGGAGAAAGGATAGTGAAAAGGGGGATGAAAAGAAAAAGAAAGTTAACGGGAGAGGAATGGAAGGGGAAAGAGGGAAGAGAAGAGAAAGAAGCGGTGATTGGAAGAGGAAGTGATGGAAGGGGAAGGGAAGACAGGGAGAAGGAAAGGGAAGGGGAAGAAGGAGGGGAAAGAGAAGAGGAAGAGGGGAAGGGAAAAAAAGAGAAAGAAGGAGGGGGAAAAAGAGAAGAATAAGAAAAGATAACAAAGGGAAAGTGACAACAGATAAGAAAAGAAGGGAAGGGAAAAATGGAGATGGAAGTGAGATCAGAGGGAAGACGAAAGGGAAATGAGGGAGACGAGGGAAAGGAAAGGAAAGAAAGAAGGAAAAAGAAGAGAGGGAAGAAGTCATGGGATAAGGAAGGAGGGAGTTTTGCATGACTGTGACCAATACTAAAAAAAATCAATAGTACCGTGGCCCCACCAGACGCGGGCGGGTGCGGGCGAGGATGGGGGTCAATGAGGGCTCCAGCGGCAGGAGTTGGTAGTTCACTTTCCCTGCTTGAGCCGAACATGGGAAGGGGCACAAGATGGATATAGAGTACCGGTACCTGTTCTCTGATGCTTCACTCACAGCCTCCATATGACACACCCCATACCAAACACAGCAACAGAGTATTTATTGCACTGCAGTGGAAGAAGATAAGAGTATTTAGTAATAGTTAACAGTAAAAATATCTTCCCAGGTGCGTCTGAAGAATATTTACAAATGGCGAAATACGATGAAAACCCTACCTCTTCTAGTGCGTGTTTCAAATGGTTTCGCTTTCTCCGCTATGTACTCGTCAGACTTTGGGAAGGTGCTTGTGTCTCGATCTGTGCATGAATATAACAAGAGTTCGTTCCTTCGTTGCTAACTCTAGAACGATGATGTCTTTGCTTAGTTTTGCTCTTGCTCTGTCCACGTGATTTTTTTTTTTTTTTTTTTTTTTTTCTGTAGCTGGTGAGGAGCTGGAAGAAAGGTAAGGCAAGGAACGGAAGAAGGAAAAGGATGGGAGGATAGAAGAAAAAATGGGTAGGGAGTGGATGAAGAAGATAATGGGGGTAATAGAGGAGAAAATGGAATGGGGTGAAAAGGGAGAAAGGGAGAGGAAGAAAGGGAGAGGTTGGGGTGGGACGACGACAGGGAAATGAAGAAGTTAAGAGTACAAAGGAAAGTAAACAGCAAAATATCTATTGGACCTGTCGTGGATGTTTGTTTACCGGGAAGGATGTAACTAATAAAACTAATCTGTTATTTAAAGGCAAGGAGAGAAAAGCAGGAGAAGGAAAAAGATAGAATGAGAAGAGGGTATGGAAGACGGTAGGAAAGGGTAGAAGAGGGACATGAAGCGGAAGGGTAGGGAAAAGTGAGGGAAGGAAGGGGAAGGAGAAGAACGGGAGGGTTGAAAGGGAAGGGGAGGAAGGAAAAGGGGAGAAGGAGAGAGGAGGAAGATCAAAGGGAGATGGGAATGGGGAAGAAGGGGAGAGGCGAGGGGAAATAGTCTGCCTCCATGCACAAACAAGCATAAATTCCTCGCCTGTCATTTGCATAAGAATTAGCGGGAAGGGGAGGGGAGGGGAGGGGAAGGGAGGGGGAGAGGTGGCGTTAATCAAGAAGAGGGGGGGATGGGCGCTGAGGGGAAAGGAGGGTAGGTGAAGGGAAGGGAAGAGAGGGGACAAAATAAGTTAGAGGGGGGAGGGTGAGACGGAAGGTGTTGCGGTAGGGGCAGGGGAAGGGGAAGGGATGGTACTAATCAAGAGGGGAAGGGGTAAGGAGGGGAGGGGACGGGAAAGTAGAGAGGAGGGAAAAAGCCGGAGTGGACTAGGGGAGTAGGAGGAAGGAATCTGAGAGGAGGGAACAAACTTAATGAAGAGAGAGAGAGAGAGAGAGGTGGGGGGGGGGGGCTGGCTATGTGGGAAGATGTACTGAGGCTATGCAGGTGAGTAGGTGGTTAGGGAGACAAGACAGTAATTATGTATGCACCGTATGAACACTGTAAGCAGGCAAGTATGTAGGTAGGTAGGTATATAGGTATGTATGTAATAAATCAAGTAGGTATGTCAAGTAAGCAAGTAAACCAAGAGGAATATAAGTAAGTAAATATATACACTGGAAGGTAGGTTGGTAGGTAAGTAGCCTCAAACATAATAGGTAGAATGTAGAAATGCAAGAAACTATGCAGGAGAGTAGGCAGAAAGGTGGTGAGGCATAGGCTGAGGGGAGGCAGGTGGGTAGAGAGGAAGGGTGAGAGGGTAGGTACGGAGGCAGGTAGGTAGAGAAGGAGGGTAAGACAGGTAGGTAGAGAGGGAGGGTGAGAGGGTAGGTAGGGAGGCAGGTAAGCAGAGAGACAGAAGGTGACAAGGTAGATAGGGAAGCGGGTAGGTAGAAAGGGAGGGTGAGAGGGGGGTAGGGAGGCGGGTAGGTAGAGAGGGAGGGTGAGAGGGTAGGTAGGAAGGTAGGTAGCTAGAAAGGGAGGGTGAGAGGGTGGGTAGAGAGGGAGGGTGAGAGGATAGGTAGGGGGGCGGGTAGGTAGGGAGGCAGGTATCTAGAGAGAGAGGGTGAGAGGGTAGGTAGGGGAGCGGGTAGGTAAGGAGGGAGGTAGGTTGGGTAGGAGGCAACTGGGTTAGGACGTAGGCTGGTAGGGTGGTAGGGAGGCAGGTAGGTTGGGTGGGAGGCAACTGGGTTGGGTGGTAGGTAGGTAGGTAGGTTGGTAGGTAGGTAGGTAGGTAGGTGGGTAGGTAGGAAGGTAGGTAGGTGGGAAGAGAGGGAGGTAGGTAGGTGGGGAGAGATATTATCTAAGTAGGAATGCCATCATTTACTGGTATTAATAATAATCAGGCTTAGAGTAACCTGGTTTGTCTGGCTGAGCTGACCCATCAACCACAGACAAGCAACCGCTCCTGCAAAGACCGTCCCGCTCTGTGAACCGATGTCCCCTGGTGGCTGAGGTGGTAGAAAACACCTCGCCACGAGGAAAAGTGTGGAGATCTGGTTCCTGGATGGAAGCCGCATTTGTTTCTCTTCACCCAGTTAACAGTGACACTCGTAGGCTCGGCTCCACATCACCCCGTTATATGGTTATATGGTTACCACCCACCGTTATAAATAGTTTCCTGAGTTACAGGAAACCATTAGGCTTGTCACCCAGTGTACTGAGTGTTCAGTCACTTGAAGAGGAAAGATGATTAATAAAAAGTGACAGGAGGTATGGGAGAGAAAGGAAGAGGGGAAGAGAGACACAGAAAAAGATTGATAAAGGTGAAGAAATAAGCAGCCTGCACTACATCAAGTGAGTGGATGATGGTCCGCACCCTGTACCACAGAAGGGAGAGGGTATAGAAGGTAAACAGGGAGGCAGGAAAGTAGGTACTTAGAGGCAGGAATTTTGGTAATCAAGGAGACAGGAGGAAGGCAGGTTGGAAGGAGGCAGGTTAGGTAGGCAGTGAAGAAGGTAGGTAGGGAGGCAGACACGGCGGTAAAAAGGGAGGTGTACAGGAAGGCAGACAAAGAGGTATTCAGGGATGTAACCAAGAAAGCTGGCAGGGAGGTAGGCAGGGAGAAAGTCAGTGAGGTAGGCAGGTGTGTGATCAACCAAGGTAATCAGGGCGAGGTAATTAGTGAGCTGTCTCCCCTCATCCCTTGTCTTTCTCCCTTGACCTCAATGTCCCCTCCCTCCATCCCTCATCTTCTTTTCCCTCCCACTCTCCCTCACCCTTCTTCTCTTCCCTTCCTCCCGCCCTTAATCTTCTCCTCCCTCTCTCCCTCCCGCCCTCACCTCTATTGGTTATTCCCTGATCCACCGTCCTTATCCCCTCAACCCTCTCCTTCTTGCCCTGCCTCACCACCCTTACTAGGAATTCTTCTATAGTTTGGTCAGTGGAGGTACAAGGGCTGGCCTCTGATTGGCGACCTGTTTAATCCTGGCTGCCATCTTGAGAATTAGTTTTATATTCAACTTCGGAGTTTTCGTCACCGTCTAAATATCGCCATGTTCAGGAGTCACGTTAATTTCTTTGGAGTCTTATTACTGTATTGAGAAGACACGAGAGCGACATAAAACTCACAATTTTACTACAATTCTGAAACATCTAGGTAAATAAAGATAAGTGTCAACATTCTTCTCTCAATAAGCTCTACATTCTTCTCTCAATAAGCTCTAGCGATTTTGTCAGATAAATTTCACGGTGTAATGATCAGCTTCTTCCACCTCTGATGTGCACATGATGTAAGCGTGAGGATGATGAGGATAACTGTACCGATGTTGGGTTAAAAGTTAATACTGTGTTGACCTAAACAATATTCATGTAGGTACTGGAGCCATGAACAACGTCACCACTGCTCATTACCACCGCTGATGCCTGAGTACATTATGCTGTGTAACTACCGAGTTAATGAGGCTCACCAGTACTGGAATTAGGCAAGGGATTCTGAAGGCAGCGTTTTACTAAAGGCGATTTTCTTCATTTACGTATAGGTTTCTCGGCTATTACACCCTTCAGTCAGAGGACGTTTTTTTTCTCATTATTACTACCTCCACACAATTATATTCAGCTTGCGAGACATTTTATATACGGTATATATACATACATACATACATATATATATATATATATATATATATATATATATATATATATTTTTTTTTAAGGTTAGGTACGGCCTTCATTAACGCTTTTCAGTAAGACGGGCTTTGCTGACGTTGAATAGAATCATTTGTATTTAACAAAAATACAATAACATCATCGGACTGAAGGGGTTAATAAAAGTGTACTAAGTAAAGCAGGAGGATGCAAGTGCCAATAAACATTTGCAATAAATATTGTAATTCAGTAACCCTGGATTGAAGACAAAAATCTAAATTACTGTATTCTTGCTTACGCTACACAATTGTACTCAGCACAGGAGTGGTTTTTGTCTTTTAAAGAAAAATAAGTCGTTGCAAAATTCTCTCCACAGAACTGGCGTTGGTGATACGAAGAAGTGCATGAATTCACTACGAATGGGCCAGGGATTTCGTGACGCTTTTTTCTTGGCAATTCATTATGTATATTACACCATAATATTCTTTGTCGTGTTATTTGTACATTTTTATGCACTTTTCACCCTGCATTCCAAACACATTCCACGCCTATACCGACCCGTGAAGCACTGGGTGAGGTGGGGGTTACTTCTGCTTGGACGGAAAGTGGTGTGCTTCGGTCCTAAGAATCAGTTGCTTCTCAGGACCCGTAAAACACAGCTTGAACGTGTACAGCAGAATTGTCCGCTAGCGTGAGGTGTGTGCAAGACGGCTGTTACAATTCATAGTATGGAAATAGTTTGTCTGAGGAACAAAAAATCGAAAAAAAAAAAAAAAAGGGGGTTTAATACATTAAATTTTTCGTCTAATATGTGACATAAAATCTCCCACGCCACCTAGAATACGGCCCTGAGACCTAACCCAGCCACACCATGACCTGAGTTTTTGGGTACAGTAATGAAAAATAGGAGTTGCTTAATTTGACGCATATTACATTAAAGCTTTTTACAAGTCAACTGCAAAAGACACACCGATTATGATTTGTATATTACCGTAAACAGGCAATAATACCTGAAGCCATTAACGCTTCTTACAGACGAAGCACTGGGTCTGTCCACATTTACGTAATGGTTTACAGTAAAAGGCAGACATCGGGACCACACTATAAAGGTCTTAGCTGGGTAGTGCATAACAGTGTACCCATTACCATTACCTACATCAGCCATATCATACTGTACTCTTTTCCATCAAAATCACTCTAATATACAACTTCTACCCCGGCCAACAGCTTGTATGTTACTTGGTGATATTCCGAAAAATAATGGAAGGTAAAAACGATACACTCCTCCAAAATTCAAATCCTGAAGTAATTTTTATAACTGATATAATGCTTAAAACGTAGCCTATGTATTTAATTACAATGAGGTTTCAAGATTAACCCATACGAAATATAGTCAATAAGTCCGTCGAGATACTGTACACATTTACTTTGTCCAAGTTATTACAGTAACCCCTCATCTTTCTCAGCTTCATTTGCAGACGACATATATCACAGTTTCCGCACACTGCCACAAGGAAGGACAGTATAAGCAAATCATCTGTTGTTACATATATGATCATCACAGCTGAGTTTCATTAGGGTCAGTGACAAAGTGTTATTACTGTAAAAGTTATTACTTCAATACAAAATAAATTAAACAGCATTCATTCAGTAGCAGATTAATATTGAAAGTACGGTGTTTTGGGTGACAGAAATAGCAATAAGACTGATTTCCCAAGCTCTGCAGTAATATTTTAACCTGTCCAAAATCACGGCTTTCCAACGTTTCCGAAAAATCTCATGATCTGATATCGGCCTTTCCCACAAAACTGAAGTAACTCACCAGAATGGCAGCTTTGTTCTAAAACTGATGAGTCGTAAAAAAAAATAAAAGCACGGCATATCGTTGGTACAAATCTGCGTGTGCTGTGTAGTGGTGCAATCGATGCTGTAATTAATGATGACTTTTTGATTCCGAACTGCCTATCATCAGTCAGTTCGAAATTTGGTTGGATCTGGGAACAGCGGATTTCAAATGGAATTACCGTATTTCATGTAACGAACACGATTTTATCTCCTTCAGTCCCATCACGTATTTTGTATTTCAGCATTGCCTAACCTCTTTCAGTCAAGTTAATGGCCAAGTGTATTTAAACTGGAGGATAAATTTGACTAGTAACCAAGAAGACTCATTCGTACCTCACACCTAAGACCTATTAAATTTCACGCATGAATGGTCTTATTCCGTCAGATGAAAATAAACCAACTATAGCGAAGGTATTGATGGAGGTTAAGTCCACTTCTTCAAGTCCAAAATTCTCTCCTCAACTAACATGCATCGTCTGGAGGCAGGGAAAAAAAAAAAAACGTCATTGGACTGAATTGGTTAACAGCTCACATGCTCTTGATTCAGAGTCTATAATGGTTTACTTCTCAGTATTCTAATGTACTTTTATGATGGGTCTGTTATGGTGCAGTATAGTGAAGTGTGTAGGCCTATGCAGTAAAAAAACAGTTAAGAATGGTAACAGTATCCAAAACAGCAAGTAACATCCTCATAGACTGCCAATCGTCCAGTTATCCACCGCCCCTCACCCTTCTGTCATCAAACCATCTTTCTCCCCTCACCTCCCGCCCTTACCCCCATCTTCCAGCCCTCAGCCCCATTCCCCCCCCCCCCATCCTGACCTCCCCTTCCCCCATCTCTCTCTTCCCTGACCTCTCGCCCTCACCTTCCATCATCCTGCCTTCTCCTGCGTGTCCTACCTCATACACGTGGCGGCTCAACAAGCATACCTTACCCTTCATCCTTCTACCTCCCCCTCATCTTCCTCCCTCAGTCTTTCTCCCTTTCTTTCGCCCCATCTTTCTCCTTTGAACTTTCACCTTGGCCCCCACCGTTCTTCATAGATTTATCACTTTCTCCCTATTTTTCCTTCACCCTTACCTCATCTTTCTGCACTAAACACGCCCATCGCACCCCATCTAGTGCCATCATCCCAGCTCTCCTCCACCCTCACCCCATTTAACCTCCACCCTCACCCCATCTTTCCTCCACCCTCACCCCATCTTTCCCTCACCCTCACCCCATCTTTCCTCCACCTTTACCTCATCTTTCCTTTACCCTTACCCATCTTTCTATACTAATCACAACCATCTCACCCCCATCTATCCACCCCCACCCCAATGTCCATATACCCTCCCCCCCGTGCCGCGTGTCTGGCCCCACACGTGTGCTGGCCTAACACACACTCTTTCCTCCACCACTGCATTTTCACACATTTCATCGCCATCACTTATCCTCTATTTTATACTTTCTTTCTTACGGCCTTCACTTCGACAAATGTGTTTAGTCACGTCAGTACGATGGCGATTTTTACTTTATTCTCTCCGACAAGGAGAGTATGTTTTCATCCCTCTTTGTTTATTTGTTTGTCTATTAGCAGGATTGATCAAAAACTAAAAGAGAGATTTGAACCAAATTTGTTGGGTAGATAGCCCATGTCGCAGGGAACAATCGATTAACTTTGGGGACCAATCCCGATCGTAATACAGATTCTGGATCAGGAAAACACTTTGCGAAATCCTAATCAATAATGAGAAACCCTAACCCATCTAGAAGAGTGGTTTGGAAATTACCCTACCCTTGTAGGAGAGATGCGCTCCACTAAATGCCCTCTAGTTTATTTATGTATCTTTTTAAACTTCTTATTTTTAGAGTGTTTTCATGAACCACTTCAGCACAATGACGTCTTTTTCCGTTCATGTAGTTCATCAAGCTCGTAACTGAATGACACAGTTCGATTCTTATGGCAGTTAGTTTGTTTCTCCCTCGTCCTCGTCTACCAATAATTACAACTGAGAACCTGGAAGTAAATATAATAACTGCTTCCCATACTGTAGGCGAAGTTTGAGCCACAGTGAAGTAACCAGACATTAATGTTGACTACTAATTTGTTTTTATCTATTTATTTACTTATTTACTCGCACAGCTGGTGGTTAATGTTTTTGGTCGTGTCTCTCTGTGCGTCTGTCTGTTTGGGCTCGAACTTTTTAAAGCCTTTACCAGAAGGCCTCGGTTTTCGTAGACTTTTAGCTACTGACCGTATCTACGTCAGGTTAGATACAAAATCCAACAAAGAAAAACAACAACAGCACTGTGGTAAGTGTGGTAGGCCTCTTCTACGGTGATTTGATGAGTAAGAGAATGCTGAAATGATAACTATTTGACAGTAATTTACTCCGTAATTAATTGACGGCTGTGTTTGCATCTGGCGCATGAGGGTTGTTGTTGCCACCATAACTTGGCGTGGGTTGGGAGAAGCGTGCCGCCTGGGAAACAAAGACTGACGAAGAGGAAGCGCTGATCGAGAAAAAGCGAGGAGAAACCTGGTCTGTGGTGAGTGCAGCCGGAAACATATGGTAGTAAAGGGTGGATTGTGGAATTTTGTTTGCCCTTTGTAGTCATTTAATTCGTAATGCAAGCTACTTTCACAAATATCGTTTTTTTTTTTTTTTTTGTATGTTGATATATTCTTTGTTTTTCAGGTTTTGGATTCTGTTCACATGTAAAAATGCCTACAGTGCAAAAATTCGCCAGTTTTTGTTACATCTGTGTCCGTCTCGCGCTCAAACAATACAGAAGACTTACGTGCGGAAGCTGTATGAGCTATACTTTGGTTGCAAAGTTGGGCACTGCATATCTGCTGTGTTAAATGTTCGAGTTCATTGCTGGGTGACTAAAAGGCACCGGTCCAGGCTTGTCTTTTGGCGTGCCGATGATTTGGGGGGAACCACAGGACCATTCCACCGACTGCTACTGCTGTTCGACAAACGTTGCCAGTTATTTATTTATTTATTTTTTTTTTGTATGAAATGCAATCTCTTCTTCCTCAGATTCACCTAAACTAGTATGAATGCACTCGTTTGTAGCTGTCGCTTCGTTATCTAGCTATATATCATTTATCTTTTGTTCAACAGGCTTGAATCGTAAGAGAAGGAAGCCAGTCGTGTACCCTAACCTACTCTCGGCTTTGCGTTTATGCCAGTCCCACAACCCCCAGGGAAAACGCACAACAGAGAGCAACAGTTGCAGTTATCCCGAGTCGGACGCACAGCGTTACGACCCACCAGAGTCCAGCAACAAACAACACCTCATTACGCAGTCAGACTTGAACGACTTGGTCCGTGATCTGAGTCTCACAAAACAACAATGCGAATTGCTGGCATCTCGCATGCTGCAATGGAACCTGTTGGACGAAGACATGCGGATTACATTCTTCAGGAAGTGTTCACACAACACTGGACAAAATTTTTCACTGGAAAACAATCTTTGCTTCTGCAACAACATACATGGGCAATTTGAAGCGATTGGTGTACTGTAGACTATGAGCCATGTCAGTGAAGGCTATTCATCGATGCATCTCTGTACAGTATCAAAACATTATTGTTACACATCGGCAACACGCTTCCATGAGTTCCGATTGCACATTCCACAGTACTACAAGAAACGTATGAAAACTTGGCGTTTATTCCGAACCGCACCGAGTACAAAGATCACGAGTGGATGATCTGTGTGAACTTGAAAGTTGTCGCCCAGCTCAATGGAGTACAAACTGGCTATAAGAAATTCATGTGTTTCCTGCGCCACTGGAATAACAGCGCACCATCTCAGCACTGTGTTAGATCAGACTGGCCACCGAGGGACTCATCGACGCCTGGATCTCACAAAGTGGGAACCCAGCCATACATAAAGAAAAACAAGATCATCCTGCCACCATTTCACATCAAACTGGGGCTGATGCAACAGTCTGCCAAGGCACTCGACCACGCAAAGCCTGCATTCAAGTATAAGCAGAAGAAATTTGCCAAGGTGAATGACACAAAAATAACGGCGTGTTCGTGGGTCCACAGATACGGAAACTCATGGAGGACAGAGATTTTGAGACCGTCATGGATGAAATCGAATTACTGGCTTGGCGTGGACATAAGGTGTTTGTAAAGGCTTGCTTGGTAAACAACGGAGTGAAAACTACATCAAACTGGTGGATGACATGATCCAGTACTACCATCGCCTAGGTCGCAACATGTCTCTCAAAGTTCACTTCTTGCATTCACATCTGTCGTTCTTCCCAGAGAATGCAGCTTATGTCAGTGACGAGCATGTGGAACGCTTTCACCAAGACATAACCGAACTGGAATACCATTACAAAGGATAAAGGTTCCCTGCTATGCTCGCTGACTTTTGCTGGACTTTGAAACGGGACAACACTGGAGCGACGCACAAACGTAAACGTTACCTATTGATAATAATGAGACTGGCAATGTGAAGAAATGAACTGCAGTGTTGTGTTATACCTCTGAATCTATAGTAGGCTAAGTCATTCCACAACACCTGTGAAAGAACTCATCGTTAGTTAGATTCTTGCAGTGTCTCGAAAATATAAATACATTCTGTGTAAAACTGTGACATGATAGGAAGAGAAGGTTTTCATATTCAGAATCAGCACGTTGTAAATGACAGTAAAATCCAACTCGGAATTCCTTTTTTTTTTTTCTCGATCGTAAAATTTGTTGGACTGTTACTAATGCCATGGGACGAAGTTGCAAGTCCCAAGAGGGGAAAGAAATGTACCCAAGGCAGGTGGTTTTCCTTTGTCTCGGGTGCACCTAATCTAACTTCTTATGTCGCCGCACATGATTACTCTCTTCACTCCGACGCGTTTTCTGTTTTAATGAAGTTCCCTTCAGACGATTCTTAGCAGCGAAAGAAAGCCACCTGGTACTGAAATGGTTAATGAGGGCTGTATCAAACCCCTTCAGTTCGAAAAGTATATTCCAAGCTGAATAAAATCGTTCGTATATTTCAAGAATAATATGAAAACTAGCTCACAGGATCGAAGGGGTGAAAATTCAGGTTAGGACAGACCATTCGTACTGAAAGGATTTATCTTTGTCTCCAGATAATACTGTGGACATCGCATTCTGGCTCTCTTTACAAACCTTGTCAAGTTAGCATGCAGTCTCCGGCCATTTGCTCCACTCATTTCTTTGCCGTTGGTCCCCATTCACTCACACTCGGCTACAGGCATCATCACAGCCGGTTGACTACAGAGCAATTTTCCCTAGTTCATCTTTTTTTTCTCCGCCAGTGAACGACCTCAAATCTATCCCAGGTTGTGCCCAGGCAACCTTGAACACCCATCTTTGATCTAGGAGTCTTTTCAGCCTTTTCTCTGGAAGGCCAATTTTCTACTCCAGTGCTCCCCTTGACGTCACGTGCCTCAAAAGGAAAAAAAAAAAAAGAAGAAGAAGAAGAAAAAAAGGAAGCGGGATTGGCAAGAAAATCACGCGGCAAACATTCCCTCAGACTTCGATTCACAACCGTCAAATTTACAATACAGATCCCTGTTTCAGTTCCATTTTTTTTTTTTTTTAATACTGATCTTTTATTTTTCAAGGCTCCAGTGGGGGGAGGGGGAAGGATGTGATCGTAAGGACACTTGGCCCGTTATTTAGAGGTCTCGGGTTCGACTTTAGGGCCGTCCACGAGACCTTTGGACATGCCTCTTTAGCCCAGTCTGCTCGTGCCCAGCTAGGACAGAATTAGGAACCTAGCTATGTACAGGGACGGTTGTGTGTCACAGTGTGGAGAAATGACTTAATGGTGCATTCAGTTTCAGAAGCACACTATGCTCCTGTGGCTCACATTTTCGTGGGTACAGGAGGCTCTCAAACTTCTCTTTACCATTTAAATAAACTAACTGCAGTAGAGTATCTGTAACTTAACTAAAAACCTCCTGTCGTAAACTGGAATAAAGCACGAAGTTCCTTACGCTGGTACCAAACAACACGCGTCTGACATTGGTCTAATTAAAAATACTGCAGGCGAGGTAACTGGCTGGTAAAGGGTTGACTACGTCCTTGTATCTTTATGTCCTTGTGGTTATAATGACGTGGATATAAGAGGGTTCCAGCACCTAATCCTTACTATTTTATCTGTTGTGCGTTTTTAGTCATTTATCGTTCTCTGCCGACTTTATTTCCTCACCCTATCTTTAAGTGGTATAGAGGGCCGCAATGATGATGATGATGACGATGATGACGACGATGATGATGATGATGATGATGATGGTTCTGGGACCAAGTTTTTTCAAGGCATATTAGGTTCCCCAGCACCTCTTCCTTAAAAAAGTATTTTTTATTTTGGCATATAAACCCTCCAGTCCAAAGATATTGAATGTTTAAATCAGGCCACAAACCAGACAGCTGTAAGCAAATTAAGGAAGATTTCTTTCAGTGAAGAAGTTAATCAAGGGATTATCTAACCCTTCTAGTTGAAAAGGTCTCTCCAAAGCCGAGAAAAACTTGTCTGAGATTAGCAATAGTGAAATGAAAGAAGACATTGTTTGACTGAAGGGCTAACTTATAAACTGTCTCTTGTGTTGTTTATGGAGTTTGTGTCTGCATCAAAATGACATGACTCCATCAACAGGTGTGCACAGCAAATGGGTTTTGCAATGAGAGGTGCTGCTTTCAACACAGTTCCTGCCTCAGGTTGTATTCCAAGGGCACTGGTGGCGTGACCACCGTTGTACACCCATGCCTTGCAGTGACTCCAGTTCCACGGGAGATATCAATCTAGGGAATCTATGAGCAACTTATATAATAAAGGGAGGGGGACACAGGAGGGGACGGACCCTCTTCATATATCGTCATAAGGTGAACCACACCTAGTTTTTTACTTATATCGTATGATATGTACACTTAAAAAAAAAAAAACTATCACACACAGCAAACGGTAAGTTTACTTTTGGGAATGAGGGTAATCCAAACTACTGTGTTAAGTGGCGGCGCCTCCACTATTACAGCAGGATAATAACATGTACATTAAACGGCAAAGGAAGCAGCTAATAAAACACCTGCCGAGCCCACGGCAATACGACCCTTCCTCATCCTGGTGTGTCCTCATTCATTACCAAATACCAGGGGTGATCTGAGGCTTGCCAGGGAGGCCTGTGTCAATTTGAATTATTATTTTTCTTTCCGACTTATTATTTGAATAAACCTTTTAAAAAGAAGAGATGATGACGATGATGATGATGATGATGATGATGATGATGATGATGATGATGATGGTGATGATGATGGCGATGGTGATGATGATGATGATGATGATGACAATGATGATGATGATAAAAAAAAAGAAGGAATAACGGCTGAGGATGAAGGGAGAGGAGGAGAGGTTGGCAGAAGAAAGACTGCGGGGCAGGAGGCAGGCAGGAGAGAGTTACTGAAGCGTTTAGGTAGGCAGGGGTGGGAAGTGAAGTTGGTAAGAGGAATAGCGACAGGGAAGTAGTGGGGAGGAGAGAGAGAGACAGTCAGGCGATATGCAGTGAGGCAGGAGATAGGCAGGAGAGGGGCAATGAGGCAGGAAGGCAGGTGGAAGGGAGCAAAGCAGGAGGGACGAAGTGAGGCAGGTGGCAGGCAGGTAGTAGGAGAAGGAAGGCAGGAATGCAGGAGGGAGGTAGTGAAGTGGGTAGGCAGGAGGGAGGCAGTAAGGCAGGAGACAGGCAGGAGAGGGGAATGGGCAGGAAGACAGAAGGGAAGCAGAGGAAAGGTAGTGAGTAAGTAACCATATAAGTAGGAAGGCAGGAGGGAGGCAGAGGGATGCTCGAAGGTAGGTAGATAGGATGGCAGGAGGGACGACGGCGAGGCGAAAGACTATCAGGAGCTTGGAATACTAGTGACACTCAGAGAAGTAAAGGCAGGAAGGAGGGTGAGGCAGATGGAAAGACAGGGAGGGGAGGCAGGAGGGTGATCAGGAAGGGCAAGGAGGCAGGAGGGTTGTACGATGACAGGCATAAGGATGAAGGTGAGGCAAAAAGGAGGGCAACTGGCAGGCTGGAGACGGGAAGAAGACTGACACTGATGCAGGAGGGAGAGGCAGAGGGTTGAGCGGGAAGGTGAGGCAGAGGGTGAGGCAGAAGAGTGTGACAAAAATATGAGGTAGGAAGGTGAGGAAGACAGGAGAGGGAGGAAGGTAAGGCAGAAGTGTGAGGCAGAGGTGTGAGACAGGAAAGTGGGGTAGAAGTGTGAGGCAGGAAGAAGAGGGGCAGAGGTGTGAGTCAGAGGTGTAAGGCTGAGAGGTGAGGCAGAAAGGTGAGTTAGAGGGTTAGGCAGAGGGTGAGACAGAAAGGTGAGGCATAGGGTGAGGCAGGAAGGTGAGACAGAAAAGTGAGGTAAAGGGTGAGGCAGGAAGGTGAGGCAGAGGGTGAGGCAGGATGGTGAGGAAGAAGTGTGAGGCAAGAAGGTGAGTCAGAGGTGTGAGAAAGAAGGTGATGCAAAGAGGTGAGCAGGGAGGAGACAGAAAGATGAGGCAGAGGAGTGAGGCAGGAAGTGAGGCAGAGATGTGAGGAATGAAGAAGTGGGGTAAGGTATGGGTGAGGCATGAGAGAGGCAGAGTGCAAGAACTGAGGTACGGTAGAATAAAAAGGAAATAAAAATGTTGACACTAAGGCAGGAGGGTGAGGCGAAGGGGTGAGGCAGAGGGGTGTGGAGGGAGGGGAGGCAGAGAATGTAAACAAGGCAGAGAAGGACATAAAAAAGGACGGCTGATACTAAGAAATGCAGAGCTGCTAGGTGAGGATGAGGCAGGAAGTCAGGCAGGACAGTAAGGAAGAGGGATTAGGAAGGGATGAGGCAGGGGTGTAAGGTAGGGGGTGAGGGAGAGATGGAGGCAGGGGTGAGGTACGAGTGCGACAGAAGGGTAAGGCTGGAAGATGAGGCAGAGTGAGGCAGAGGGAAAGGCACATGAATGAAGCTGATGAGTGAAAGGGGATGAGATAGAGGTGAGGCTGGAGGGTGAGGCAGGGTTGAGGCTGGAAGGTAAGGTAGGGGTGAGGCAGGAAGGTGAGGCATGGGTGAGGATGGGATAAGGCAAGAGTGAGGGTGGCACGTGGGGCAGGTGTGTGACAGAAATAAGAGACAGGAGGGTGAGGCCGGGGTGAGGCAGAAGTGAAACAGGATGGTGAGCAGTGGTGAAGCAGAAGGGTGAGGCACGGGTGAGGCAGGAAGGTGAGACAAGGATGAGGCTATGGTAAGACAGGCGTGAGGCAGGAAGATGAGGCAGGGAAATGAGGCAGGGAAGTGAGGCAGGGAGGTGAGGCAGGAAGCTGGGCATGGTTGGGGCAGGAAGGTGGGCATGGGTGAGGCAGTATGGTGAGGGAAGAATGAAGCAATGGTGAAACAGGAGTGAGGTGGGAAGGTGAGGCGGAGGCGAAGCAGGAAGGTGAGGCGGGGGTGAGGCAGGAAGGTGAGGCGGAGGCGAAGCAGGAAGGTGAGGCAGGGGTGAGACGGGAAGGTGAGGGAAATATGAAGCAATGATGAGACAAGAGTGAAGCCGGAAGGTGAGGCAGGGGTGGGGCAAGGATAAGACAGGAAGGTGGGGCAGGGGTGAGACAGGAAGGTGAGGCAGGGATGAGGCAGGATGGTGATGCACGGGTTAGCAGGAAGGTGAGGCAAGGGTGGGAACGGGTGAACAGGAAGGTGAAGCAGGGGTGAGGCACGGGTAAGCAGGAAGATGATGCAAGGGTGAAGCTGGAAGGTGAGGCAGGAGTGTGGCAGGAAGGTGAAGAAGAGTGAGGAAGAGGTGATGCGGGAGGGTGAGGAAGCGATGAGGCAGGAAGGTGATGCAGTGGTGAGGCAGGAAGGTAATGCAGAGATGAGGCAGGAAGGTGAGGCAGGGATGAGGCAGGAAGGTGAGGCAGGAGTGAACAGGAAGGTGAGGCAGGGGTGAGACAAGAGGGTGAGGCAGGGGTGAAGCAGGAAGATAAAGAAGAAGGTTAAGGCAGAAGTGAGGCAGGAAGATGAGACAGGAGGGTGAGGCAGGGGTGAGGCAGGAGAGTAAGGCAGGAAGGTGAGGCAGGGGTGAGGCAGGAGGGTGAGGCAGGGGTGAGGCAGGAAGCAGCCCCGGGGGAGCGATCAGTGGCCGTGGAACACCAACACCTTCCCATTGTGTGGCGAGGGGGGGGGGGAAGAGGGAGAATGAAGGAGAAGAGAAAGAAGAAGTAAGAGGAAAAGGGACACAAAGATGAAGTGAAAAGAGAAGGAAAGAATATAAAGAGGAGAAGAGGGAGAGAGAAGTGAGAGTAAGAGTGAAGAGAGAGGGAAAGAATAATGGAAAGGAAAATGGATGAAATGAACTGAGGGAAAAAACAGGGAAAGGAATACGAGAAGAGAGGGGAAAGGAAGAGTAGGAGGAAGAATATCATGTGGGGAGAAAGAGAGAGAGAGAGAGAGAGAAAAAAAATAATAATAAACATGAAAGAAATGAAAAGAATGGGTGAAGTAAAGGGAGGGAAAGATGAAGGAACATAATTAAGAGAGAAAGAGGGAAAGGGAAAAGAGGAGGGAGAGTGGGAAGGAAAATGACAACAATGAAGGAAGAAGAGAGAGGAGACAGGGACAAAAAAGGAGGAAAAGGGGGATGGATGCGGAAGAGGAAAGCGGGAAGAGGGGTGGAGGGAGTAAGGGAGGGACAGAAATGGGGGAGAAGGAAAGGTGAGAGAGGAGGAAGAGGAAGAGGAACGAAAAGAAGAGTGGAAGAAGAGAAGAGAGAAGGAGCAGGGTGAGAAGGAGGGGAAAATGAGTAGGGGGAGAAGAAAGAGGGAAAGAGGAAAAGACAGAAGAGGAAAATGAAAGCTTGGACGAGGAAGGGGACAACAGTGGGAGGGGAGATAAAAAAAAACGGGGAAGGAATTAGGAAGGAGAGGAGGGGAGAGGAGGATAAGGAAGTTGGGAAAAGGAAGGGGAATTAAAGAAAAGGGGAGAGGAGTGGATGTAATAAGGGAGGAAGAACTGAAGGAGAGAAGAAAAATGGGAAGGAGAATGAAGAGATGAGAGGGAGAGAGAGAGGGAGTACGAATGGAGGAAAGGAGACCGAGATATGGAAAGGGAAGAGGCACAGGGAGATGGAGAAAAGAAAAACGGAAGGATGAATGAGGAAGGGAAGAGAAATGAAAAGGGGGAGAGAGAGAAAAAAAAAAGGGAGGCAGGAGAAGAAAAAAAGGGAGACGAAGCGAGAAGGAAACACTTAAGCTGAAAGGGAGAAGACGAGAAAGGAAAACGGCTGAAAAGCGGAACAAGAAAGAGAGAGAAAGAAGAAGAGGGGCATAAAGGCAGGGGTAATACGAGAGATAAAAGGGGAAGAGGAAAGAGAGCAAAAGAAAGGGGGAAGGGAAGGGGGAAGAGAGCTTAAGGCAGGGAGGGGATACCTGGATTAAAGAGGAAGAGGTGTAATTAAAATAAGAGCACTGCACAGTTGTACGAAAGAGACAGATGTAGGAGAATTGTACGAAACATAGGAATAGGTGAGAACTTTAAGAAAGAGAGGACTGGATACAACTGGACTACAGACAGAACTATGTATGTACGTATAATGTACATAAAATATTGTAGACTTCTCATAATACATACATACATATATATATATATATATATATATATATATATATATATATATATATATATATACTTTCTCTATACTCATTTCAAAGCCAAAGGTGGCTGTTGTGTATATATACGTAACGACTTATCTTGCTCTCGTGTTCCTGAACTCGATTCTTCTGAATTCTCTACATTCTGGCTTCGGCTTTCCTGTCATTCTCTGATTAATTAAATCTGCGCTGTTTACTTATCTCCTAACTCTACTGACTATCAAAAATTCTTTGACTATCTTACTTCTCCGATGGAACGCATTCTATCCATTTCTCCTTTCTCTGAAATCTCCATTCTAGGAGAATTCAATATTCACCACCACTTTTGGCTCTCCTCTCCTTTCACTGATCCACCTGGTGAACAAGCCTACACCTTTTCTATCCTTAATGACCCAGAGCAGCTTGTACAGCACCCAACCTGTATCCCTGACCGCCTTGGAGAGAGTTCCAACATACTTGACCTGTTACTAACAACTAATCCTTCTGCTTACACTGTTAATCATTTTACTCCGTTGGACTCCTCTGATCACAACCATATCACCTTAACCTGTCCTATCGCACCGGTACGGCCTGTGGACCCTCCAAAGAAACGTCATCCGTGGCACTTTGGAGCTGCTAGTGTACAGAGACAATAACACACACAATGCCGGCAAGTCAGCTCCTTTGGTGCTTTTTTTTATTTCTAATTTTGGCTATTTCACATTTCTTTATTCATTTATTTTTATTTAGCTCGAGGGAGGCGTATATTTGTGACGTGATGAAACACAGATTTTATCAACTATTTATTTATATTATTTCTTGTTGCTCCAGACGATTTTATTCAGCGTCTGTACTAAATAAATTCGAAGCCGACTTTGGTGTGATGGCTTTAATTTTTCCTGCCACCTTCAGACGATTTTCTTCATCTTTGTGGAGCCTCGTCGTAGTGAAGGCGGTAGAGCAACCTTCCCACTAACCCCTTCACACTGACACGCCCTTCCCATAACAAGAAACAGGTCATCGTAGTGAACGCCTTGACCTATTTTCCTGCTAAGGGTTCGTCTCACTGATGAAGAAAATCGTCAAGAGGTGGCCAGACACAAACACCAATACCTACACCCCGCCACGGCAAGGGTTAATGATAGAGGCTGATTTTAACCCTCTGACTGCGTAGGGGGTTGTCTTAATCGTCTGTAGTTGGTTGGAATAAAATGCCTCCACGTTTCGGCGTCCCAGTGAAAGGTATGAAGAGACTTAGAAGAGTGAAGGAATTATAAAGGAAATAAATACATGATGCTCGTCTCGGTGACCTAATTACGCTGGTTCCTGGCCTGAATAGAAGCCGAGGATGTTGGTGATGATGATGATGATGATGATGATCCTTAGTGGTAGTAGCGATAGGAGTAATAGTAGTAGGGGAAGTAGTACTGTACTAGTAATAGCAGTAGTAGTTACAGTAGTGGTAGTAGCAGTAGGAGGAGGAGGAACAGGAATAGTTCTGTAGTTGTCGTAGAAGTAGTAGTATCGGTAGTAGTAGTGGTTGTATATAAATGGATGGGTGATGTGTAGTAGCAGGAAAAGTAGTAGTAGTACGAGCAGTAGTAGTAGTAGTAGGAGGAGGAGGAGGAGTTAGTAGGAGGAGGACTAGTAGTAATAATAGTAGTACAATAGTAGTAGTAGTAGCTGTTGTAGTAGTAATCTTGGCTTTCTTTCATTCAGCTGTCTTTTGACGGGACAGTTCTGCAGGCTGTTATCGTATATCTCTTCCTTTCTAACACTGAAACAAATACCGGTACTACATTATACATGCAGTGCTGAGAACCTTACACAATGACAAGTACAACAACATTCATAATCGTAATAATACTGTAATACGAATGAAGATAATAATAATAATAATAATAATAATAATAATAACAATAATAATAATAATAATAAAAATAAAAATAATAATAATAATCTTACACACAATTATGGTACCAGTCAGTCAGTCGGTCACTCTGAGGCCTCAATGAAAACGGCAGTGTTGACAATATATATAAATAATGCCCATATTTTACAAGCGGGCCACTGATAACCAATTAACAACTGTCGAGTGGAAATTAGTGAGAATATAATAATTATACCTCTGACGCAGACCAGCAGTAAACCATAATACTATAATACTAAACTAAACAAACTAAACGGACAAACAGATATGAATAGAAAGCATTCAGAGATGGCATACCTCCGCCAAAGTAAACAAACATTACTGACTATCGTAATTCCTCTTTCCTACCGGGCAATTATTTCTATGGTCTTACAAAGTCAATTAATTCTGCGGTCTTAGTCTGTCCTGTTACACAACGTCAGAGAGCGCATACCTCCCCCACGGAAATGAAATTTAAGATATTAGTTTGCATTTAAATCCGGATCCAGCTCAAAATCTAATCCAATCTTCCTGGACCCACTGCCCTTCTATCCACCTGATTTACCTGAGAGCCGATAACAATGTTTTAAATTATACACAAACAGACGTGAGTGAATATATAACCTCAGTCCAATTTCGCTGGCAGAGGTAATGAAAGGTTTTTGAGGCATCACAGGCTTGGCTGGAACGGGTAGACGGTTCCTGGGGATGTCTGGATTGTGGAAATAGTGACATGTATAATTATAATGGTATTTATAATCATCATCATCATCATCATCATCATCCTTCCATCCATCCATCATCCAATCCTACGTTGCCCCATGAGAAGCGTAGGGGCCCAGGGCTAGGCAAGTTGGTCCTGACATTTAACATGAGTGACCAGCCTCACTCATCCCTGAGTGGCATTACGTGAGCAATAAATCCCAACCATCCCTTGGATATAAACCTTCACCGGCTCAATCCGATTTGATTGTCGTAATTACCCACTAAACCACCAGGCGCCAAAATTTGGCTATATGGTTTCCACCCAGCGTAGTAAATGGTTTCCTGGTGTACAGGAAACCATTTGGCTTGTCGCTCAGTGTAGAGTCACCCACAGGCAGAAGGAAGAGGAAAGAATGAAGGAAAGCAAGGCAGAAGAGGATGTGAGGAAAGAAGGATGAAGGAGAGGAGAGGGCAGACACCCAAGAGCAGCACTGCATCGAGTGAGTGGATGGCGAGCGCCCCCACCTACCACTGTTATAACAACAATAATAACACTAAAAACAACAAAAATAACAATACTAACTAGCATGGCACTCAGCAGTGCGCATACCTCCGCCAAGGCCCAGCATAGAATATTTACGAAAATGTCGAAAAACGCACTATCTCGCAATGTTAAAGAAAGAGAGAGAGAAAAAAAAAATCCTGGATCCGCACCTTTATCCGGATCCGCACCAAAACTTAATGGAGTCTATTCTGGGCCAAGGCCAATTCTTCTACCAAGCATCGTGGAAATCCGTCCAGTAGTTTGTGTGTAATCTTGCTCACAAAACAACCAACCAACCAACACACAAACGCACTGGGGTGAAAACATAACCTCCTTGGAGGACGTAATAATAAAGATGATAATAATAATAATAATAATGATAAATAAAAATAATAATGAAGTAAATACCCACTGTAGATAATTAATTAATAATGAGAGTACACAGAAAATCCTTTCCAATTATGGTGGTGTTCTTATAACAAAGCCAAAAATGTGGTGTTCAACGAGGATGGTTAACGAAGGGGCCTAATGAGCCACTAACGAGGAACCTGCCTGCCCTGTACGGAGGGGGGTGAGGGTGAGAATTGAGAGAAGGGGAGGGATGAAATAGGAGAAAGGGGGAGAGAGGAGGGGAGGGAAGGGGAGTGACAGGAGGAAAAAGGAGAGAGGGAGGAAGAGAAGGGGAGGCGGGGAAGAGAAGAGGAAGACAAAAGGGGAGGAGGGATGGAGGGAGTAGGGTGGAAGGGAAGGGGAGGTGGGGAGAACGAAGGGGAGGAGGATGAAGGAATGAGGAGAAGAGGAGCGGGGGAAGAATGAGGCGAGGGGAAGGATAGAGGGGTGGTAGAGGGGAGGGAAGGGGGGAGGGGGAGTTAACTGTGGTTTGGGTTCCACGTAATTAGGTAGGGGAGAGGGGGAAGGACAGGCTAGGGGAGAGAGAGGTAACAGCTGGAGAAGAGGGAGAGGCATCGAGGAGGAGGAGGATGGGATGAGATATGTGAAGAAAGAGAAGGAAAGATGGGGAGGGAGGAAAGGGAGTGATGGAAAGAAAGGAAAAAAAAAAGGAGGAGAATGAGAGATGAAAGGGGGTAATAAGAGAGAAAACATCGGGAAGGAAGGAAAGAGAAGGAAGAAGGGAGGAGGAGGGAGAGGAGGTAGGGAAAGGGCTGGAAGGACAGTAGAGACATGGGAGGGGTGGAAGGAAGGGTTTAGGCGAGGAGAGAGAGAGATGGGAGAAAAGAAGGAGAGGAGGAGAAGGAGAAGGGAGAGAGGGAGGGGGGGACCATAGAGGCAGTGTTACAAGAATCACAAAGATACACAAATCAAACCTAGGATTCACGCTAGGCAGCCCAGTTTCGAGTAGAGAACTGTCCTATTCCTCCTCTTCCTCCTCCCCCACCTCATCATCATCATCATCGTCATCATCATCATCATCATCATCTCAATCCTTATTCTGACGTAAAAAAGGAAAGATGGGTGATATTAAAAAACAGAATGAGGTATATACACAAAAGATGTAGTGTTGTGTACTCGTTGGCTTTGGATATTTAGGTACAAAACTTTCTCAGCGGTGTATTTTGCTCATTACACCTTATGAATTATCACCCAGCACGATACTGAAGCAAACAATGTCGACATTAAAGAAAATACTATGCCGGTACTGTGAAGGTGTACCATAATATGCAAAATAAATGTTAACTAAGAGGTGATAGGAAGCGTCGTGAACTGCTGAGAGTACGACTGACAGCAGTATACAAAGATAATACAGCTTGACTCTGAGGCACAAGGACATCTCATATTTTCTATTCCTGCTATGTCCAGATGATTTTATTCAGCTTGAGAGGTATGTTAAGAATCACGGGGTTGGATACAGTTTTCATAAAACACTCACTACGAAAGGCCTTTATTATGTTGAATAAAACCGTTTTTTTTTTTTTTTTTTTTACGTGTCCGACTCTGGGCAAAGGCTTCAGGGCCTATTTCTTGGAGGCAGTGACCTATTCCAAGGCCCAGTAGTCCTCCTACACCTCCACATGTTTGGAGGCAGCTTGAATAAAACAAAGCAGATTGATGTGAAACATGTATGTAAATAGCCCATCACAGACCTATACGGTGATACAGCAGAAGGCTCTCCCCAGCCATCAGTTTTGCCGGTGAACAAAATGCAGGACACTTGACTCCAGGGAACCAAGCGGCTGGAAATGCTGTAGGTAAATGTAGCGATCTAAACACTCAGGATTGCATGCTGATTATCATATTTACATTTATATTTCATGTAATTATGAAGGGCTGTAAATACTTCAGTACCTATGGTTCTGCTAAAAGCAACCTTTACCTTTTAATGGTACTCAGTCACACTACTTATGCCGGATATTATACAATAGCATTTCCATAACAGTTGTCATACCTACGTATGTACTGTATGTATGTAATGAATGTATACAGATATCTGTATGTATGTATGTATGTATGTATGATACAATGCATACCTGCATATCTGTATTTACATATAAGAACAGGATCACATACATACCTGTACATATAACTGCAGGAACTTAATCCCACATTAAAATCTTGCGTATGTTTTATTAGCGAAGGAAGTAGGGATGTGATACATTTACCCTCTTCTAAGGACGATACATGACACACATCAGTATACACACTGCTATGTTAGGCCACTCGCATTTATGAGGGGTTCTTTATTTTTTCTTGTTTCTCTCTCTCTCTCTCTCTCTCTCTCTCTCTCTCTCTTTCTCGAGCACTATAATTAATAGCTTTAGTTCCCATGAAAAAGGGAACAGGAAAAGATGAGGTAGGGGAAGAGAGAGGAGGGTGAGGGGAAAAGTTTGAGGGAGAGGAGATAATGATGGAGAGAGAGTGAGAGATGGGTATTAAAGTAAGGGAAGGGAAAGAAAGAAGGAGAGATAAAGGGGATGTTGGAAGAAAGGAAAAGACAAAGACACACAGACAGACAGACAGAGACAAACAGACAGACAGACTGACAGAAACATAGACATATAGGTAGATTGAATTACTCTAGACGGATAGATAGAGAATATAGATAGGTAGGTAGGTAGGGAAACCCACTGATAATAAATAGTTAGACAGATAGACAGACAGAAGATAGATAGACTGATTGTGAGGAAGTGAGTGAGAGAGGAAGAACGTCTAATAAAAAGGGATAGGTAGGGATGACGGTAAACTGTCGTGAAAAAGAAGTGTGATTGGCCCTGTATCTCCTAAGTAACCCAATACCCTCCCTTTTTCTCTCCCTCCCTCCCCTCTCTCTCTCTCTTTTCTCTCCCTCTGTCTTCCTCCCTCCTGTTCTTTCTCACTTCACCGTCGCTCTCCTCCTCAATCACTCCCCTCTCCCTTTATGCCTCTCCATCACTCTCTCTACCTCCTCCATTCCCTCACCTCTCCTTCCCTATCCCCTTTATCGGTCTTTCTCTCCGCATCTCCCCTATTTCTCTTCATTTTCTCCCTCTCCTTGTTTTCTCCCACTCATCTCTCTCTCTCTCTCTCCACAAAGGACCTAATTACGGAATGTTAGACGGAATATGGAGCCAGAGAATCACCCCTCCCCCCCTCACTTTACCCTCACTCACTCTCTCAATTTCACTTTATCAATCCCCCTCCCTTTCCCTCCACTCACTCACTTTCCTCTCTCTCTCTTACTCCCCTTTCCTCATTCTTTCACACTTTTTCTTTACTCTTACTCAGGTCTTCTTACGCCTACTCACTTTACTTTCACTCTCATTCACTTTCCACTCACTTTCTCCTCACCCAGTTTCTTCTCTCTCTCTCTCTCTCTCTCTCTCTCGTTTCCCTTCATTTAAATCCCCTATATCTCGCTGTCTACACTTTCTCACTTCCCCTTTCTCTCATTTCTCACTCTAACTTTCTCCTTTCTCTCTCCCCCTCTCACATTCTCCTCTCACTATCCCATTTCTAAATTCTTCCCCTCACTATCCCCTCTCACAACTCCCTCATTCACTTTCTCTCACTTTCCATTTCTCACTGTTACCTACCTCACTTTTTTTCTCTCCGTACTTTCACTATCTCCTGCCTCATATTCCCTCCCTTCACTTTCTCATCCCTCACTTCCCTCTCTCTCTCTCTCTCTCTCTCTCTCTACATTCAGTGTCCCTTCCCCTCACTCTCAATGGGTCAGAAAATTGTGAAGTTGGAGAATAGTGGGTCGTGGTAGAGAGAGAGAGAGAGAGAGAGAGAGAGAGAGAGAGAGATGGTTCCCACTGGTCAACAGCCAAAATGGTTCTGACTTATTCTCACCTGTTTCTAACTAATTTCGTACCCACAATTTCTAAACTGACCCTAAATTCTGGCTATCACGTAACCTTGACGTAGTACCTCATGAGTGTGGGGAAATTCCTTGAAGCATGCATATTCGTTAAATAAGTGTTAATAAGTCTATATATTATCACAAAAAATAATATTAAACTTAAAGTTTTTCTTTATATCACATACTAAGCACAAACCGATATATACAAAACATTCTTACAAGACCTTTGCACATTAGAAGTGTTTCTACACTTTGCTTTTGCGTTTGTAGGAGCAATTATTTATACGCTGTAAAGTCCAGCAATAGTCGCCCATCATGTCTGGATTGCATCGGCCTTGATATCGGCTCTCCATTATGGCAATTTCCTGGTGAAACCTGTCGCCATGTTCATCACTGACATCAACATGATTAAGTGGAGAGAATTCCAAATGAGCATGGAAAAAATGTATCTTAAGGGACATTCGGGCACCAAGTAAATGGTAACTCTTCTACAGCTTGTCACCAAGCTCCTCACAATTCGGCACTCGAAAATTTCCTAGGTAATTCTTCATAAGAACCACGAAGCTCTCCCAAGCAGCCCTCTCCAGTTCAGACAAGCTCTTTACAAAATCCTGATCATTGAGTATAAAACGAATATGTGGACCATTGAAAACACCTGCCTTTACTCTGGCCTCAGACACAATGCCTTGGTACTTGGCTAGCAAGTAGTGGAAGCCAGCATCATCTTGATCCATGGCCTTCACAAAGTTCTTCATCAAAGTTTCAAATGAAGTGGAGGCAAGAATACCTTCTCAGGGTCAAAAAGAGGTTAATGACGACAACTGAACCTTCTAGTCAAATTTTTCGGTCGCACTGGCCATTCCTTTTGTGTGTAATGCTGAACGTCTGCTCTGCTGTCCCAGAAACAAAGGAAAAACATGTGATTTGTGTAACCTTGCTAAAGTCCTAGAAGCAGGCAGACCACATTCAGGTCCCCACAGATGTTCCATTAATGTGTTTTGTAGTAAACAGCAGCCAACAAAGTACTCATAGTTTCATAACTTCCATTCATTCCATGGGCATGCACAACTGGAACACAGGGAAGCTCATTTCCGTTATGGAGAAGGACGACCATCAGTGTTTTCCTCCCAGAATCTATAAACAACTGCCATTCTCCTGTTTGATGAGGGCGAGACTTACAAAGGTGTTGCATTAACGATACAACATCATAACAGTAACAAAGCATGTCGACCATCTTGAAGAGAGCTCTTCATGTCCATGACGGAGGGTGGTGGTACAAACTCCATCTTGTAGCAGGTTCCATTACTTGAGTTGAGATCCAAGGAGTTCACTTTTCTCCTTGGGCAGGTTAAGATCTCTCATAAGGCCATACAGCTCTATCCGACTGATGAGGTGCAGCTCCTTGCTCTCTAAATCTTCTTGAGAGTTGGCACCCATGCAGCTATCCTCTTAACAAGATTCTTATTCACTTGTGGTACTTAATGAAGGAATTGGAACTGGAAGCTCAGACCATGGGGTACTGGCCTACGAGCAGAAGGTACGTGAGCATACTTGATTTTGGACCGGGTTTTTACTGAATATCCTTTGGTGTTGGTGAGACAAAAGTAGCAGTCAGTACAGTGGTCCTTTGGTTCGCGCCAAACCACTGATTTGACGAAAGGCAAACCTGATGGGCGTTTACCACGCATCCATTCACTCATGTGATTTACACAGGGCTTGCATGCTATATGGGGTGTCCACTTCTTGTCTTGATCACCAACAGGTCATTTGAAGCAATTTGTAAGCGGCTTTAACATTCTTTGTAACTGGTTTCTTCAGGCTTTTAAGCTTAAAAAGGGCGCAGATGTAGCAGAATGTGTCTGATGCATTCATACAGCTACGGCACTCCATGGCATGCCAACACAGATCAAGGCACTTTGTTGTAGTAAACAAAATCTGAAATGGAATAATGGCAAATATAAGACTACCCTATGTATGCACGGCTGTAAAAAGACCAAAAAATCTGCTACATCGTGAGAATTTTTTTAACAGACTTTTGCCTGTGACTGATCACTTTGAGTTGCTAAAATATCTTGTGATTCAGGTATTAAACTGAAAATGATATAACGCCACAAGAACTAGCTGAAGTGTACCATTATAAGGTGTATCTATCTCTATGACAAGAGTCGGGTCGGATCTTCCCATGTACGAGCAGATATTCCTATGGTACACTGGTTCTCGAAAACTGGACGTGCTAAAGAAAACTAGATATCACAGTCGACGTTTACAGGTTCATGTTGCTTAGAACCACCTCAAACTATACCAGAACCATCACACTTCTTAAATTCAGTCGACCAGTGGATATAGTCTTTGTTTTATCTGTTTGTCTGTCTGCCTATCTTTCAATCTTTCAGTCTCAATACACTTCCCAGATCAGTCCCTGTACATCTTCCTCTTTTGAGCCTGTCTGTCTGTCTGTCTGTCTGTTCTTTACTTGTCTACCTGTTAATCTATCCACGTGTGTGTGTGCCGAATGTCTATCTTCGTTTACCTACCTGTCTCTCTGTCTATCTATTATCAATCTGTCTATCTATTTTCCCTGCATGCAATTCTTTCCCTTGCATTTGTTCTTTAATGTTCTTGTTGACTGATGTGTTTTTTTGTTGTTTGTCTTGTGGTGTCAACACTCCAGTTAAATGAATGGCTTGTGTGTGTGTGTGTGTGTGTGTGTGTGTGTGTGTGTGTGTGTGTGTGTGTGTGTGTGTGTGTGTGTGTGTGTGTGTGTGTGTGTGTGTGTGTGTGTGTGTGAGAGAGAGAGAGAGAGAGAGAGAGAGAGAGAGAGAGAGAGAGAGAGAGAGAGAGAGAGAGAGAGAGAGAGAGAGAGGTCTGGTAATAATTAGTATTTCTGTTTCGAGGGGGTGAATTAGGGTTACGATAATGAGAGAGAGAGAGAGAGAGAGAGAGAGAGAGAGAGAGAGAGAGAGAGTCTTGTTACCATAATCATTTTCTTTGTTTATGCTCTTTTCCTCCGGCCAAATTTTGCATTGGTCTTGCGTGTATGTGCAACCTTGATTTTTTTTTCCCTTTTCTACAATTTTTTGCTTA
Source organism: Coenobita brevimanus (assembly GCF_032717465.1). Taxonomy (NCBI): domain Eukaryota; kingdom Metazoa; phylum Arthropoda; class Malacostraca; order Decapoda; family Coenobitidae; genus Coenobita; species Coenobita brevimanus. The sequence goes on along the minus strand of NC_137024.1, from coordinate 49,819,172 downwards.
TTTTTGTTTTCTCTGTCTTTCTCTTGTTTGTTTACTTTTCTTTGCCATTCATTCAGCTTGCTTCCTTTGTCTTGTGTTTTGCTTTACTAATTTCTTGCTGGTTGTTTTGATCCTTACGTTACGATTATTTGTTTTTCCTTTACTCTTGCTGATGTTAGACGGTGTTATTCAGCGTAGAAATGCCCTCTAGTAGTGAAAAGGGTTAATGAACGACGTATATTACTCCATCAGTTTGCTCTGTCTCTGTCTCTGTCTCTGTCTCTGTCTCTCTCTCTCTCTTTAATCCGGAATATCATCGTCTTTTTTGTCTCATTTATTTCCTGGTGTTGCCTTGGGCCTTAGTTTCTTTTTTCATCTGTTGTATTTACTGTTCCGGTGTTTTAGTGTCACTGTCTTGTTACTTGCCGGAATCCAAAGACTCGGCATGCATGTTGGTCAGTTCCGTATGTTGGTCTGTCTGTCTGTTTGGTTGTCTGCTCTGCTCTCTACAGGTCACAATTTTGCGCCAATCGTTATGAAAAAAAAAAAAAAAAAAAAAAACCGGAAGGTAGATATCCACAAACCCTGGAAACCAATTGCTGTTCATTAAAATCGGTCAAAGGTCCTGGGCTGGGTGGGGGTTGAAACCCCTCAAGGGCCGTGGGTCCGGAAATCGTCGGAACCCAGTGGCCGGCCCAGGCACCATTTCTTTCAAATTTCGAAAATCGATATTTTTTTTTTTCTCACCAAACTGAAGATAAACGTCTGGCGCACCTGGCAATGCAATTTTTAGCTTCCTAAACCCATCCTGTACTTCGCAATGAAGTGCGAAAATTTCGTCAAATGACTGCCTACACATCAGTGAACACTAAGCAGACAAAAAGGGAGGAAGAGGAGGGAATAGAGGGGGGAAGAGGAGGGAAAAAAGGGAAGAAGAGGGGGAAGAAAAGGGAAAAGAGGGGGAAGAGGAGGGAAAAGAGGGGGAAGAGGAGGGAAAAGAGGGGGAAGAGGAGGGAAAAGAGGGGGAAGAGGAGGGAAAAGAGGGGGATAAGGAGGGAAAAGAGGGGGAAGAGAGGGAAGAGGAGGGAAAAGAGGGGGAAGAGGGGGAGGAGGAGGGAAAAGAGGAGGGAAGAAAGGGAGGAAGAGGACGAGGGGGGTGGTCTATCCGTCAAGCTCTCTGCCTATGGCAGTTTCATTTTCTGCTTGTTTGATTTGCCTTTGCTTGTCTTTTGTCTGTTGCTTTGGTGTGTACATTTTTTTTTTTGCATTGTATTAAGTATTGTTTAGTTATTACCTCCACCAACGAAGTTGGAAGAGGTCACGTATTAACCTATGTTTGTCTGTTTGTCCACACGATATCTCCAAAGTTCTCAATAAATTTCAATAAAATTTTGTGGAAGGGTGGGCCATGGGCCGAGAAAGATTTGACTAAATTGGGGGGGGGGGGAATCCGGATCCAGATCCTGCACTGACAGAGGTATGCACTCTGTAAGTGCTTTCTAGTTCGTATTTGCTGCTCCTGTTTTATTTACCCCTTCTCACTTATGTCTGGAAATAGGGTTAGGATGAGAGTGATGTAGATAGTAATGAAGAAAGATGATGATGATGATGATGATGATGATGATGATGATGATGATGATGATGATGATGATGATGGCGGTGGCAGAATTAATGTTATTATTTATCATTATTTGTGGTAGGTGGGGGCGCTCACCATCCACTCACTCAATGTAGTGCTGCTCTCAGGTGTCTGCCCTGTCCTCTCCTCCATCCTTCATTCCTTCCATCATCTTCTGTCTTTCTTTCCTTCATTCTTTCCTCGTCTTTCTGCCTACGGGTGACTTTACACTCCCTCTTCTGTCTTTCATTCCTTCATTCTTTCCTCTTCCTTTTGCCTGTGGGTGACTCTACACTGAGGAGTGACAAGCCAAATGGTTTCCTGTACACCAAGAAACCATTTACTATGCTGGGTGGTAACCATATAACCAAATTTTGGAGCCTGGTGGTTTAGTGGGTAAATATTGTGCTCCAATTGGATTGAGCCGGTGAAGGTTTATATCCAAGGGGTGATTGGGGTTTATTGCTCATGTAATGCCACTCAGGGATGAGTGAGGCTGGTCACTCTCATCTTAAATGTCAGGACCAACTCCCTAGACCCGGTCTCCTACGCTCCTCATGGGACAACGTAGGATTGGATGATGGATGGATGGATGGATTTATCATTATTATTACTATTTTTTATCAATTTAGTTTTCTCTTATAATGATAATGATGATGAGCATGATTGCCATGATGATGATGATGATGATTATGATGATGTGATGATGATGATGATGATGATGGTGATGATGATGATGATGATGACAATTTCTTTTAATTTAACCTGCTCCTCATGCATATCATCTCATGTCGCTGGCTTGCTTGCTTATATATTTCGTTTGTCTCTTTTACAGCCTGATTGCTTTGTTTAATTGCTTGCTTTTCCGGCTCTCCTTCATCCCTTTCCTCTTTCAGCTTAGGATTAATAGTATTCAAGGGGAGTGGTGATGTGGAGGGGTGTGGTGGTGTGGAGGGGTGTGGTGATGTGGACAGGTGTGGTGATGTGGAGAGGTGTGATGATGTGAAGGGGTGTGGTGGTGTGGAGGGGTGTGGTGATGTGGAGGGGTGTTGTGATGTGGAGGGGTGTGGTGATGTGAAGTATTTATGATGTCGAGTGTGAGATGTGGTTTGGTGGTGTGGTGAGGTGTGGTGTGGTGGAGTGTGATGAGGTGTGGTGTGGTGGTGTGGTGATGTGGGCTGTGTGGTTTGTTGCTGCGGTGGAATATGATGACGCGGAGTGTGAGGCGTGGTGTGGTTTAGTATAATGTGACGAGGTGTGTATGGGTAGGATGGAGTGTGGTGCAGTGTGGATGAAAATGGCCTTGTGGTGAATATGATGTGGTCGGGTGTTATCTGGTGGAGTCTGGCGGAGTGTAGTGGAATGATATGGTGAGTTGGGTGTTAAATGTGGTATGTGGTATGTGGTTTGGTAACGTGGTGTGATGTGGAGGGATGTGGTAGTGATATGTGGTATGGTGGCATGGGAGTGGTGTGTGGCATAGTGGTGCAGTGTGGTGGTAGTTTGGTAGAGACGGTGTTGTATGGTGCAGTGTACAGTGGAGTGGTGTGGTGTGGTTGTGTGGTGATGATTGTGTGGTATGGTAGTATGGTGTGTGGCAGTGTGGAACGGTGGTATGAGAATGTGGTGTGGGATGTGGAATGGTAGTGTGATGGGGTGGGGTGCGGTGTGTAATGGCATGGTGGTGTGATGTGGGTGTGGAGGTGCAGTGTGGTGGATTGGTGAGGGTAGTGTGATGTGGTTGTGCTGTGGTGGTTGTGCAGTGGTGGTTGTGTAGTGGTGGTGTGGTTTGGTGCTGGTGGTGAGACTGAGGTGTGCTAGTGTGGTGTGGTGTGGCGTGGTGTGGTGTAAGAGGTAGGTGGAGTGAACATATTTTATTCATTCATCTTAAGTCAGGTAATAAAAACACCTGGATATTTTCACAGCCAGTTTTACCTGTATTTCTTGAGCCGGTATTCCTCTTTTAATCTGCCAGGTAATATTTATCTTGGGTTTCCAGCCTTCATGTCAATTCGACTTTAAATCAAAATCCAACCCAAATTCAAATTCTATTTCTAAGTAACTCATCAATTTACCTTTAATTTAATTTTTAACCCATATTCAAACGTCTTTAAAATTCAAAGTTTACCTCGATTTCTAGGCTATTTTATTCTAATTTCTAACTCAAATTTTCCTTATTCAGATAAGGTGGGGATATAAATGGATGCTTTGTGGTTCGTAAGATTAGGGGGCTTCTTGGCGCCTCGTTCCTACCAGTCTGTTACGGTATTATTCTCCTGTGTGTCATATATATGTGGTGTCTGGGCATATCAAACACACATACATACAGCATAAAACAGAACATTAATCCTTTAATTACGATGATGTGTGTAATTTTTTCTGCTGTCACCAGAGAATTTCCGTTAATTTATGAAAGACTATTCGAACTGGAGGTTTTAGAAAGAGCCTTCATTAACCCCTTCATTATCATAGGGCTTTGTGAACCGTCAGCCTGGAACAACGATATACTCAGGCCAAAGCCAAACCGCTTTACTAGGCACTGGGAAACCTGCCGAGGTCTCAGGGTTAAGATACACTGTCCCTGTTCAACCCTTAACCTTGAGCCTGACTTGTTTCCTGTAGTCTGACTAACGACACACAATTTTAATGGCCACCGGGAAACCTCCAGTAATCTGATGGTTAAGTAAAAAAATAAAGAAAGAAAGAAAGAAAGAAAACCGACATCAGCGAGAATAAATTATAACAGTGTCAGCGCACAAAAGTGGTTTAGGTGTAACATGCATTAACATTCGGTAAGAAAGAGTGGAATTAAATTATCTAGGTCCACGAGAACACATCCCTTTGTTGCCTTGAAAGGAGAATGCATATCAGCAAACTATCCAGCCCCATTCCACAGCATGGCACTGCAGGAAACAGGAGTGGGAAAACGACAGCCTTAAAAGTTCTTCTGCAACTTTCATCGTTGCTATGGCAATGCTTTCTCTTTGAACCTCCTCTTTTGCCGCCGCCAGGACAAAAGGTGGTGCCTTGCCTACACCTGCTCAAGCTGTGGAATGGGAAAAAAAGAAGCACCAGTTAGAGTCCCCTACCCCCCTGAGTGACGCAAAGAGATATGAGGCTGCCTGCAACAAGAGTGCTGGGCGGTGCTAGATGCCTACGGTAATAAAAAAACCCGTCACTGTATTTCCACTGATAGCTGGTGATTAATTATAATAAATGCTACATAATTACATCGCGTCAGACATAATTAACTGGCAGGATTTGAGTGACAGCAACGAAATTAGCTCGTGTTTTCTCCGTGTTGCCTTCTTGCTCTCATAACTTTTAGATCCTGTGCTTGATACTAGTGTGATCTCTCTGTCAGGGAACAAACCCATGTGTCATTTTACCGTGCAAAACATATACAGTGTGTGTGTGTGTGTGTGTGTGTGTGTGTGTGTGTGTGTGTGTGTGTGTGTGTGTGTGTGTGTGTGTGTGTGTGTGTGTGTGTGTGTGTGTGTGTGTGTGTGTGTGTGTGTGTGTGTGTGTGTGTGTGTGTGTGTGTGTGTGTGTGTGTGTGTGTGTGTGTGTGTGTGTGTGTGTGTGTGTGTGTGTGTGTAATCAAGAACGTGGAGCGACTTTATTAACCCTTATATTTGATGCTCAGGAAGAGCAGCGAAGAGAATTTGCGATATTACGGAGAGAGGGAGAGACAGACACGCGGGTTGACAAAATACAGACAGACTGACAAGGAATGACAGAAAGATATAGGCAGAAGGAAAGATAGACAATAGATGGCCTTACCAAAATAAGGAGAGACAGATATGCGGACAGGCAGGTAGATATATAGGATGAGAGAGAGAGAGAGAGAGAGAGAGAGCAATTGTGTGTGACTGTGTTAATAAAATGCCTGGGGTGCTCAAAACCTCACCACCACCACTGTTATTACCACTGCTCCCCCTCATCCCTACTCCCCCTCATCCCTCTCACCCTTCTCACCGCTCATCCCTCTCACCCCTACTATACTGCTGCCTTCTCTCCCTCACCCCTCTCACTCCTATCTACGCTGTTCCCTACGCTGTTCCTCCTTCCCCCTCATCTACAGAGTTCCCTTCTCAGCCTCTCTCTCTCTCTCTCTCTCGTACCTTTATTGTTTCTCTCCCTCACTCCATCCAACTTCACCGTTTCATTTTTCTCATCCTTCATTCCTTATCCTTCATCTGTGCTGTTTCCCCCTTCACCTTCCCCTCACCATTACTAACACTACTCTCCTTCCCTGACCCTTTCTCCCTCACCCCTTTCACCCACCCTCTCCTCATTCACCCCTCATCCTCTCCTACATTGCTCCTCCTCACCCCTGTTTCCACCCCCTCCTCTCCCTTTCCCTACCCTTTATCACTTGCTTCCTTATCTCCCCTTATCTTCATTACTTTCTCTCCCTTCTATTCTCTCCCTCATCTCTCTTTTACGCCCTCTCCCTCTCTCATCCCATTTCACCTGAACACCCCCCCCCCTCCCCGTCACTTCCATTCATCTCCGTTCCCCCTCTAACCCCCCCTTTCATTCTTTTACCATCCATTTTCCAGTAACTCACTCTCAGCTGAATAAAATCGTCTGGTGGTGGTTAGAACAGAATACTAGGGTTACCCACACCATGAGAGGGTAACTTTCTTTCTCTCTCTCTCTCTCTCTCTCTCTCTCTCTCTCTCTCTCTCTCCCTTATCTGAACTTTTTCCTCCCCTCTCATGCGTTTCCCTCCCATCCTCACTTCCATTACCCTTCCTCCCTTTCATTTCCGCTCCCCTACCTATTCTCTCTCTCTCTCTCACACACACACACACACACACACACACACACACACACACACACACACACACACACACACACACACAAACCATTCATTTAACTGGAGTATTGACACCAAAAGACAAACAAACAAACAAACAAACACATCAGTAAACAAAAACACTCATGAGCAAATGCAAGGGAAATAGTTGCTTGCAGGGAAAATAGATAGACAGAGAGACAGATAGATAGATAGACGGATAGATAGACAGACAGACAGGACAGACAGGTGGATAGATTAATATGGAGACAAGCGGTGAGCAGACAGACAGACAGACAGACAATCGAAAAGGAGAAAGACGTAAAGAGACAGATCTATGAAGTATTTTAAAACAACGAAAGAGAGAGAGAGAGAGAGAGAGAGAGAGAGAGAGAGAGAGAGAGAGAGAGAGAGAGAGAGAGAGGTAATTTCAGTGTCAGGGTCATATAATGGTGCTCACTACACTCGGGTCGTGCTGTCGTGCCTCTTTAAAAGCATACATACCTCGCAATATTGGTGTGCGTGTGCGTGTGTGTGTGTGTGTGCGTGTGTGTGTGTGTGTGTGTGTGTGTGTGTGTGTGTGTGTGTGTGTGTGTGTGTGTGTTAAGAGCGTACAGTCATAGTCTAAATATATGCCTCTTCTTGGCTCTTTTCTCTCTCTCTCTCTCTCTCTCTCTCTCTCTACCTCTTCCTTTTCCTCCATCCCGTCCTCTCCCTGTTTCTCTCCGTCTGTACCTCTTCCTCTTCCTCATTCTTTCCCTCTTCTTCTCACTTCTCTGTCGTCACTTCTTCCTCTTCCTGCTGTGCTATCCTTGTCTCTCACTCATTCAACAGCCTCGAAAGGACCATTCAATAGGTCTGTAGTTGTCTGCTTTCATTTGTACTCCTTTTGCTCCCTCCTTCCCTCCCTCCCCCTCCTCCCTTGCCTCCGTCCTTCTCTCCTTCCTTCTCCCTCCTCGTCCTCATCCTTCTCCTTCTCCTGCTCCTTTCCCTCCCTGTCCTCCTCCTCCTCATCCTTCCTTCTTACATTTCCTTCTCCTCCTGCTTCCCTCCCTCTCTTCCTCCGTTCTCCTTTTTCTCTCCCTCCCTCTAATACCTCCATTCATTTCCTTTAATATCCTCCACGCCCTTCTCCTTCCCTTCCTTCCTCCATTATTTTTCCTCTCCGTTTCTCCCTCCCTCCCTCGATATTTTCCCTTCCTAATTTTCTCTCCCTTTCCCACTCACCTTATATTTCCTCCCTTGCTCTTACTCTTTTCCCCTTCCCTTCCCTCCTTTCCTTATTTTCCCTTCATTTATCTCCCTCCTTTATTTTCCCCTTCTCTCTCACTGCACCCTCACCTCCTTCCCCTTTCCCCTCCTTTCCTCCATTGTTTTCCCTTTCCTTCCTCCACGTCCACTGCTTCCCTTTCTGCCGTTAGTGTCCCTCTCTTTCCCTCTCTCTCATTTTCCCTCTCACCTTTCTCTTTCCTCCTACCACGGATACACTCTGTTCTTCCCCCTCCTTCCATCATATCTTTTTTCTTTCCCCTCTCTCCTTCCCCCCACACCTCCCCTCCCTCACTTCCACCATTCTTCCCCCCACTACCATTTAAAGCGCTTTTGTGTACTGCTGTCTTGCTGTCTACCTTTGTGTTCCTACCTCAATGTACTTCCTGGCTTTCCTCTCTTTTACCTACTTTCATCGCCCTCTCCCTCCCTCCTTTCCTCTCTCTCTCTCTCTCTCTCTTGCCCTCCGTCTATAATTTCCCCTCCCCTTCTCCTTCCCCCCTCTACTGCTTTCCCCTCTCCCTCCATATTTCCTCTCTCCTTCCCCCTCCCCTCGCTCCCTCCTGCTCCATTACTTTCTCTCCCCTTCCACTCCTCCATCACTCCCCCTCCTCCCTCCATACCTCCCCTCCCCTCCCCTCTCGTTTAAAAGTCAGGTGGACATGTATTTCGTTTCATATCCACATGTTCAAGGAGAGAGAATAAAAACAAATCACTTTTTTTTCTTTTTGTGTTTGTTTTGAGTTTGCTTGTGTTTGTCTGCTTGTCTGTCTTGGCTGTGCTTGACTGGGGTGATTTACTTGTGTGTGTGTGTGTGTGTGTGTGTGTGTGTGTGTGTGTGTGTTTGAGGCCTCTAAGGGACTACAGGATCAGTTGGAGTTTGCCTTCCTTTGTTGCCATTATATTTTCCTTCCCCAGTTTCCTTCTCCCTCTCTCTCTCTCTGATGGTCATTCCTTTTACCTCCTCCTCAGTCTTACTTCTTACATATTCCTAATCCTCCCTTTCCTCATGTCTTCTCCTTTCCCTTTATCCCTACCCTCACTACATCATCATTATCATCATCATCTTTATCATCATCATCATTCTGGGTCTCCTTCCCATTAATGATGACGTGAAGTACTGTCGTATAATGAATCAAGGAAACTGGTAACGAAGGTAAAATAACCCAAACCAAAAGAGAAACAAATAATCTAAAGACAGGAGAATGATAATGAGGTAAAAAGTTAGATGTGGTAATCATTGTTAGCGCTTTAGTAAACAACTTCACCGCATCGGCAAATGGCTGAAGTAGGCCTATAAACCCTACAATATTAAGTCCTTCTCGAATTTTAATATACCCTACAATTTTTCGCTCCAAAGCGTTAAAAAGGCAACTCCAATCAATACACAAATAATTAAAACTAAATGATTTATAACGATAACTGTGACCACAAAAGAGTTAGCTTGGACTACTTATAAATCTTTATTTATTTTATTAAACTAAAGTGCAAACATGGTTGCTTAGGCAAAATGATATTCAAGTTAGATGAAATTATTTTAACTCTCCAATCCTTTCGTACTAAGATAGTTTATTTCATCTTGGAAGATAGAAAGCGACCTGGCCTCACGCCGGTCTGAACTCAAATCATGAAAAATTTTAAAAGTCGAACAGGCTTTCTTTCATAACTGCTGCATTATGAAATTTTAATTCAAAATCGAGGTTCGCAAACTTTTCTTTCCATGAGGACTCTCAAGAAAAATAACGCTGTTATCCCTAAAGTAACTTAATCTCTTAACCTTTAAAAAGAATAATTTATTATCAAAATTCTCTGTTTATATATATATATAAAAAAGGTAATTTATTATATCTTTGTTGCCCCAACGAAACACTTTTTTAGTAATTTTCCTTTTACTAACAAACCAGCTCTCCCTTCACCTCGTCATGACTTCCCTTCTCTCTCTCCCATTTCCCTATCCCTCCTCCAGTTCCTTCTTTCCCACCTCCTCATCGTTTTTTCCCCATCCTTTTTCCTTCCCCTCCCGCCCATTCCCCTCCCTGCTCCCTTTCCTTTCACCATTCCATTTGATGACGCCTGTTACACTTAAGAAAAATATATAACTGCCTGGGTTAAATACAGCCTAAATTAACCCCTTCAATAACACAGACCTTCGTACGCTAAATAAAAATGGTTTGGTGGAGGAAATATAAAGAAAATGCATAGCGTGACATCGGCCTGAAGAGGTTTAGCACCCTTCTCCCATTTTTCTCCCTCTCTTTCTCCCCCTCACCATCATACTCTTCTTTCCTCCTCACCTCCTCCCCTTCTCACCATCCTTCCCCTTTTCTTCTCCCTAATCCATTCTTCTCATCTCCCGCCTTTCTCCTCCCTTCCTACCTCCCTATCTTTCCCCTCGCTTCCCCCTCCTTCAGTTTATCCTCCCTTTTCCCTCCCCACTCTCATTATTGTCCTTTGCTCCCTCTCCTCTCTATCCCCATTCTTTCCCTTGTTTTTCCTCTCCCCGCCTTTCTCTTTCCTCTCCCTCCTTTCACTCCTCCACTTCGCTCTTGCCTTTCCTATTTCCTCCCCACCTTTCACTTCTCCCCTCTCTATTCCCCTCCATTCTTCCCCCATACCTTTTCTCTTCCTCCCCTCTCTTTCCCCTTCCTTCCTCTTCCTCCTTTCTCCGCCCACACCTTTCCCCTTCCTCACCTCTGCCTTTCCCTTCCTTCCTCTCCCACCTTCCCTTATCCCCCCCCCTCCTAAATTGTACCTACTCTCCCCATTCAGACTAATCAATAATCAACCAATCAGAGACCAGCATACAGCCCCGCCCCCCCCAATATTAGCCAATCAGCACCACGGTTACTTGACACTCTCCGCCAATCAGAGGGAGGCGTGTGGTGTGGAGGTAAATACGAGAGAGAGAGAGAGAGAGAGAGAGAGAGAGAGAGAGAGAGAGAGAGAGAGAGAGAGAGAGTCAGGATATCCTCTTGAGCTCCAATCTTATACATCAGTAACATGAAGTCTCTCTTTCACGCTGACAAGGCAGGGGTAGGGGAAGGTGGGGAGAGAGAGGGAGAGGGAGGGAAAGAGGGGAGAAGATATGGAGGAGGAGGGGAAAGGTGAGGGGAGAGTGAGGGAGATGGGAGATGAGTATGTGAGATGATGGGGAGGAGAAATGGAGGTGGAGAGTTAGAGAGAGGGGGAGAGGAAGGAAAGGGAAGGAGGATAGGGAGAAGGTGAGGGGAAGCAGAAAGAGGAGGATATGGGGAGAGTAAAAGGAGGGAGAATGGAGGGGAGCTGAGTGTGACAGGTGTGGAGCGAAGGGAGGGGAGGAGAGAATGAGAGGTGCAAGACGGGAGAAGTAATGGTGAAGTAGGGGAGGGGAGGGGAGGGGAGGGAAGGAAAAGGGAAGGAAGAGGGAAGAGGAAGAGAGGGAAATGGAAGGAGGAGGGAAGGAGGAAGGAAGAAGCGGAGAAGGAGGAGGGGAGGAGGAAGGGAGGGGAGATGTTGAGGGGAAATTGTGTAAGAGGATGATGGGAGGTAAACAGGAGGGGTAAGGAGGGGAGAAGGGAGGAGAGGGTTAGTATCACGAGAAGAAAGTGAAGGGAAAGGAGGGAAAGAGGGGGAGGAGACGACTGGGAAAGAAAGGGGGGAAAGAGAGGGGAGAAGAGAGGGGAGAAGGGGAGAGTGGGAGAGTACAAAGGAGTCGTTTGTTATAGGTAGGGTATAATTGAGATAGCTATTGTATGAGTGAAAGACAAGGATAGAGAGGGATGGAGGAGGATAGGAGGAGGGAGGGAAAAGGAGGAGAGGGGAGAGGTGGGGATGAAAGAGGAGGGGATGGGAGAGGTGGGGAGGAAGGGCAAATAGGGCAGGAAAGTGAGGGGAAGTGAGAGAGGAAAGGGCAGCCGAGGGGAGATACAGAGGGTAGATATAGGGGAGGAGAGGGTGAGTAGGGAGGGAGGAAAGGGAGGGAAGTAGAACAGGGTAAATAACATGGAAGAAGAGGAGGAGGAGGAGGAAGAGGAGGAAAGATAGGGGGGAAAAAGCTGAGACATACAGGAAATGGGGAGGCAGTGGAGGAAGAGAGAGGAAGAAGAGGGAAAGTAGGGCAGACTAAAAGAAAAGAACTGGGAAAAAGAAGGAAGAAATGAAGGAATGAAAGAAAAAGAAAGAATGAAAGAATGAATGAAGGAAGGAAGGAACAGTGGATTGGGAAGGAAGAGATAAAGGATAGAAGAGAATGGAGGAGGAGGAGGAAGAGAGGGAAAGAAGGATGAAATATTGAGGAGGAGAAAGGCAACAAGAAATGAAAAACGCAGAGGGAGGGCGTAGAGAGACAGTGAAAGTGAAAAAAAAAGAAGAAAGAAGGGTGAAGAAGGAAGGGTGAAGAAGGAAGGATTAAGGACAAACGGAGAGAAGGAGGAGGGAGGAAAGAGGAAGAAGAGGAAGGGAAAGAGGAAGGAAGCTAAAGACATGAAAAGAAAAAGGTGGAGGAGGAACTGAAAGATGAAGGGAAGGAAAACAGAAAAAGGAGGATTACATGGTGGAAGACGAAGGAAGAAGAGAAAAAGGAAGGAGGAGCAGTGGAAGGAGGAAGAAGATAAGAAGAAAGAGAAGCGGTGGATAAAATGATGTAAGAGGATGAAAGAAGAAAAGCATAAAAGGAAGAAGGAAAGAAGATATGAATGAATGAATGAATGAAGAAAGGATAGGATTGAAGGAAGGGAGAAAGGAAGGAAGAAAGAATGGATGGAAGGAAAGATTAAAGGAATGGAGGAAGGAAGGAGGGAAGGAAGGACTGAAGAAAGGAATGAAGGAAGGAAGGTACTAGGAGGGAAGGAAAAAGGAAGAAAGCAAGGACAGAGGAGAATAGGAGGTCGGAAAGAAAGAAGGAATGAAGAGGACAGGCTGCATGAGTGAAGGAGACGACGAATGTGACTGAGTGAGGGGAGGAGGGGAGGTAGGGAAAGAGGGGGGGGGAAGGAGACAGAAAGATAAAGGAGACAAGGAAGAGAGGGAAGTTGAGAGGAAGAGCAGCAGAAGAGGGAGGAGAGAGGAACAGGAAGAGGAAATGGGAAGAGAGGGGAGGGAAGGAAGAGAGAATAGGTGAGAGGAACAGGAGGGAAAAAGAGGAGGAGGGAGAGAAGGGAAAGAGTGAGAGAGAGAGAAGGGAGGACAGGGTGAGGGAGAGAAGGGAAGAAAGGGTGAGGGAGAAGTGTGAAGGGTGTAAGGGTGAAGGGGTGGAGGGGCTAGGATGAGTGCTGAGCTGGCCAAGGTGTGACTACAGCCTCTCACACGGACAATAGACCCACATCACTCACTATCTTTACTTTCTCTCTCTCTCTCGTGGACAATGGGGACACATCGCTCACTCACCTCCCCCACATCCGTATCTTTACCTCCATCATCCATCCACCCCTTCTGTCCTCTCTCCCTCTTCCCTCACCTACCTCTCCCTCATCAATTCTTCACATCATTATCTTTTCACCCTTCCCTTCATCCATCTCTCTCTCTCTCTCTCTCTCTCTCTCACACACACACACACACACACACACACACACACACACACACACACACACACACACACAACGCTACATTATTTCCATGACTACTATCACATTCAAGTCTTGGGCCGGTAATCCCGTTGGTTACGGAAGCTCCCTAACGCCTTTTCTCAAGCGATTTATTATGCTCATTACACTTTACTGTCCTCTTCTGTGTCACATAAATCCTGCCAATATCGCCATACTCTGCATAAACAACGCACAAAAGGATATTAACGAGCCATATCGAAAAATAAATCGCTAGGGAACGGGTGTTAGGGAGCTTCCTTACCCGACGAGATTACCGGCCTTGATCTCTTGTTGCAGGGCAGGATTTCAAGACTGACAAATGACAGACTCAGGCCGGGTTAGTCTACTTTCAGCACATCTTTCACACCCTCATCCACCCGCCGTAACATCACCCTCGCTGCTGTCGGTTATGTAAACCAGTAAAGTGCGTTCTGTGAGCGCATGACGGACGAGCGAGCGTTTGTACGTAAGCCTGTTATCATAGATTCATCTTTGTGTAAACTTTCAACACTTTTGGTGAGGCAGCTGAATAATAAGAGAAGAATAATTGCGTAAATATTTACTTTCTCACGTTTTCTCTCTGGATGTGCGTATAGGTGAAATGCCGTAGCATCTACCACACGCTCAATGCTCAATGGGGGACTTGTGAAGCTGCCTACGGCTGGAGGCCACCAGCGTTCACAGCCGAGTACATGTTAAATTACAGTGACTTTTATGTGTCGATGTGAGAACCTGTGTGGCAAAATACCATCATACATTATTGAAGTATTGAAAAGCTTCCTAACAGAAATATAACAAGGGAGAATACATTGTTCTCTTTGTTTTATTTCCCCGAAAACGAAGCCCGAGTTTTGAAAACCTGGCATTTATATATTTATTCCCGTCGTTTTTAAAGAAGTTGCTACAAAGCTCAGTTAAATCTTGGCTCCCGAAATGTTCGATATAAACTGTAGTTTTAGCCAAGCCTTAGTTTTGTTTGTGTCAGCTTCTCTTTTGGCGGAAATTTAATGATGAAATATTAAATTTTTCTACAACAGCCATCCGAGCTCAGACAGTCCCCGTTCCAAGATTTGATCATGACTTGTTTGAAAGTGGTGGTACACGTTTTCCTAGGGGGATAAGTCATGATGAAATCTTGGAACGGGGACTGTCTTTGAGCTCGAATAGCTGATGTAGAATAATTTAATCCTTCATCATTATATATCTGCCCAAAGAGAGACTGACACAAACAAAACAAGTGCTTGGCTAAAACTACAGTACATGTCGAACATTTCAGGAGGCAAGAATAAACTCAGCTTTGTAGGAGCTTCTTTGAAAACGACGAAAATGAATATATAAATGGCAGGTTTTAAAATTCGGGTTTCGTTTTCGGGGAAATAAAACAAAGAGAGCAATGTGTTCTCTGCTGTTATATTTTTGTAGGGAAGCTTTTCCAATACTTCATTTGTGTATGATGGTATTTTGCCACACAGGTTCTCACATCAACAGAGAAAAATCAAGGTAGCTGAACACATGCTCGGCAAAGAGAAGCTGTTAACAGTGAGAGACATCTGGTGGCAGACTATTTCCGGAAGTCCCCCATTCTCTGCTCCCGACTTGCCGTGTCAGCGAACTGCACCGGTAAACGCTTGGCTATTGATCGAATGATAAAACTCACATGTGGGTCGATTAATTATTATCCTTGCTGATTTCACCCCATAAACATAAACATTCATGTAAATTTATGAACGTAATATCCGATATTTAATTGTTAGAACTCATGCAACAACACACGGTTACAACAGGAAATCTGTTTGAATTCGATTTAATAGTGGGGCATGTCAGATGAAGCCCTCGATACATTCCCTTGCAAAGCTGGGATTCCAAGGAGTTTCTTTGGTCTCACGAGTAAATATATAGCTAAAAACAAAATTTACTGAATGTAACAACTACCTGCTGAAAGAATCTCTTCTCTATCTCACACAGCAGAAAAATTATTTGCCTCTGAACACCATCGCGGTCGGGTCGTGTCGGGCCGCTCATTTCTCTGTTCAACGTAGACATCGCTTCGCTCGCTGCGCTCGCTCGCTCGTAACAAGTGATATCACCCGCCTATAACAACGCCACATTGTACCGGTAGTGTTGGGCAACACAGCTCTCTCTCTCTCTCTCTCTCTTTTCCCTGATTCCAGCATCATCTCTCCCTCCATCATTTTCTCTCCCTCCTCCCTGCACCCTCCTCTCTCCTTCCCCTGTCCCTCCATTATTTTCTCTCCCTCCTCCCTGCACCCTCCTCTCTCCTTCCACTGTCCCTCCATTATTTTCTCTCCCTCCTCCCTGCACCCTCCTCTCTCCTTCCACTCACCTCCTACCTCTCTCCCTCCTTCTATTACTCATTCTTGCTCAAACTTGCAATTTCTTTCTTCTTAAAACTTCTTGACTCTCTCTCTCTCTCTCTCTCTCTCTCTCTCTCACACACACACACACACACACACACACACACGGCCAGATATAACACCAATAAAGAAATGTTCCTACGTTCCCTCTGTTTCTCATTTTATTGCCTCCCTCTTATTGGTCCAACCCGCTTGTAACCTCCCTTCTGATTGGTCCACCTGCCTGAGTATCCTTGCCTCTGATTGGCTGGGGCTGGGGTTTGAATAGACGGCACCGAGTTCAAGGGTCCTCCCCCCAAGGAAATTTTGAAATCGCAGAGGCGGTTATAATGGAATTTCGAAAGCCGGACAAAATTTGAAATCATAACGGACGCAGCAGAATCTCAGACTCACTCTCTCTCTCTCTCTCTCTCTCTCTCTCTCCTGCAGCCTAATGCGATCTCTGTTGGACGGACGCAGACTCGTTCCGAAATTTTAAATCATAACCGGTGTAACGGAATTTCCCGGCCGTATTCGACATTCAGTAGATTCAGACGTATGATGAGAAAATAACATAAAGCCATCACGCGTTTCACGGCCCTCTCTAATTCGGTCCTGAGTGGGGTGATTCAGACATAGGCCTCGTCTGATGGTCTGAAATAATAAAAGGGAATTGAATCAAGGGCTTGTAGTCGACATTCCATCACCTTTTTACTAAATTACTCCCAAATCTTGAAATGATATCTGATACTGGGGAATTTCTCAGCCTTATTCGATTCTTTAACCCTTAACTCATTCAATTCGGCGACTTATTTTTCTGTCGTTCTTTTTTACCTCCATCGGATTTCATTAAGGGAGATTTCTTGTATAAGGGTTAATGGATGTTTTATCTGCCCACCCCCCCTTTCGAAAAATGAAAAATGTCTCGTAGGCTACAACAGTTTGGTGTTAGCAAGGAAAAAAATAGAAAATGTCATCGTACTGAAGGAAGGAAAAAACAGAAAATGTAATCGTACTGAAGGGAGAAAAATGTTATCGCACTGAAGGGAGAACAACAAAATGTAATCGTCCTGAAGGGAGAAAAAAGATAATGCAATCGTTATGAAAGGAGAAAAAACAGAAAACGTGATCCTACTGAAGGAAGAAAAGAGAAAATGCAATCGTACGGAAGAGAGACAAAAAAATAATTAATTGTTCTGATGAGAGAAAAAAACAGAAAATGTAATCGTACTGAAGGGAGAAAAACAGAAAATGTAACCGTAGTAAAGGTGATAAAAGACTGACTGAAGCCTTGCCGATACCTACATTCCTGTGGTGTTTTTCCCGCTTACTCGAAAAATTTTGAAATCAAAGCGAGTATAACGACATTCTGGACTCGGACTTTCTATGAAGGAAATTAAAACAAACTACAAAATTCAAAATCGCAGTGGACGTTGGAGAATTTTGATATTTAACTCGATTTTTATGATAGAGAGGTAACCGACATCCCAAAATTTGAAATCACCAAGGATATATATGAAAAAAGGAAAAAAAAAACAGCTTCCGACGTCACTATAAATTTCGCGGGTAGAAGGATACACGACGCCATTTTAAATTCCTCTCAAAACTTCGAAATTACAACGGAAGTTAACGACTGCGTGAAATTAGTCTAGGGTACAAAATGGAGTCAAGGAGGTAACGAACGCACGAACGCACGCCCCCTGAAATGAACAGCAACGGAAATAACGAACACTTAGCGAGGGACGTTTGAATCCAGCCCCTGCCAAACGGTTATGAAATTTAAATTGGCTGAGGGAACTGTGGTGATGCTACTGACCTGTGAAGACTGAGGCAGCGCTCTCTCACTCGCTCACTCTCTTACTCTTGCTCACTCTCTTACTCTCTTATTCACTTCCTAGCCCTCTTTCTCTTGCTTACCCTCTTACTCACTCACTCGCTCATTCTTTCTCATGCTCACTCACTCACTCTTATGTCGCTCACTCAGTCACTGCCCGTTTCTCACTCTCCTCCTTCAGTATCTTACCCTTGCTCACTCTCTTACTCACTCTGGATCTTACCTACTCACTCTTACTCAGTCACTACCTGTCTCATTCACCCACTTTCTCACATTCACTCACACGCTTAGTTACTTTGGTTTTCACTCAGTTTTATTCATCCATAGTCTCTCTCTCTCTCTCTCTCTCTCTCTCTCTCTCTCTCTCTCTCTACCTTCCCCTTCCTCTTTCCTGTCTTTCTTCCCCTCTTCCTCTCTTCCCATAAATTTATTCAACCATTTTCGTCTCTCTCTCTCTCTCTCTCTCTCTCTCTCTCTCTCTCTCTCCATTCGACCTCTATTCGGGGACATGAGAGAGAGAGAGAGAGAGAGAGATTCACTCGTCCAGTTAGTCTTCTCCCCTCCTTCCTACTCTTATGTCTTTTTTCTTTTCCTTCATTCTTTCCTTCCTTTCTTCTTTCCCATACGCATTCATTCATTTCTTCTACCTCCCTTTATTTTCCTCTTCTCTTTCTTCCTCCCCTCCAGTCTTTTTTACCTCCCATTCTTCTCTCCTCTTCTTTGTTCTTGTATCTCCTTCCCTTCTGATTCTCTTCTTCTTCTTTTAGGTCTTCATTCTTTCCTTCGACCCTTCCTTTTCTTCTTCTTGCTTCCTTCCTTCCCTCCAATCATCTTCCTTCTACCTGTCTTCTCTCCCTCATATTTCCATCCATCCCTCATCCATTTTTTCTTCCTTTCCTTTCCCTCCTTGTACTTCCTGCCTTCCATTGCACGTCACGTCCCTCCTGCCTCCCTTCCTTTCTCCCTACCTCCCTCATCCCCCTTTCTTCCCTTTTTCCCCCATTCCCTTCCCCCTTCCCCCTCCCCTTTCCCTCCAGTGGCTGAGTGGGTAAACGCGGTGGCAGACATTTCACAGCGCCGGGGTTCAATCCTGGTCGGGGCGGACATTTATGTGGATGTAAGAGTACTGGGTGGACTTTAACGCTCCTACTCAATCCTGCCTACCTCGATCACATGGGACTCTCTCTCTCTCATGTCTTGGGACTGAGTGGTATTCAGATTTTTATCCCCTCTCATGCTGGCCAGGTACGAATCAGGAAAAGGTGCGTGTTCTGAGAGAAGTGCACACACAGCAAAAAAAACTATCGTTACGGGGTGTCCGATGTGTTTCATACTGAACAACCTGGCTGTCTCGCTAGGGTTGGTAAGCCTGACAGTGGGTGAGTTGCCAAATAGGACGAGGTAGAAATATGCATGGGAGAAGCAATGGATATAGCTTATAATAAATATGCAACAAACACACGCAGGGATACCAATGGAGGAGGCTGTTATCAAAAACCTTCATTCGTGTGTCATTTTATATCGCGCAGAAGGTGTAACGATAGTTTTTTTGTTGTGTGTACCTGAAAGTTGAGTTGTTGTGGTGGCTGTGTGTGTGTGTGTGTGTGTGTGTGTGTTTCAGGGCTTGTATAGGTGATTTGCTTGAACTGACAGGGTGCGAACATGTGCTACTTACTGTACACACACACACACACACACACACACACTTATAAAACCAGTTCCCCAGTCCTTTCTTTCTCCCTTTCATACCGTACGGGTATTTTTCTTCTCTTGTCTGTTTTCCTCCCCTTCTTTGTTACCTCCGCCAACGAAGTTGGAGGAGGTTATGTATTCATCTATGTTTGTGTTTGTTTGTTTGTCCACACGACATATCCAAAAGTTCTCAATGAATTTCAATGAAATTTTGTGAAAGGGTGGGACATGGGCCAAGAAGGAACTTAGTAAATTTGGGGGCGGATCCGGATCCTGTGTATCCAGCAAAATATCTCTAAAAGTTCTCAGTTAATTTCAATAAAATTTGTGGATGAGTGGGTCATGCGTCAAGGAACAATTCATAAACTTTCGAGGCGGATCAAGATCCCATGTATTTCACATAATATGTCCACGGATCCGGGTCCGGATACTTTTTAATGGCAATGGCACTGGCGGAGGTATGCGCTCCACGAGGGCTTTCTAGTTTCCATCTATCTTATCCTTTATTCTTCCTTCCTTCTCTATATCTGTCTATCTTACTCTTCATTCTTCCGTCTTGTTATAACTCATCACTGCCAACTTCTCTTCCTCCCTGTTCTCTTCCTTCTTCCGTCTTACCCTCCTTTCTTTTCATATTTCGATTTTCCTTTAAATCACTTCCCTCCTTACATTTCTTCTTTTCCCTTCCTACCTCCCATCCCTCCCTTTTTCCGTCCTCCGCATTCTTTTCTTTTTCCCTTCCCCTTCCCCTCTCTTTTTCCCTTCCTTCCCTTCTTTCTTTTGTTCCTTTCTTCCTTCACTCCCTTCCTTCCTTCATATTCTTTCTTCCTTCCTCCGTTCACTCTCGTCTTTCCTTCCTCCCTCTCTCTCTCTCTCTCTCTCTCTCTTCTACCTTCCTTCCTTCATTCCTTCCACCTACACCCTTTCCTTCCCTGGGCTGTGTCAGAGATTAAAATTATCGCACGGACGATTACCTACTTTCACTTACCCTGTAAAGCATCTTCACCACGCTATAACAATAACAATAAGAACAGCAGCAACAAGAACACTGATAACAATAAGAACAATAACAATAACAACAGCAACAACAACAATGGTAATAATAATAATAATAATAATAATAATAATAATAATAATAATACGACAATTATAAATACTCGAATATGTGTGTAACCAAATACTCGTATGTTACCCCAATACATTCCTCGTTCCTTTATTGTAACGCAAAAGCCGCCTTATTTGATTCATGCCAACTCCAGACGATTTTACTTAGCCTCGGAGGGATTTCCCGGAATGCATGGATTTGATAACTATAGCCTTCGTTACTTTTTTTTGCTGCATTTTTTCTTTTTTTTTTTTAGCTGAGTATAATAATTAAAGTAGGTAAAGACGTCAGGAGGCTAAACTAGAGACATTTATTATCATTCATACTTTCCCATATAATTTCCATGATGTGTTTTTGTAATGCTTGGAGGTTCTTCTCACTTTTTCCTGCCAGTTCCGGCGAGAGGATTTAGTTGATGGGGGAATCTTTCACTGAAGGCTTGTATCAGTATCAGTATCACAGACGCATAAAAGAAAAAAAAACAGCTAACTCACGGGTTGCCTTATATCAGCCAGTCTTGAGAGGTTAATGGATCTGTTGCAGTGTGTTTCCCTTTCCTTTCCTCCTACCTTTGCCCTCTTATCCCTTCCTTCCCTCATCATAACATTCATCACTCTGTCTGCCTGTCTGTCTGTCTGTCTGTCTGTCTCTCTCTCTCTCTCTCTCTCTTCTATCCATCCACACCATCATCTGTTGACACTTCCTTCATTTCTTCCTTCCCCAACTCCATCCTTCATATTCTCCTTCCTTCCTTCTTTCCGATGTTCATTTTTTCCAGCTTTCATTCTATCCTCTCTTCCTTCTTCCTTCCTTTCTTCCCTCCTCGTCACTGTTATTCCGCCTCTGTCACATCTTCCTTCCTTCCTTCCTTCTTATTCTCTTCCTTTCCTCCCTTCTCTACTTCTCCTTTACCATTACTATTGCCTTTCCTCTCCTTCTCTTTCTCCCATCCCTTCTTTCATCCTTCCTTCCTTTCTTCATTGCTAGATTCCTTCCTTCCTTCCTCCCTGCCTTACTTCCTCCCCGCGTTGCTTCTCCTCTGTTACATTTCCTTCGGCTGGATTGAATGAAATACGAGACTACGTTAATGGGGAGGGAGGGAAGGAAGGAAAGAAGGAAGGAAGGAAGGAAGGAAAAAGGAAAAGAGAGAGGAAACGAGGAGAGTAGAGATGAAGGAAGGGAGGGAAACAGGAAAATGGAAAGAAGGAGGAAAGGAAAGAAGAAGAAAGGAAAGAAGCAAGGAGGGCAGGGGTGGAAGAGAGAGAGAGAGAGAGAGAGAGAGAGAGAGAGAGAGAGAGAGAGAGAGAGAGAGAGAGAGGGGAAGGAAAGGAAGACATAACTGACAGAGGGGGAGGGAGGCTAGAGAAAAGGAAAGGCGACAGAGAAAAGAGAAAGCAAATGAAGCAGAAACAGAGGAAAGAAAAAGAAAGAAGGAAGAAAAGGAAAGAGGTAAGGAAAGAGGGAAAGAAGAGAAACGGGAGAGAAGCGAGGAAAGTAAGGGAGGGAAAGAAAGAAGATGAAACGAGGGAGGAGAGAAGGAGGAAGGGTAGGATGGATAGCAGGTACGTGGAAGGAGAGAGAGAAAGAGCGAAGAATGGAAAGGAAGAGAGGCAAAGAGGAAAGGAGAGATACAAGGAAGAAGGGATATGGGAAGAGAGTTTGAAATAGATGCTTTGTGTGTGTGTGTGTGTGTGTGTGTGTGTGTGTGTGTGTGTGTGTGTGTGTGCCAGGTGGTATTTGGGAGATGTTGCTTGGTGACGTTTGGGTACGTTCTCTCTCTCTCTCTCTCTCTCTCTCTCCTCCTATATTCATTTTCTCCTTCCACCTTTCCTCCTTCCATTTCTTTCCTTCATTCCCTCCTTCCTTCCTTCCTTCTCTCCCCACCACCTCTCACTCCTTCCTACACTCCCTTGCTCTCTATAATCTCCCTGTCACACCCTATAACTCTTCCTTCCATTAGAGCTCTCCTTCTCTCTCCCTCCCTCCTTCCTTCACTCCTCCTCTGCCTTCTCTCCTTCTCCCTTCTTTTTCTTCCTCTCCCTTCTCTCCTTCTTTCCCTCGCTCCATCCTTCCTTCCTCCTCTCTACGTCTTCCTTTTTTTCTCTCCCCTCTCCTTCACTTTCCCTCCTTCCTTTTCTCCTTCTCCCTCCCTCCTGATCTCCCTATAACTTTTCCTTCCCATCTTGTTCCATCCGTCCCTCCCTTTCTCCTGCCTCCTCTTCCTCTCCCTCCTCTGCCTCTCCATTCTCCCTTCCCACTGTTCCATGCTCTTTTTCTCCCCCTCTCACCTTCTCTCCTTCTTTCTCCTTCTATCCCTCCCTCCTTCTCTCTTTCCTTCACTGTCATCCCTTCCCTCTCTCTTTATCTCGCCTCAGTCTCCAATTTCCCATTCTTCCTCTTCATTCCTCCATATATTTTCCTTTATTTTTACCCATTCCCTTCACTTCTCATTTTCGTTCTTCACCTCCAATATTCTCACTACGTCCTTCTTTACTTCCTGTTCCTCTTTCTCTTTCCCCCCCCCCTCTTTCCCTCCTTCCTTCCTTCTTTCACTGTCTCCTCCTCTTTCCCTTTGTCTCACATCCCTCTTTCGTTTTCTCTTCCACATTCTGTCTTCCTCCGTCACATCCTCATTTCCTTTTTCCTTCCCTTCCTCCAACCCTTTCTCTCCTCTATTCCTCACATCCTTCTCTCTCTCTCTCTCTCTCTCTCTCCCCTCACGTCCCACGTGCCAGAATCTTTCCTTAAACTGTTGCCATTTACGGTAAAGTTCCCTCTCTCCCTCCTTCCCTCCTTCCTCGCTCCCTTCTTTCCTCCTCCCTCCTTCCTCGCTCCCCTCTTTCCTCTCTCCCTTCTTTCCTCCTTCTCTTTTCCTGCCCTCTTTCTCTCACCTTTTTATTCTTCTTCTCCCTCTCTTCCTTCTTTCCTCCTCCTCTTTCTCTCTTACCTTCTCCTTTCTCTCCCTCCAGCACTTTTTCTACTTCCCTTCCCTCTTCTTTTCCTCTTCCCCCTTTTTCCCCTTGTCTCTCTTTCCTCATTTCTTCATTCTTTCTCTCTTCCTTCCCCCTCCCTCCTCCCTTGTGCTCTTCCCCTCCCCCCCTTTCTCTCTCCTCCGCATCCTTTCTCTTTTTTTCCCCTCCTCTCTCTCTTCCGCATCCCTTTTTCTCTTTCCTTCTCCCTCCCGTCCAAGCTTTCCTCTTGTTCCTCCCTCTCTCCTTCCCTCTTCTTCCTACTTCCCTTTCCTCCCTTGCTTCTACCCCCCTCCTCTCTCTCTCTCTTTCTCTCTCTCTCTCTCATTTACGAATAACAGGGAGGACACAAGACTGATATCAAGGCTCCCTCCCCTCTCCCCTCTCTCTCCTCCTCCTCCTCCTTCTCCTCCTCCTCCTCTATTTCATTTGGTTCTTTCCTCTCCTGTTCCTCTTCCTCTTCTCCCTTCCTTTTCCTCTTCTCTCTGGTTTTCTTTCCTTTACATTTCCCTTCTCCTCCTTCCCTCTCCTTTTCATCATCTTCCCCTTCCTTTCCCATCCTTTCCTTTCCTTCCTTCCTTGTTCTCCTTATTTCCTTCCCATCACTTCCCTTTCTCTCCCAGCATCATAGTTCCCCTCCTTGCTCCCCCTCTTCCTCGTCCCCTCACCTTCTATCCCCTATTTCTCGTCCCCTTTTTCCTCCCTTCCCCTTCTGTTCCCCTCCTCCTTCTTCCTCGTCTTGCCTATTATTTCCTTCTCTCTCTCTCTCTCTCCAAACATCGCCTAGCTCCTCCATCCCTCTCCTCTTCTTCCTTTTCCTACTTCTCTCCCTCCTCCCCTCTTCCCCCTCCCCAAATTCCTCTCCCAGCAGTGTTACCAGCACTAGGGAGTCTCAGTGTTGCCAACTCACACACTCTGAATTATTAACATGTCTAAACCTACAACCGTGCTCTCTCTCTCTCTCTCTCTTCTGTTTTTTCTCAGTCTGTTTATTGTCGTTCTTAACCTTCCTTGCTTCTCGTCTCATGCCTCTCTCTCTCTCTCTCTCTCTCTCTCTCTCTCTCTCTCTCAATCACAGCAACAAGTGAGCGTGGAGTGACATGAGGGTGGCAGTAAAGGGATGCCACATACGCCACATAGAGATTGGCATGACATAATAAAATACAGGAGTACCTCCGCCTCCTCCTCCTCCTTCCCCTCCTCCTCTTCTTCTTCTTCTTCTTCTCCTCCTCCTCCTCTTCTTCTTCCTCCTTCTCTTCTTCTTCTTCCTCTTCCACTTCCTCCTCCTCTTTCCCTTAGTTGGACAAAACCGTCTGGCGGCAGTAAGAATAAAGCAAACCCCCTGATAAATAAAAAAATAAAGACGGCTTAATAGTTTAGGAATGGAGTAAATTAAATGGTAAATATTTAAGTGTTATCAAGAAGGGAGGCCATCACAGTAAAGGAATTAAATGATAAATTATATGTGAAATAAAAATAAACGAGTAAATAAAGGAGGAAATTTTAATCCCCTTTTCACCCTGGTCTTCCCAAACCAAAAAAATAAAGGTAAACAAATAAATAAAATAATTGAATGGCTGAGGCAGAAGCTCAGAAGTGATAGAATTACTTTAAACCAGACACCCTCTTTATCATTATCCCTTAACACCTTCAGAAGAGTGATTTTGTTTTTAGCTTGATACTGCTGACTACAGACAATTTCATGGTCTTGCTAACTACAGGCTACATTACTGAGGGCCGTAGAGCTTCCTGGTGGCAAATGGGCCTATGAAAGCAATATCTCATCATGCTAGTTCTAAAAGTGTCCTTGTTGGAATATAATCGTGAGGACCAGGCAAGAATGAGATGAAAAATGCGTCAGGGATGGAAGGGGTTAACCTCTCCCGTACGGGGGCTCCTCCTGGCCTGAATACAATCATCTGGCCGTGGAAAGAACAATGTATTAACCCTTTCAGCCTGATTACTTATTTAACCATGTCGTTCTGCCAGCCGCCTGACGATATAACTCACTCTCAGGAAGGCCTGTTATAATGACGGGGTAAATCAAGGCTGCCTCTAAACCCTCTGTATGGAAAAGTCTGTCATAAAGTGAATATAATCGACTGGTGACGACACTAATACACAACAAAATACGTCATGGGATTGAAAGGATCTGCGTATCTCAGCGGCCATGCAGCCTGTGTTAACCCCTTGGCTGCCGGGAACGCAGCTGAGTGTATTTATTCATGCTAACACTGGACGAGTGTGTCAGTGTGCGAGAACCTTTAGCAGTCACGAGGTTAGAATAAAGGAAAATTGTTGTCGTTTAACCCAGGTGCGTATGTCCGAGCAGACCATGTAACTGGAGGTAAGTAATCGTTTCTGTGGGGCCATGTTATAGGTGCAGTACAGTAGCGCTTCCCCAGTGTGCGCCCAAGGTCCTTCCCAACGGCGAGGTGCAGGGAAATAAGTGTGACTCCTGGATGGAAGTCACTGTTGCTTTTCTCCACAGGATACGCAGGGACAACGTGTGCAGAAGGCATGTCATTGTCAAACTGGGGAAACGACTGTCAAAATTTCAGGGTTTTCTCTCTCTCTCTCTCTCTCTCTCTCTCTTCCTGGCTCACCATGGATAAAATCAAATGATAGTGCTACACAGATAAACAGACAGACATAGATTAATAGGCAGATGGACAGGTGCATTAAAAAAATCAAATGAGAGTCTTGAATGGTCTTTGCAGTATCTGTTGGTACTCGTTGCTAAGTATTTTGGGTAATCTACTTGTAATAAAAAAGAAAGTAGTATTATTACTTATTATCCCTGATTATTTGTGTGTGTGTGTGTGTGTGTGTGTGTGTGTGTGTGTGTGTGTGTGTGTGTGTGTGTGTGTGTGTGTGAGAGAGAGAGAGAGAGAGAGAGAGAAACTAATAAATGACTGGCACTGCTGAGGAAAAAAGAACAAAAACGGTTAAATGAAAGTTGAGAGTGAGCGAGCAGGGAGCGAGGGGAGAGTGAGAGAGCGAATGGGGTGAGGGGTGAGAGAAATGTGAGAGAGCAGAATGAGAGAACAGCGAGGGGGAGGAAAGTGAGAGAGACAGAGAGAGAGAGAGAGAGAGTAAATAAATAAATAAATAACTTTATTTCCACTAAGCAGTGGTTATTAATAAAGATACATGTTCCGATATATAGTAGGTACAGTACAATGAAAACATGAAAAATCAGTACATATGAAGACAAATTTAGAGCGAAATAAAATCTCAATTGGGATTTTTATCTTGCAAATGCATCCAAGGTATTTCAAGTCATAAAACATTTTTCTCTCCCATAAGAAAACACAGCAGCCTAGATTTGAATACTGGTAGGCTACTGGCGTTGGTTATTAAAGCAGGCAATTCATTCCAGAGCTTCGGGCCCTGTACAGCGAGTGACCTGGCACCAGTGCTAGTGTGGACTCTTGGTACATATAGGCTATTTTGTTGCCTGGTTACACTTCCAGTCACGTTATGCACAGAAGCAAAGGACATAAACCATTCAGGGTACACACCACGCAGTATCTTATACATAGTACAGTACGTATCAAATGCATGCTTTTGTTTAATATTTAGCCATCTTAACTCTTTCAGGACTGGAGAAACATGATCGTATTTCCTCATTCCACCTACAGCAACTTTAGCAGCAAAGTTCAATAGTTTCTGGGCACTGTGTATAAGAGTTCCGTTGGTTGTACCCCATATCCTAATACAATAATTAATCAAGCTCAATACAAGAGCTTGAATTATGATTATACGAGTCTGTTTCTGGAAATTGTCACTTAAACGATTTATATACATCAATGTCCCCATGACTTTTTTATTTAACTCATTAATATGCACATCAAAGCTCATATACTTATCAATATAAAGACCTAAATTTTTAACATGACTACTAGGAGTGATGTTATTGCCATCAAACTGTACAGTTGCATTAGCAGGTATACGTGATAAGAGTTGTCGATTTCCAATAAAAATACATTGAGTTTTATTTGGGTTAATCATGAGACCATTCCTAAGAAAATACTGATTAGCTTTGACAAGGGTTTCTTCAGTCTTAGTGATAAGATCCTCCAGATTATTTATAGTACCTGTATGAAGGAATTGTGTATCATCAGCATATTGTGTTAATATACAGTCATTTAAATAAGTTGATATGTCATTTACGTAGATATTGAATAAAAGTGGACCTAGAATTGAACCTTGTGGGACCCCGTAAGTTACATTCTGCTTTATAGATACGACATCATTTAATCGAACAGACTGAGTTCTGTTACTAATGTAACTATTAATCCAAAACGAATCAGTTTTTACCTTGGCACATTTATCTATGAGGATGTCATGGCTAACACTATCAAAAGCTTTAGAGAGGTCACACAAGGTTAACAGAGATATTTTCTTTTGGTCCATATTGTCATAAATTTCATCAGTTATAACAGTAAGAGCAGTCTCAGTAGAAAGCTTTGATCGGAAACCATGCTGAGTGTTAGATAAAAGTCTCCTTGTTTCTAAAAAGTTTAATAGTTGATTAGCAACTACCTTTTCTAATATTTTAGAAACAGTAGGTAATAGTGAGATGGGCCTATAATTATTAACATTGTTGATATCATCTGTTTTGAAGACGGGGACAACCAATGCGTGTTTCCATGTCGTAGGGAATATACCAGTTGTGATAGAGGTGTTAACGATACAAGTTAAGTAAAACGCGATGACGTAGAGTGCGTCTTTGATAAAGCGAAGAGATATGCCATCAGAGCCATATGAACTACTTTCCTTGAGACTTTTAACTGTAAGGACTATCGTATTGGTGTCCACAGGCTGAGGTCTAAAGTATTCATCTTCTGTAAGGCTTGTTAGAGGCATGTCAAATTGATTGTTAGCAAGGTTTTGTTGCGTCTTATCATATGTAGATTTACCAACGTTTGCAAAAAATCTATTAAATTCTTCTGCTTTCTCATCTTTATTTTCAAAGTTCTGATTATTAGATTTTTTATTCTTTCCTGGAACAATTTCCCTGATGACCTTCCAAGTAGCAGCAGTATCACCTTTAGTACTGTTAAATTGATTATGATAATGTTCAGCCTTTGACTGGCTAATAAGGACCTTTACATTTTTCTTTTCGGTTTTATACTGCTGTTGCAATTCAGTATTATATCTATCAGTTTTTAGCTTTTTCTGAATGTAATTTCTATTCATACTAGCTTGGCGTATTTCATCATTAAACCACGGAGAGAAAGGTCTAGTAACATTTTTGGTAACTAACGGTGCACAGGCGTTCAGACATTCCGTAATAGTGTTAGTAAGTATGTCTACTTGCACATTTATGTCATCAGTAAAGAAAACCTGATTTAAAATATCACACTGCTGAAGTAAACAGGAACAAAGGGCATCACTATTATAGTTGCCAAGGTGACGAAAAGTTCTGGTAACAGGTGTGCGTTTTGGTTTGCTAATGTTCACTTTGGCAGTAATCAGGTCATGATCTGCAATGATATGAGGTACTACATCATGCGAGATTATGATGTCAGGTTTATTAGTTATAATTACATCGAGTAGAGTGGCTGATGTAGGTGTAACCCTAGTTGGTTTATCAATTATTTGGGTTAATTTATTGTTTCTGATAATATGCCTGAGCTTACTTCCAGCTGAGAGAAGGTCATCATTAAAATCGCCAAGAATGAAAATGATCTTCTTCCGCAGAATCATTAGTCTAAAGATCTCCTGAATATAATCAAAGGATAAAACAGTCGCTTTAGGGTGTCTGTAAACACAACCAACAATAACAGAAGGCAACTTACGACACTGTACAGTTAGCCAAATATCCTCGATTCCAGGTTGTTTTGGAATATTTACATTAAGTACAGTGGAACTTAAAGTGTCTTTAACATAGATACAGACACCAGCACCTCGACCATTGTCATGTCTAAAAATCTTATAGTTAGGAATATTTACAAACTCAATCGGGGTGATGGGAAGAAGCCAGGTTTCGCTCACACACAAAATATCAACATTTCTTTCATACATGAGTAACTTAATTTCATCAAGATTTGATAGTAATGACTGAGCATTAATATGTTCAATAATTAGAAAATCCTTTTTAGTTACTGAAGGAGTCCCACCGGCTGTTTCTTCTTCGCCAAACCCCTATGTGTTGTAATATCTACATAGTCGGCTCTTATGGCCCAGGGCGTGGCAGTTACCACATACAAGTTTATGGTCATATCTGCAGGTTGACTGTCTGTGATTAAATTCTCCACAGTTGAAACAACCAGTTTTCCTAGAATTATGTGTTACATTATGTGCATAGCTTGAGTGATTACTTACAGCACGGTTATTTCTGGTACTGTTTCTTACCACATATGTCCTCTGCCAGTTATTTGCTTCGTATGACTGGTTATGTTCTTCATGATGTGGATTCACGTAGAAGTGGCGTGTGTCTGTCCCTCTCGTCTGTCTCCCCAGGGCATCAGTGTAGGTGCGGGTCCCTGTAGGGTGGCTGCGGTTCGGGTCCATCGAGCTTCTACTAACATATAGAGAATGGGTTCTGTGGGGATCCTTAAAAATGGTCTTCCTGTGATGGTAATCCAAATCAGTTTTAACTTTTTCCCATTCAGAACACAGGTTGAAATCACCACACTGTTTGGCAATAGTTGATAAAAGTCGTACTGCTCCTAGTCTATTTAGGATTGAGCCTGGATGAATATCATTTGCATAATAGCACATATCATCAACCTCACCAGTGCCCAGTTTAAATGCAAGATCAGTCTGGATGGTTGGTATACAGTTTGTTTCACACCACTTTAGAATGTGGTCATTCACATCATTTATTTTAGCCTGTAAAAGATCTGACTGTAGGCTGGGCACAAGCTGGCATATGTATATATTCATCATTTCATTTTTCCTTTTTAATTCACTCACCAAAGAACCTATATCATCTATAATTTTTTCAGGAGAGGCATTTTCTATTAAGTCAAATAAACCACCATAAATTATGCAACTTTTAGGAATCCAGTTTAATTTCTCGGCCACCCAGCACTTCATGAAATCAATAGTGGCTCCCTCCAGTGTTCTTATATGAGAAGTTATATGGAGGTCAGAGGATATTATCTGGGAGAGGTTAGTGTCACCCAGTAGGAGAGTTTTTTCACTAGGTTGTACTGGGATACTTACAGTTTCTGGGTTAGTTTGTCGTTGGTTTCCACGAAATTCCTCCTCAAGTGCTGACATCCTTTGGTCTAGTCTTGCTATGAGGTGTGTGTGTCCCTCCTTTGGTGATGGGGAACACGGGGCACCTTCAGTCACGGGGTCAGCACCTTGTTGACACTCATTCATCTGCTTTTCTAATGCCGTGACTCGCTGGTTTATTTCATCAATAAAGTAACCCTCTTCACCTGCCTGGATCATGTTCGTTCTTTCACCTGCCCCCTCCACAGATTCGGATTCGTGGTGTCTGCGTCGTTTCTCACTTTCCAAGACTGAGACACGTTGAGCCAGTGTTTCAATTGTGGTGTATGCGGCCTTGATTTCTGTGTTAAGCTGTTCAATTTTCTTGTCCTTAGTTTTCAGAATTTCTTTTATATTATTAATACTTTGTATTACATGTTGATAAGATTGTTCAGTTGCTTGGTTGCATGAACTGATGTTGGTGTCAGCCACTGCGGTGTTGGTATTATCCATAATCATATTTATCAACTCATCTTTATTATTAAGAGAGAGAGAGGGCTGAGAAGGCAGAGTGAGAGAGCAGATTGGGAGATTAGAGAGAGGGAAAGAGAAAGGAATGTAGACAGATAGATATATAGATAGATAGAAATAGACAGACAGACACAAAGATAAATATTGATAGATAGATAAATTGACAGACAGACCAGAGACACACACAGACAAACAGAGAGATAGATAGATAGATAGATAGATAGATAGATAGATAGAGAGAGAGAGAGAGAGAGAGAGAGAGAGAGAGAGAGAGAGAGTGGTAAGTAACGTCGAAAAACAAGAGTGAAAAAAATGACCCTAATGCATAGTTAATGATGACTTAATTTACATACGGTCTTTGGGGTTCAGCCGCTCCGTAGAGAGAGAGAGAGAGAGAGAGAGAGAGAGAGAGAGAGAGAAGCCCTCACATCTGCACAGCTTATTATGTACACGGGTAACGATTATATTCTCCTGTAAGTAGTTTATTTACATCTATCTATCTATCTACCTGTCTATCTATCTATTAATCTATCTATCTACCGGTATATTTCTACACATCCATTTATCTGTCTATCTGTCCATCCACTCATCCAATTATACTTATCTTTCTCTATCTCGTTCTGTATCTGGTTCTGTCTGTCTGTCTGTCTGTCCGCCTTTCTCTATCTGCCGTTGTATATCTATATCTTCATCCATCTATCTATCTACCTACCTGTCTATCTATCATACTATCTCTGTCTGTACGTCTGTCTGCACGTGTATGAAAGTATGATTGTGGAAGAGAAACATAGCACACGATAATAATAATAATAATAATAATAATAATAATAACACCCCACATAACAACCGTCCACAATAATCACTAAATTAAATAAAAAAAAGAATCACTTAAAAAAAATTACTGAGAAAACTTTAATTGTAAAAATGAGAAAGTAAGAAAAAATATAGAGATGGTTAATTTTAATGAGGGAACTCCGAGTGAGAGAAAATGAGAGAGAGGAAGTGGGAAGCGAGGGATGAAATGTGAGAGAGAGAAAATAACCTGGGGGCAAAAATGTGAGCGAGAAAGTGAGCGAGGGCAGATGTGAACGAGAAAGTGAGCCAGAAAATGAATGAGAAAGTGAGGAAAAATGTGTGCAAGAAAGTGAGCGAGAATTAGTGTGGGGTGGGGGAGAAAATGTGAACATGAAAGTGTGTCAGGGTAAATTTGAGAAAGTGAGTGAGGGCAGATATGAGCTAGAAAGTGAGGAGGGGTAAATGTGGGCAAGAGAGAGAGAGAGAGAGAGAATGTGAGCAAGAAAGCGAGGGATGGCAACTGTGAATGAGAAAGTGAGCGAGGGTTAATGTGAGCGAGAATGTGAGGGAGCGTTAATGTGAGCGAGAGAAATAAGCTACGAACAAAAGGAAGAGAGAAAGTGAGCGAGAAAGTAGATACGAAAGTGAGCGAGGGCAAATATGAGCGAGAAAAGAGGTAAGAGAGCCAGTAATGATGAGGAAGTGGAAAAGTGAGAAAGTGAGCGACAACAGGCATGCGAAAAAGTGAGAGAGACAAATAAGCGAGAAACCGAGCGAGAGCAAAAATGTGAGAAAGTGAGCGAGAGGAACTGCCTGAGAAAGCTGGCAAGAGCAGAAATGCGTGAAAGTGAGAACAGAGATTTTTGAAAGTGAGCGAGGCCAAAATAAGTGAGAAAGTGAGGGAATGTGAGTGAGAGTATTATGAGTACAAATGTGAGAAAATAAAGTGAGAGACGTGTGAGTGTATAAACGAGCCAGTGTGAAAGGAAATGAGTGAGTGAGTGAGAGAGAGAGAGAGAGAGAGAGAGAGAGAGAGAGAGAGAGAGAGAGAGAGAGAGAGAGAGAGAGAGAGAAAATGTGAGCAAGAAATAAGCGAGTGCCAATGACAGGAAGTGAGCGATGTGAGAATGACAAAAAATAAGGGATTAGAGAATTTACTAGGAAATAATAATAGGAGAGAGAGAGAGAGAGAGAGAGAGAGAGAGAGAGAGAGAGAGAGAGAGAGATTCAGTAATTATGAGTGAGTGAAAGGATATCAATGAGTGAGATAGGAAAAGAATGAAAGCGAGTGAGTGAGCGAGATGGTAAGTGACAGAATGAGTGAGTGAGGGGAGGAGTAATGTGAAAGAGTGTGTGAGTTAGTGAGGAAATGTTTGTGAATGATGAACTAATGAAAATAAAAAAGTGAGTAAGAGAGGAAAAGAGAGAATCTATGTGAGAGAAAATGTGGAGTGAACGTGTGAGTGAGAGGGAGAGAAAATGTGAGCGAGCGAGCCAAGAACTGAGAGGAAATGAGCGAACGAATCAGAGGAAATCAATTGAATGAGTGAGTAAATAAGAGGAGTGTGAGTGAATATGAGTGAGTACGTGAGAGAGGGAACGAATGAAAAAGTGAGTGAGTGAGTGAGCAGGGTGAATTATGAGTGAGTGACAGAGAGAGTACATGAGAGTATGAATTTGTGTCAGTGGTAACGGATTGTGAATGGATAGGAAAATGTTAATGAATGAATGAGTAACTGTGTGTGTGTGTGTGTGTGTGTGAGAGAGAGAGAGAGAGAGAGAGAGAGAGAGAGAGAGAGAGAGAGAGAGAGGAAATGTGAACAAGTGGGTGAGCAATTGAATAAGATTATGAGTAAGTGAGCGCAAACAAGGTGAGTGAGTTAGTGAGTTAGGGAAAATGTAAGCAAATGAGTGAGTGAGTAAGAAGAATGTCTGCCAGAGTGAGTGAGTGAGACAGGGAAGGGCT
Source organism: Coenobita brevimanus (assembly GCF_032717465.1). Taxonomy (NCBI): domain Eukaryota; kingdom Metazoa; phylum Arthropoda; class Malacostraca; order Decapoda; family Coenobitidae; genus Coenobita; species Coenobita brevimanus. Next base: position 49,785,522 of record NC_137024.1, on the reverse strand, counting down.
AAGAGGAATGTGAGTGAGTGAGTTTAAAGAAATGTGAGAAAGTGAATTCAAGGAAGGGTGAGCAAGTGAGTGACTGAGTATGAAGAATGTGAGCAAGAGGGAGGAAATGTGAGTGAGTGAGCAAGGGAGAGGAAATGTGAGTGAGTGAGCAAGGGAGAGGAAATGTGAGTGAGTGAGCAAGGGAGGGGAAATGTGAATGAGTGAGGAAGGAAGCAAGTGAGTAAGCAAGGGAGAGGAAATGTGAGGGAATGAGTAAGAGAGAGGGACTGTGAAAGAGTGAGCAAGGAAGAGGAAATGTGAGTGCGTGAGCAAGGGAGAGGAAATGTGAGTGAGTACGTGAGTGAGAGGTGGTCACATTAAATAGTTAAAGTAGATCTGTCAGCTGCCTCATCCCGCCTGCCTCACCACACCTGCCTCACCATATTTTCCTCATCAACCTACCTCACTTTCTGCACAAGACTTGCCTCATCACACCTGCCTCACTTTCCTCACAATACTTGCCTCACCACAGCTGCTTCAACACACCTGCCACACTTTCCTCATCACATCTGTCTCACCCACATCTTCCTCACCACATCTACCTTATCCACACTTCTCACCCATGGCTACAATTTCCTTATCACATTTGCCTCACCACTCTTGCCTCACCCACGCCTACCTCACCTGACTCACCACACCTGGCTGACTACACTTTTCTCACCTATAGGTACCTCACCACACACCACCTTACCCACACCTACCTCACCACACATTACATTACCCACACCTGCCTCACCTCACACCTGCCTCAGCACAACATATCACCCACACCTGCCTCACTCACACCACCTTACCCACACCTGCTTCACCTCACACTATATTACTTACACCTGCCTCACCCGATCAATACCACCTTAATTACACCTGCCTAACTCCACACAACATTACCTACACCAGCCTCCCTTCACACTAATTGCCTCTACCTGCCAATCCTCTCAATGAAGCCTGCCTTACATTACCTCACACTTGCCTCTTGAATCCAAACTAACAACTATGAACATTTACGTCACGAATCAGACTTACAAAGGACGGTCAGTGAAACAGTATAATTAATTCTTGTGGGTTAGGAGGCTCATTTCCCATAACAATAAATCTGTACATAAGGATAGTGTACTTTAATGTTCTCTAGTTATGGTCATAGTTTTAACAGCCTCACAGTCTGCATCAGTAATAACCAAGAGAACATTATTTCTTTCAGCCCGCAGTGACGTAGGCTATTTTTTATTTTATTCCTGCTATTTTCAGGCGTCTTTATTCAGCTCAGGGGAGGGACTTAACAGTAAAGGGATTAGTGAGGGCTAGATATAATCCTTCGAATTTGAAAAGTCTTCCCTGTGCAGAAAAAAAATTGTCCCGATGTACCAGAAAAAAAAAAAAAAAAAAGTCATCCGAGTGAAATGGTTACCGCTCTACATACAGACACACGCTGGTGAGGAAGAGGTGCCGGGGAGCCTCCAAAGACCAGAAGAAAGCGGGCCACGTGGCAGACTGAGGCTTCACCCAGTCCACATGTCTTTCACTTAAGGGTTCGAAGTTTCATGGAGGCTGGAGGGCCATCGAGCAGCTGAAGTGCCTCGAGGGTCACGATGCCTCTCGCTGAAGGGTCTTACAGGACTGAAGTGTCATAGGGCCTGGTCACACTGAGGCTTGAATCGACTAACTCTGACGCAGATTGTCCCATTGTGTAGAAGGCGACGAAAAGTGGACGAATTTAATTATGCTTCCTTCTGGCCCCGTATTCATAAACCCTCCCAAGCTTAATTTGTGTCTAAGACAGCTTGTATATACCTTTGTCTTTACTTATACAGCTTCCGGATACTTTACACTCTTAATTCAACGAACGAATATGAAAAACAAAACGTTCACTTATAATAATAAGTCGTTTTTCAGACTTGTTTAAGTAAATCAGTTAGAATCCTTAATAAGTACGGCCTCCGGGACGTCCGTTTTCATTGTCACCTACATTGCGTCTGAGTACGCGAGGAAGGACTTGTCCAGAATGTGGCTCAGTGGACGGGGGTGGTGTTTTTCCAGTTCTATTGTGACCTTCACGATCGCACACTTTGCCACAGAATATGTTCAGTTCCAACCTCGGGGTAGTATTCTCATTGATTTAAAAGATTTCGTAGCATTTCTACTTCAATGAGTTATTCTGCACACTGCAGAAGCAATGTCCTCCTGTTTGTTGCAGATGTCATCCATGTCAACATTTAAAGGATTAACAACATTTAAAGGATTGACAACATAAGAAAAAAAAAAAAACGCTGTGGTGTAAAATGCAAAAATAAATCGCGAGCGAAGAGGTGGTGCGGAGTCTCGTTTGGCACCTAGAATACGTGGGTCAATGTGGAGAGGCCGGTGGTGTAAGGGGCTGCAGTGTGGTGGCAGGTGATGGCGTGTATTCTGGCCAGTAAAGGAACCTCCCAAGCATCTCTTCCATTACAGTTTATTTCTGCAGCCGGTACGTAAACTCCTGCAACACGATAACGCACTTTTACATTTCAGGAAGAGAAATGTGTAATGTTTCCTTTCTGTCTTCATGATACTGCTGGCGTTCGCAATCTCTTTCGTATTAACAACGTTCTTTGCCACGACCTCACGCTTTTATTGAAGAACCGATTATCCTACAAATTTCCATGCTTCTACCTGGACCTGGTATCTCGTGACACCTTTTCCAGACTTTCGATTAAAGGCTTAAAAGTGATTTCACAGTTCCTGAAAGTGTGCAATGACTGGGGAATAACTACCAAAAGGCGGACCTAAAACCAACTGATACCAAAACAACGATCCCACGACAAAGAGAGGTTCACAGAGGTTCTATTCGGCTTCGAATGTAGTTGCAGTTCTGAGCATGTTTGGTTCAAGCGCGTTCTAACCTTGTTGTGATTCGTCTGGCTGATATGAGTTATTAATACGGGCAATTATATGTGTGGCCTCTAGTTCATATCATTCTAACAACCACAAGACTATTTTCTTAAGTTTAGGTGACACTGTTCGAACAGAAGGGATGAGCTCGGCCGTCTATCAACCCACGCTACTAGAGGATTCTCCTTAGATGAACAAAATCACCCGCCTATCCTCGCCTCGTTTTCCCTCACTATGCTTCAATCAGTGACCTGCCCCAACTACTTCCTTTGCCGCGCCGCCTCATTGACCAGCCTTACTTGGCGTTACCTGCCTCACTGACCTCCACACACACCGATGCCTCCCTTTGCCTGCCTGCCCCACCTCATCTGTCTCATCACACCTGCCTCACCACATCCTCCTCACTGATATTTACACATACGTGCCTCTGTTTACATGCCTGTCTCACCACACCATCCTCACCGCTCTTACCTCACTGATCACATACACACACACGCGCCTTTGTTTGCTTGCCTATCTCACCACACCTGCACCATTCCTGCCGCATCATTCCCACTTCTCCACCCTTACCTCACTGACCACACACACACACACATGCTTCTCTTAGCGTGCCTATCTCACCACACGTGCCTTACTGCCAAACCTCATCCTGCATGTACAGTCGATGAATGAAGTATTGCACAGGTGGTGTACGATGACATCCGAAATGATCAATATAGCTTTTGAAGTGCCATGGTGATTAATCTGTTATCACCTGAATAAGTTCATAATAACAAGGCTGACTGTGATATGTCTCAGGCCAGTGATATATTACAGCTTTATGAGAGACGGCTTACTAGCGTGCGGGAAATCAGTCAATAGCCATCGTCTGTAAAGTCAGATTATTTCGCGCTGTGTGCTCTGACACCTTGATCGACTCTACCTGTCTCACTAACACGATAGTCAGAACTTTCAAATGAAGACAGACTGAAAAGATGAAATTCGCAGTCACTAGAAAGGCTTACAGTAAGGGGAGACAAGTGAGCCGTTTAGTGGCTGAAGGGAATAAAGGGAGGTACTAGCAAGTTAGTAAATGTGAACATACAGGATAGAACTCGAACTAATAGCTTCATGTTTGATAAATTCCGTTATAGTAAAGAGATAGGTAGAAATTCGTTTTGCAATAGATTTGTGGACGAATGGAATAAGCTTACTAGTGATATAATTGCTGTCCCTCCATTGGGTTTCAAGCATTGGCTACAGAAGCATATGACAAGTAAAGGATGGATTTTAAAAATCACCAAGTTACTAATTCATTCTTTTTGCTTTTCAGGTTCCACTACAATAGTCTCTATTCTCCATTCACACTTTTGTATAAAATTTCCACGTCTGTTTTTCTATACTGTGTGGTGTACTTTTTCACTTTTCTCCTCCCGTTTTCTGTTGAAGGGTTTGGTTGGCATAAGCCAACTGGCCTACTTCAGTTATCCTAACTCCTTAAGTTCATATGTTCTAACCTGCCTCAACCTGTGTGAAAACCCTCTTGGCTTACTACCCTTATCTTCAGCTCACAAAATTAGATTCCATAATCACGGTATTCATTGTAACAAACAGCCTCGATGGGACCATTAGATGTGTTGCTGTTTGCTTTTTCTTTGTACTCCTTTGTATCTGCCTCACCCATTTGCCTCACCCTGTCTGTGCCTGCCTCACTAGCTTGGTAACTCTGCCTCACTGACCTGCCTCACCCTGTCTGTGATTGCCTCACTGTCTGTATCTCCCTTATCCTGTCTCTGCATGCCTCACCCTCTTTGTACCTGCCTCAACCTGTCTGTATCTGCCTTACCGTGGCTCAGCATGCCTCACCCACTTTGTACTTGCCTCCCTTTATCTCTACACGTTTCACCCTCCTTGTAGCTGCCTCACCCTCTCTGTATCTAACTCACCCTGTCTCTGCTGTACATGACTCACTCTCTGTATCTGCCTCTCCCTGTCTGAACAACTCAGCGACCTACCTCAGCCTGTTTATTCCTGAGTCACTCCTGTCTCAGTCCCACTATTTCTGCCTCACAGACATGCTTCACCTTACCTGTTCTTGCCTCACCACACCTGCCTCTCTCACCAACTTGCGTCATCCAATCATTGAGCGCTTCATTGACCCGTCTGGCTTATCTTGTATCTCGGCTTCTGCCTCACCTGCTTCACATCACCTTCTCACCACATCTGTCCCGCCACACCTGTCTCACCTCACCTTTTCACCACACCTACTCACAACACTTGTCTCACCTCAGCTTCTCATCACACCTGTCATAATAATCCAACCTCAACACGTCTACATCGCCATTTTATATATATTTTCTTCCATCTGCCTCTAGACATAGAGTAGGAAGCCCGTTCTTGAGGTTCAGCAGTCTCCCTAGAACACACCACACACCAACACACATCTGGCCCCCAGCCGCCCTCAAATGTGAGTGAAGGGCAAGGCGAGCACCCGATACCTGACGACCATTTCTGACACACGTGACGAAAAAAGAACACGTATGGCCTCTGTTATCACTGCTGCTGTGCTCTGTAATATGGGACCCGTGCTACTTACATCTGCTAAATACAGGTGTTCCATAAATGCTCGTCAGTAATCAGGGACCAATTTTTCTTTTAACGATTTAGGTATTCAACATGAATATTCACCTACCCTCTTATTCACCTACCCTCTTATTCACCTACCCTCTTCTGACATGCTAGGGATAATACATGCATCCGTGGAATTTTCACACACAGCAACGATCGTTTCTCTGCCATAACTCAGATTTGTTACTGAAGTAAAAACCAGCCACATGGAAAGAATGCGCACCCTCCGTTCCTTGTGTCTCACGCACAAACTGGATACAACCTACGATAATTTTCTTCCCGTACCTAAATGTTTTCTCTGTGGGAGCAACTTGAACCGAAGGACGATTCTTCGTTCTCCTTCTCATATTCTCTAGGCACAAATATATATATATATATATATATATATATATGGTTACGACAGATTAGTGACTAGCTTTGTGCATCTGAGGCCAAATCAGGTGTTGGGGTATTAGTAGGAGTGATGTTATGGCGTGTCGATACAGCAGTAAGGAAGAGCGTTAAACACGGTGATAACATATTCCATAGCTGCAACACTCAGGATCGAAACAGCGACCCCACACCACCCGGTCCACCGTTACATCCACCTCACCATCATCTTCTCACCACTTGTTTCGCCTTACCTGTCCTACCAAACCTCCCTCACACGCGTACGGTAGCGCTTACCTGCAAGAGAGAAAAGTGTGGTTAGTTGCAGTAGTAGGCTATACACACACACACACACACACACACACCAAAGCGGAGACACATATTAGAATTCGTGGCGGAAAGAATTAAAGAGCGTCCACAGGGAAATAGAGAGAGAGGAACCCCCACCACCACCCAACCTTCTCTCGCTGGCATTTACTTGAGAGTCCCCTAAGAGGTACGCCGCTCCTCGTTTTCGTGAACCCTTCCTTTTTGTATGATAACGCTTTACTGTATTTCAATATATTTTTTTGCTGCTAGTGGACGATTTTTTTTTTTTTTTTTTTTTAGTGTAGGAGTTTACCGGAGGCTTCTTTTAATACCTCCACCGCAAGAGGCTTCCGGAAAGACAAGCTAAATGGTCTGGAGGCAGGAAAAAAGAAAAATGTACAGATTACAATTACACTGCAATGACAGTCTTTTTGTAGTAGTCTTTTCGTGGCAGTCTTTTTATGGCAGTCTTTTTGCAGTAGTTATATCCTTGCAGCTATAATACACCAAAAGGCTATTTATTACATTCAGCTTTGAAGAGGGAAATATTAGTGCAGGAGTTAAAGAAAGAGACAAAAAACCGATCCAGGTCTGGGAATACAGTATATACCGGTAAGGCCAACAAAATAGTTCGGTAAAGGACAAGCACAGTAGAGAAATGGGTAACTCCTCGCTTCCCTAATGACTGTGTTGATTCTATGCAGCTTAGGAGGAACTATCCAACTGGAGGGGTTGCATAATGTCCCTCAATACTACTGCTACTATTACTACCACTACTGCTACTGCTACTATTACTACTACTACTGTGCACTGTGAAGCAAAATCATATAGTCTCGTGGCAACATGCATAAAGTATAAGTGAAGGTCTAAGGCTGAAGGCGGTAATAAAGGCTATGTTAAGTTTCTCCAGTTAATTACAAAAAAATTCCTCCAAAGTTGAATAAAACTCGTCAGAAAAAAGGACACACAAAAAAGAGGTCGTGGGTCTGAAGTGGTTTTGGGATAATGAGATCTAATATTGGAAGACAATGAGGTGTGTGATTAGAAGATGTAGAGGCAGGGTTTATACTGTGGAGTTTTAGAACTCTCTCTCTCTCTCTCTCTCTCTCTCTCTCTCTCGTACCATAATGGGGGTTAAATTCGGAAGCAGCAGCTTGTACGACCAACTGAAGAGGATGAGAGAAAATGAGAGAAAGTGATCCAGGGTGACATGATGATGATGATGATGTGAGAAGTGGGAAATATACCTTCTTCTTCTTCTACTTCTTCTTCTTCTTCTCTCTCTCTCTCTCTCTCTCTCTCTCTCTCTCTCTCTCTCTCTCTCTCTCTCTCTCTCTCCTCCTATCACGTCCCTCCATATCCATCAGTTTACCTCTCCCTCCCATTCCCTCTCTCGCCCCCACTCCTTTTCACTCTACTTCTTACTGCACCCCCCAATCCCACTCCGCACCAACCAATCCACTTTCCACTCTTTTCTTCCACTCCCCTTTCCACTGTCAATCCACCTTCCATTCTGACTCCCCTTCCACCTCACCTTCCCTCCCTCACTCCGCTTCCCACTCCACTTCCCCTCCCACTCCCATTTCCCCTCCCACTCACTCCCACTCCACATCCCACTCCCACTCCACCTCATACTCCAACTCTCCCTCCCCCTCCCACTCCACCTCTCAGCTCTCTCTCTCTCTCACCTCTCACTCTCTCTAATTAGCTTCAAAATTTTCACTACTCGAGCAGCTACGGACCGAGAGAGAGAGAGAGAGAGAGAGAGAGAGAGAGAGAGAGAGAGAGGAATGCACGTAATGAAAACTACAGGTCGGAGCCTCGTATAACGGAAAGTAACGGTTTTGTAGCTTTAGTAACGAGTTAGCGAAGCTGCGTGGAACTAAGTAACGAGGTAATAATGCTGTGTAGCCTGGGTAACAGAGGTAACGCTGCTCGGAGTTCACGTAACGGAGAGTAACCGTAGACAGGGCCTGTGTAAAAGAAAGCAACAGGGGACGAAGATTTGAAGTTTGCTTTCTTCTCGTTCATCCATCATTAAAAAGGAGTCTGTTGGCTCTCAGGATAAAAGAAATGGTAAAGACAGTAACGACGGCCCGAACTTAGGTAACGAGATTGTATCCAAGGGTGGGGCTTATATAATGGAAAGTAACGGTGGGCGGGACTTTGGTAACGGGGCAGTAATGGAGGTCATGGCCTTAGTAACGAGGCAGTAACGGTGGGTGCGGCTTCAATAACGAGGTAGTAATGGTGGGTAGGACTTCTGTAACGGAAAATAACGGAGGGAGTGGCTTATAAAATGAAAAGTACAAATGGGAGGGGCTTATATAAGGTAAAGTACCGGTGGGAGGAGCTTAGAGAACGGAATGTAACGGTAGGAGCTTATAAAACGATAAGTACCGTTGAGAGGGGCTTATAGAACTGAAAGTAACCGTGGTAGAGGCTTATATAACGAAAGGTAACGGTGGAAGGAGCTTTAGTGACGAGGTGGTAACGGTGGGAGGGGCTTATGTCACCACAACACAGAGGTGGGCGGGGTTTGTCCATCTCAAGTTTCCCGGTAAAGATAATTGGCTGATGGAATTCCGGGAAGGGCACTGGTACACGCCTTCCTGCTTAACTATCACATCACTTCAAACTTTCCTTCAGCAGCTAAACCCATTCCTTCCAGTAACGTAATATTTTCGCTTTATCCTCCCTACCATTAAGCAATTTTATTCAGCTTAGGAGGAGACTTTTTTGAACAACAGGGAGTTACAAAAATCCATAATCCCACGGCGGAAAAATAAGAACACGGGAATATACTGGTAAAAATACCAGTAAATGAAAAGTCAATGTTTAAATTTCTGCCCCAGTGGCCTCTAAAGACTCAGCCAATCACGGCTTAGTACACAGAATGGGGGCCTGGTCCAATTTGGCCACGTTAAAATAAATGGACTATAGAATCTAGTGGTGGGTGGATCTGAGGGCTTTAGGATGAAATTGAGGGCTGTGTATATAAGAGCCAGGCAACGAATCTGAGCTTAGAATATGAATAGTAAAGGAGGGCTGGGAATTAGCGGTAAATGTGAACGGCGAATAAAGGCAGAGAATAGGGGATTACGTAAGCGCTAAGAATGAGTGCAATGAGAAAAGGCTGAATATGAGCTATGAACACGAATTAAGTATAAGGGCTGTCAGTATGGGCTGAGAATGAGAGCTGTCAATAAGGGCTGAGAATGAGAGCTGTCAATAAGGGCTGAGAATGAGAACTGTCAATAAGGGCTGAGAATGAGAACTGTCAATAAGAGCTGAGAATGAGAGCTTTGAATAAGGACTGAGAATGAGAGCTTTGAATAAGGGCTGAGAATGAGAGCTTTGAATAAGGGCTGAGAATGAGAATTTTGCATAAAGGGCTGTGAATGAGAGCTGATCGTGGAGCTAAGAATGAGCTACGCGTTGGGACTGCGAATGAGAACTGTGAGACAGGGCTGAGGATAAGGGCTGGGAATAAGAGCTGAGAATGAGTTGTAATTAAGAACCGAGAATAAGAGCTATGAGTAGAAACAGAGAATGGAGGCTGTGAATATGGACTGAGTATGAGAAGTGTGAATAAGGGCTAAGAATGAGAGCTATGAATGAAAGTTGAGAATAGGAATCATGAGGAACTGCTGAGAATGAGAACTATCAGGGCTGACTGTGAATGAGTATAAGGTATCAGTAGGTTATTAGGACCGAGCATGAGAGTGCATAACAAGGACTGAGAATGAAAGCAGAGTATCAGGAATGGGAATACAGGGTGAGAATACAAGCAGATTATAAGGCATGGGAATAAAGTTTGATTAAGAGGGTAAAGAATGTAGAGTTGGCATAAGAACTTAATATAAAAGTTGAGAATAAAAGGCTAAGCATGAGGACTAATTATGAGCATAGGGTACACGTGGGTTGGAAAAGAAGCCAGATTTCGGGGCTGGGCTGAGTAGGGATGAACATAGGACTGGGTAGGGCACGGCAGAGCTGAGCATAACACTGGAAGGGGCTAGATAAAGGGGTGAGTACAGAAATGAACACAGCACTCAGTATGGCGGAGAATGCTGATCATAGAGCTGAGCATAAGGCTGGATGTGAGTCAAAAAAAGGAGTGAGCATAAAAGACAGATGAAGGTGACAACAGGACTGATCATAAGACAGGATAGGGTTAAGCATAAAGCGGAGGTTATGGTGAGTATAGAGCTTCGTAGGGCATGAAGGGGCTGAGAATAGGGCTGTGAAAGATCTAGGACGGGGAAGAGATGGACAGGACTAATAACAGGGCCACACAGAGCTGAGAATAAGGCTGAGCATAGGGCTGGTGGAAATCTAGGGCAGGGTAGGACGGTAGAAGCGAAGGGGCTGGCAACTTTAAGACCTGCCACTGTGACTATGTTCTCTCTCTCTCTCTCTCTCTCTCTCTCTCTCTCTCTCTCTCTCTCTCCATTTCCCTCTACTGTATGTTCCATCTCTCTCTCTCTCTCTCTCCATTTCCCTCTACTGTATGTTCCATCTCTCTCTCTCTCTCTCTCTCTCCACATCTACCGTCCCCTCTAATTCAGTTTTTATCCCTCCGTCCTTTGTTCAATTTCTTCTCCCTTTGCTCATTTCCTCCCTTTTTTTTCCTCCCTTCCTCCTTCCCTCCCTCCCTCATTCCATTCCCCCTTCCCTCTCCCTCCCCCCCTTATTCTTTTCCTCTGCTCCCTCCCGTCCTCTCTCTTGCTGCTTCTCCTCTATCCCATTCCCTCTCCCTCCAACCTTTTCTCTCCTTCCTCTTTCCATCCCCATCCCTCCAAGTCTCCTCCTCTTTCCTTCTTTTCCCCTTCCCCCTCCCTTCCTCTTTATCGGTTCCTCCCTTCTTAATTCCTTCCCTTCCCTCTCCCTCTTCATCTCCCTTCCCCATTTCTTCCTCCTCTCTCCCTCCCTTCCTCCCTCTCTCATTCCCTCTTCGCTTCCCTCTCCTTCTCTTCCCCTCCCCCTCCCTTCCTCATTCCCTCTTCACTTCCCCTCCCCCTCCCTCCCTCCCTCTCTCATTCCCTCTCCTTCCTCCCTCCTTCTCTTCCCCTCCCCCTCCCTTCCTCTCTCTCTCTCTCTCTCCCTCCACCATATCTGATTTCTCTTCCTCATTTCCGACATTTATTTACCTCTTGTTTTCCTCCCTCCCTCCCCACCGTCTCTCTCTCTCTCTCTCTCTCTCTCTCTCATTTACTGTTACCTTTACTCACTCTCTCTCTCAGCCTTTTTCTTCCAATAGTTTCCTCGCAAATACCAGCTCCATCTCACTTTAATTCTCTCTCTCTCTCTCTCTCTCTCTCTCTCTCTCTCTCCATTCTAGCTTTCGTTTCCTTTCCTTCCTTTCCTTCTTCCCCTCCCTTCTTACCTCACTTCTTTCTCCTCTCTTCCTTCCTCTCTCCTCTTCCCCTACCTTTCTTCTTCCTTTCTTTCTTCTTGCAAGACTCTGGGCTATCTATGGAGGTGGAGGAGGAGGAGGAGGAAGAAAATGTAGTGTGTGTGTGTGTGTGTGTGTGTGTGTGTGTGTAGTTTGAATGAGAGAGAGAGAGAGAGAGAGAGAGAGAGAGAGAGAGAGAGAGAGAGAGAGAGAGAGAGAGAGAGAGACGAAAAGGGAAGAGAAAAAATGGAACAGAACGAAGTGGGTGAATGAGAGTGGGAGAGAGAAGAGAGCAAGAGGAATGGAAAGACAGTAAAGAAATGAAAAACAGCGGACCAGATAATAAGGAAGAGAGACATAAGGAAGGAGAAAAAACGGCAGAAAAAGAGAAAGAGAGAAATATGAGTGAAAAAAAGAGAGGGGGACATATCCATTAAAAGGTGATCAAGTGTGCCAGAAAAAAGTGAGAAAATGAAGCCACGTGTGAGAAAGTGTGAAAGTGAGTGAGTGAGAGTGGCTGACGATATAAACGGATGGTGAGAGCTATAAAACTGAGTAAGGCTGAGAGGTGAGTGATGGTGATGATGTACCCCTAGGAAGGTGAGATGATAGTGACAGGCGCGTGAGAGTGACAACACTTTGGCAGTGAGAGTGAAATATACAATGAGGCGAAGTGAGAGACACATAAATAGATATATAGACAGACAGAGGGATAGATAAATAGACAGATGGATAGACAAACTATAAATATATATACAGTAGAGAGAGAGAGAGAGAGAGAGAGAGAGAGAGAGAGAGAGAGAGAGAGAGAGAGAGAGAGATTCTAAAAGGAGTGTTTGGTAAAAAGTGATAAAAGCGAGAGAAAAGCAATTGAAAATGAGAGAGGGAGAAGAAACTTAATGAGTTTGTGATTTTGTTTGTGTGTGTGAGAGAGAGAGAGAGAGAGAGAGAGAGAGAGAGAGAGAGAGAGAGAGAGAGAGAGAGAGAGAATTAAGAAACTAGTGCAACCTTGGAGCGAGAAAAATCTGAACCTAATGAACCAAGCCCGACCCAGGACTTCAGCCTCACCCTTGAACCTTACCCTCGGGCTTGAACCTCGTCCTTGAGCTTAAACCTTGTCCTTGAACCTGAACCTTATCGTTGAACTTGACTGTAACCACTGAACATTAACCTCTTCCTTGAACTTAAACCTTAACCTTGAACTTAAAACTTACCCTAATTCCTAGCCTTTGAAGTTGAACCTTGAACCTTGCCTCTGAACAAAAAACGTGGAACCTGACCCGTATCTCTGAACTCCAGTCTTACCCGTAAAATTTGAACTTGAAACATACTCTTGAACTTGAACCCTGGCCTTGAATACGAGAACATTTGAACCGCATAACATACTAAGAACCTGCCCTCGCCTCTTTTGAACTGGCTTGACCTGAGGAAAATATAAAAACAACTCTCTCTCTCTCTCTCTCTCTCTCTCTTCCATGACCTTGCTTTATCAGTCTCAGTTAGGACATGACATCGGCTGTAGGTGTATCGGTAAATTACGCCCCGGCCTGACCTGAGCTGCGTGGCGTGACGTGACCTGGCCTAACCTGACCTCGTGTACAAGCGCCTGGGGGCATGACTGGAATATTGTTGTTTTTCTGAGCGCGAGAGGCAGGCAGGCAGGGAGGAAAGGAGGTAGGCAGGCAGGCAGGGAGGAAAGGAGGTAGGCAGGCAGGCAGGGAGTAAAGGAGGTAGGCATGCAGACAGCCAGGCAGACACGCTAGAAGGGAAGTTGGGAAAAAGGCAGATCAGCAGGAAGGAGGGTAGGAAGGGAGGCAAGGTGTGAGTCGGTGGGATGAATGAAGTAGGCAGAGACATAGGCAGGTAGCCAGGGAGAGAGGAATGCAGGCATGCGAGGTGTGAGGAAAGCTGAACTAGGCAGAGACGGCTGCAGGGACGGAACTGGGAGGAAAGAGGATAGGCAGAACGGCAGATAGGCTGGTAGGAGGGGAGGTAAGGAAACAGGAGAGTGAGATGGGGAGACAGACGAGGGGGAAAGGCATGTACAAATTTAGGCAGGGAGGTAAGGAGGAAAGACGAAAGCGAAGCAGGGACTGACCTAGGGAGATGAAGAGAAGGCAGATAGACAGGCAGGCAGCAATGGAGGCAGGATCTGTGCTAAGCAAGGAGGCAGGCCGGGAGTGAGCAAAGGGGAAACAGGAAGGAGGCTGGAAGGTAAACAGGCAGACAGACAGGAAGGTAGATAGGTAGGGACGGAGGCAGAAAGACAGGCAGATGTTTAGCT
>NC_137024.1:49721651-49769151 GCF_032717465.1 Coenobita brevimanus | reverse complement strand
CGGAAAACTTGGAGGAGTTATAAGGTGGGATGGAGAGCTGATGGGAGAGAGACGGGGATGGAGAGAGGAGGGTAGAGAGCGGTGAATGGGGGTTGGTAGGTGGAGGAAAAGAGAGGTGAATGCGGGGGAGGAATAATGAGGGGAAGGGGGACAGAGGAAAGAAGAGAGAGTAAGAAATTAATGAGAGGGTGGGCGGGTGGAGACTGGGGAGAGAAATGAATGAATTAGAAGAAATGCAAGGGGAAGGGGGAGATGGGGGGAGAAATGAACAGAGAGGGGGGTAAGAAGAATAGGGGAGATGGAAAAAGGTGAATGATGGAGTGAGGAGGAGGAGGAGTAATGTTTTGGGAGAAAGGGGAGGGAGGAGGAGGGGAGAGAGTTACAAAGGGGTACAAAGGAAAACAAACTGCAACAGACCTAATGATCTTTTCGAGGCTGCTTGTTACAATAAAAACTATGGCAATGCTATCTAATTGAAGGAGGTGGGGAGGGGTGAATGAGTGGAGAGAAAGAGAATATGGGGGGTAATTATGAAGGGACGGGGAGGGTGGGAGAAAGATGAATGAATGGGGTGAACAGAGGTCGGTGGCGGGAGGCGAAGGGGAGAGATGTGAATGGGGAGGGTGAAGAGAAATGAATGTAGAGGTGAAAGGTGAATGGAGGGGCGTGAAAAGAGGTGAATGAAGTAGTCAAGGGGGCTATTGGGAGGGGTGAAGAGAGATGAATGGAGAGGTGAAAAGGGGTTAAGTGAAAAGTGAAGAGGGGTTAGTGGGAGGGGTGGAAGGGGGTAGGGGTGAATAGATGATGGCTAAAGGTGATCAGTGGAGAGGGGTGGGATGGGCTGATGGCTGGGTGTATTCTTAGTTAGCCTGATCGGGTGAAGAGTGGTGAATAGGAGGGTGAAAAGAGGCTAATGGTGGGGGTCAAGAGGGGTGAATGAAGGGTGAAAATGGATCAGTGGAGGGGGTGAGGAGGGATGAAATTAATCAAAGGAGATGGATGGTGGAACTAATGAGTGTGTATTCATGATTACGTTCCACTTACAACAAAACATATAACAATAACAAAAAGCAATGATTAGTACTATACACATGCATTCCTCATTATAAATCATTACTGTGTTTCAAATTATCACAGTTCTTACAGTAATACAACTGGCATCGTAAATTTGAGGTCAATGGCAAATTAGGTTTACAGGCAGGAGTGGGACTATAGACAGACTGTTTTGATGCGATTTACTGTGCACTTAGTGGAAATAATGATCATCAAACAGGACGGGTTATTACGAGGAGTTATTGCGTCATGCACATATAACTTATGCATGTATGATTACCACCCGCGTTGCGAGACGAGCGGAGTGGTAATGTTTCCAGTTGTGAGGTTGGCTGGCTGACTTTGTTTGTGTGTGGGTAAATGGCTGCCAAAGGTCAACCATTTGATCTTTGGCAGCCATTTTGGTGACCTTGACCTTGACCCAGGGTGCCCATTTTCGAACTCGTCTAGTATTCCGGCCATATCTTGATAACCTGAAAGTTTCATGTTGATAGCTCAAGCCGTTCATGAGATACTTTGTTTACCCACACACAAACAAAGCCAGCCATCCAACCTCACCACTGAACTGAAAACATTACCACTCCGCTCGCTTACCACCCGCGTTGCGAAGCGAGCGGAGTGGTAATGTTTTCAGTTGCGAGGCTGGGTGGCTGGCTTTGATTGTGTGTTTTACATCCTGAATTTGCGTCATATCAGAGATGGCGGTGCAAAATTATGTGCCGAGAAAAAACTATTCGGCTACGTGGGTGGTGAGATCCCATTGTGAGATGGCTCCTAGTTAGGAAATAGCCTACTTATAATTTTCTGGTACATGATTTTGAGGGATAATAAAAGGAATGAGTATATTTTATTAATGATGTATACAAAAGGTGAATAACGCAGTATTCTGGATCAATGATTTATAAATGATACTACAATGGACTTTACCCTATTAAGTTGCGTCACCGCAATGCCTGAGGAAAAACTAAGAGTAAGGCCAAGAGTATAGACTGGAGATACAACAGGACGGAGAGCGGGGGAGGGGGGTGACAGGACTATTGGAGAGGGAAGGGAAATGGGAGGGAGAGGGGAGGGAGAGGAAAGAGAGAGACGGGGAGAGGGAGGAGGTAGACACATGATAGGAGTGTAAAAGAGAGGGGAAGGAGAGGAATGACAGTGACGGGGATCAGGAGACGGGAGGAGATGCAAGAAGAGAAAGGGGATTAGAACGGACATGGGACAGGGGACAGGGAGGAGGAGAGGGAAGGACAGAGTGAGGGACAAAGAGACAAGGAGGTAGACAGGTGAGTGACAGGACAGAGACGTGTCACCCCTCCTTCTTTCCCTCTGACAGCCATGACGCAACACAGAGGGAAGGACAGCCCTCTCTTCCGTATTTTCATCAGGCGTTGAATATACGGCAATACTCTCACCTCTGCCGCCACCACCACCATCACCACCATCATCAACGTTTTCACAACATCTTCATCATCATTACAATCTCAAACGTATTCCCGATGTAAGCTTTCTCTCTCTCTCTCTCTCTCTCTCTCTCTCTCCTATATCTTTTCATCTACCCCTGCATATTAATATAACTACCCGGTATCAGCATATCAGTCTCGTCTGTCTATCGCCCAATATACATGTGTGTGTGTGTGTGTGTGTGTGTGTGTGTGTGTGTGTGTGTGTGTGTGTGTGTGTGTGTGTGTGTGTGTGTGTGTGTGTGTGTGTGTGTGTGTGTGTGTGTGTGTGTGTGTGTGTGTGTGTGTGTGTGAGAGAGAGAGAGAGAGAGAGAGAGAGAGTACCAACCTTACGCAATCAAAATGTCTTTTTTTCCCATCAGATATTATCTTGCCAACTCTCTCTCTCTCTCTCTCTCTCTCTCTCTCTCTCTCTCTCTCTCACACACACACACACACACACACACACACACACGCACACACACACAGAAGACCTCCAAGCAGCTTCATCCCGGCTCAGCTGCCCCGTCCTCTTATTCCAACCCAACCCATCTCCTTCTTAGTTCACCTCTCCTCCTCCTCCTGGCTCTCATTCCACCCAGCCTGCCTTTCATTCCAGCTCATTCTCAGTCTACCTCTTCTCCTTCCTCCTCTCATTCCACCCCAAACAAGCTTACTTCATACATTCCTCCATCTCGCTCTTAGTCTACTTCTCCTCCTCCTATCACTGTCAGCCTTCCTGCCCTTCCATCTTATTTCTTTCCACTCATCTCTTTAATTCCCCCTAACCAGCCCAATGTACAGTCGCGATCAAAAGTTCCTCTACACCGTCTTGAAATCATGGCGTAATTTTACCCCTTCACTACGTTGCCGTGTTTTTATATCCTAGTATTTTTTTCTTTTCTACCATCAGACGCTTTAATTCGTGTCAAAGGATCTCTGGTACTGAAGGGGTTAATCACGCTCCATCTAAGCCTTGCAGTTCGAAAAATCCTCCCGCGCTTACGAAAATCGTCTGAAGATTGCATGGATATATATGAAAGACGTCTACGGGCTAAGGGAGTATGACTCTGCTCCCGGATAAACCAAACTTATTCATATCGCTATCCTTATCTTCATCTCATACAGTTAGATATCATAGTCATACTCTTACCTGCACAGCCTGGGAAAGATAAGTGTGTCTGTGGTTGTTTGCTTTCCTCTGTATTCATTTGTAATATTAATAAAGCCGGTTGGAATGTGTCATCCGATCGGCAAGTGTAAAGGAAGTATTGATCGTGGGCTGTCAGCGTTCCAGTAAGAGGAATCCTGGAGCGTGACTTTCCAGCATTAATTCTGTACCACACCTCCTTACCTTTACCGTGACGGCGGCTGAATCATGTTCCTCCTCTCTCTCTCTCTCTCTCTCTTCATCCTTCGTGTCTGCCTGTTTTAGGAGCCTGTTAAATCAATGGTGGTGCAGAGTCAGTGCGTGCAACGACCCCACACGGTCAATAATCCCTTGACACTTCTAGGGTTACCAGCTGAAGTGAGATCCCTATAATTTCGGCCTAACCCCCTGAGTCCGGTTTTGTCTCTTACACTATATTCCTGCTGTCTCCAGACCACATTCAGGGAGACACTTCTCGACCTGAGGAGGTTAGACACATCCTCCACTAACCTCCTCACACGAGTATGTCGTCTCAGAAGTGAATAAAATCGTCTGGTTGCATCAAGACACCTAAAAACACCTCGCCGGCCTGAAGGGTTTAAAATTATTGTGAAGGAACAGATTAATTATACGGTAGTCTTAATTAACCCCTTCGCTGCCGGACATCCATCTTTAAGTCGAATAGGGTCGTCTGGTGACAACAAGAATTTAAAAAAAAAAAAAAAACATCGATCTGAAGGATTTAATATGTTGTGTAGCATAGTTTAGGCAGTTCATCTGGTTCTGACACAGTGTCGTATACAGAATGATTTTGGAGATTTCGTAACACCTCTGCCTTAGCGGTTTGTTCTACAGGGTGCCCCATAAGTCCGGCATCGTTGGGTACTGGTTGTGTGTGTTGTAAAACAATGGGGGTCATTATGAACAGATTCTATACAATTTCCTATAATGCTGGACTTATGGGACACCCCGTACACATTGCATTCCATTATCCCCTTGTGTACTCCTGATGCAAACTACATCAGTATAAAAATGTAGGCAATACTACGCTGTTGCAACTCTTCCTCTGACCAAGCACATACCCCCCCCACCTCCTTGCACACCTAACCAAGCGTATAACGTCCCCCCCCCCTGCCAATCTTTTCTTTCAAAGGTGGGTGTAAGGAGAATGGCTTGAGGCCACATAACCTGGGCCCTTCAAATTCCTTGTGTAGGTAGCACTGAAATCTGTTTTTTTTTTTTTTTGTTTTTTTTTTTTCATAAAAAAAAAAATTAAGACAGCATTCTCCCTATATAAGATACATAACTATGATTATAGTGAATACTTTCTGAGTTCTGGCCTGGAAACGAAATCTCTACGCCCGGCCAGCCGCCCTGCCGCCCAGCTCTACGGACGGACACGTATTGATCCGTGATAACAACACCCTCCTCTGACTGTCAGGTGGAGGGTAAAAAAAAAAAAAACACAGACGAGAATGGTACGGTATAAAAACTACATCGCTAAGAAAGAGATGTTACGAAACCTCCTGTCACTCAAAACAAGGCCCACAGATTCCAGATGGTGTAAAATAACTGATCGCGACTCTACAGTATACCCTTCCCGGGCGACCAACGGTGTAATATTCCGAGATGTGTCCAATAAAACCTGAAGACTGGGGAATAAAATAAAATGAGAGGCGAGGCAGACGCGTAGAAAGAGTGCACAGCCAAAACGTAGGACAGGCCTGGATGAGATTACGTAATTTAACTCCTTCACTACCACCCACTTTTTCTTTTCCTCCTTTTTTTTTTTTTTTTGGTACTGTCAGGGTTAGTGAAGTAGTCTCCTCACACACACACACACACACACACACACACACACACACGATGTAAAAACGGCTATGCTCTCTCTCTCTCTCTCTCTCTCTCTCTCTCTCTCTCTCTTACCTCATTACTGCATTTGCATCTCCGTTTCTTGTTACCTTGCTGCGGTCCGGCCATTTTACTCAGCTAAGGAGAGGTGCCCCGGGGTGAGAAAGCGGGAACCAATCTCCACCGACTCCTTCTCCACCAAAACGTCTTAGTTACCGTCCTCCTGCTGCTTCTTGACGATTTCACTTATATATACCGCTCGTAGTGGGGGAGTTATGAGAAGGAAAAGAAACACTAAGGGGGAAGAAACTATACGACAAAGCATAGAAAAAAAGAGAAAAAAAAAAGTAAGGTAAGGAGGGGAGACAGCGAATAGATACAGAGGATAGTAGAGATTAGGGAGGTAGGAGAAAGGGATGGGTAAGGGGAAAGGAAGGGCAAGGGGAAGGGAAGGTGATGGGGAAAGAAAAGGGAAAGGGGAAGAGATGAGAGAAAGAAAAGGGAAAGGGGAAGAGATGAGGGAAAGAGAGGAGGAAACGAGGTGAGGGGAGGCGAGAGTGATGGAATACGTGAGGAAAGTGAGTGGGGAAATAGGATGGGAAAGGGAGGAGGGAAGAGTGGAATGAGTGAGAGGGGGGAAGAAAGGGGAAGGGGTGAATGTTGGGGGGGGGGGAAGAGAGGATGGAGAAGGGGACGGGGGAGAGGAGGAGGACGGGCAGGGGAGTGGTGCGGGTGGAGGCTACAAGAAAGATCCATGCTCCAGATGGCAAGGGGAGTATCGCCCCTAACAACCACTACCTCAGTCGTCTATTGATTCCGGTCGCTCTTGCCAACCTTCCTTCCCCTCAGCATCCCAGCCATCCCTTGCCCATTTCCCCTTAGTTAAACCACCACTTGCATCCAATAAAGTCTTCTCCATTTCCCTCTTCTGTTCCGTAGTAAAGGACGAATTAGAGGGATGGTTAACAGACGGCAAAAATGGACTGGAAAATGGATAGGATGGCAGCGTGTGACTTTCCCTCAGAATCCCAGCCATATTTCCCCCATTTCTCCTTTGTTTAAACACCACTAACAACTATTACAGCCTTCCCCATTCTTTTTTCTCTCTCTGAGGTAAAGGACGCGGTCAATAAATGGATAATGGACATCAGAAATGGCCTGGGAAACGGACAAGATGGCGGTATGTGGCAAGAAGCAAGCAATAAGGGAGAGACCCGCCGCCACACAAACACGCGCGGGGAAACAGTTGACAATCGCCAGTTACCCTCAGCGATTATCCCGCCTAGTTCTCTTGTAAACTGTCTCCTTCACTCACTCACTCACTTCCTTCCCTACCTCCCTTTAGTCTCCTCTTTCTGCTACCCCTCGCTCGCTTTCTTTTCTTTCTCACAGCGTTTACATGGCCCTTCCTCTCTCCCCGTCCTTCCTTGTTCATAGTTCATTCCTGCTGCTTCCCCCCCCCTCTCCCTCTGTATAGTCCCTACATTCCTCACTAGGTGGTCTTAATATTAAGACTAATTACACAAGTTCAAGAAAAGGAGAGAGAGAGAGAGAGAGAGAGACCGTAACTCTAATGCATTCGTTCATTCATACTGTGTACAACCACTCTCCCTCTCATTCATTCATTCAGACACTACACCACACTGACCCTGCCACTCTCTATCTCTCCCTCCTTCCCTTCTCTCTCTCTCTCTCTCTCTCTCTCTCTCTCAAGAAGTTTTCACAAGACGCTAATCCTTTGAAATTACATCAAGGAACGACCGCAGATATTTCCAGGAGGGACGGAGGGAGGGAGGGAGAAGAAGAGAGAGAGGGCGGGAGGGATGAAGGGGAAGGGAGAGAGAAACAGAGAGAGAGAGGGGGCGGGAGGGTTGGAGGGGAAGGGAGAGGAAGTGAAAGAGGGATGGGGAGAGGGGAGTAGTGGGAGACGGAGGGATGAAGCCAGGGATAGGAGGGAGGGAAGGAGAGAAGGAAGAGGGAAGGGTAACAAAAAGGGAGGACGGGAATTAGGAGAGACAGTAAAAAGACAGAGAAAGAGGCAGAGGTAGGGAAGGATTGAAGGAGGAAAGAGGGGAGGCGGAGAGGAAGAGGAAAGGAGTGAGGAGAAGAGGAAGAGGAAAGGAGGGAGAAGAAGAAGAGGAAAGGAGAAGAGATGTTGGAATGGGGAGGATGAAGGGACGAAAGAAGGGTATGGAAGGAGAGAAGAGTGAAACTGGAAGTGATGGAAAGAAAGGGGAGGAGAGGGAGAATGAGGGAAGAAAGGAAAGGAGAATGAGGAGGGAGGCTGACAAGAAGACAAGGAAAGAGGAAGAAAAATGGAGAGAGAGAGAGAGAGAGAGAGAGAGAGAGAGAGAGAGAGAGAGAGAGAGAGAGAGAGACCACACAAAGATTGCGTTCCATGGGAGGGGTGATCTTAATTACAGAATTGAATCCATAGAGAGAGAGAGAGAGAGAGAGAGAGAGAGAGAGAGAGATGCAATCAAGCGAAACAGAATCAACATCAATGTGTGAGTATACGTATGTGTGTGCTACAAATGGAAAATTACACAAACACACACACACACACACACACACACACACACAATACTGGTATGCTGAATCGGATAGTTTCCTTCATGGCTGACAGGTGTCCTTCCATAAAAGGGGAGGGGAGGGGAGGGGAGAGAAAGGGAGGGGACGAGGGGAGGGGAAAGGGGGAGAGAAGGAGGAAAGGAGTGATGGAAGGGGACAGGAGGTGGGGAGGGAGGGGAGAGATGGAGAGGGGGGAAATGACAGTAAAGGAGGAGGGGAGGGGAGGGGAGAAAAGGAGAGAGGGAAGAGGTGCGAGGAACTTTCTGGAGAAGAGGGAGAGAGGGGAAATGAGAGGGCTAGTCGGGGGGAGAAGGAGAGGGAAGGAGGTATGAGGGAAAGAGAAGGAGAGAGAGGAGAAAGGGGAAGAGTGGAGAAGAGGAAAGAAGGTAAGAGAGGGAGAGAGAGGAGAAGGTAGGAGTGAGAAGGACCTTGTGGGAGAAGGAAAGAGGAAGCAGTAAAAAGGGAGAGGAAAAAAGGGAAGAGGAGAGAGGAAAAAGAAATGTGGTGAGAAGGAGCAAGTGGAGGAAAGGTAGGGGGAGTCAGGAAGTGAGAGAGAGATGGAGAGTGGAAGGAAGGCGGAGGCAATTTGAGAGAGAGAGAGAGAGAGAGAGAGAGAGAGGAAGCAGGTGAAGGAGAGGGGATGGAGTGGGGAGTAGTGGAGGGGGAGAGAGAGTGAGGTGGGGGACGGAAATCCAATTACAGCGAGACAGAACCATGGCCTCACCTAGCATACTTACACACACACACACACACACACACACACACACACACACACACACACACACAAAATAGACAGACAAGTTTCCGATAAACTGCTTTAACAGATGCACAGGAAAAACCAAACTGACAAACACACAGACGAATTTCGACAGATGGCCAAACCTGATGATTTTGACAAATGGAGAGACGTAGCTCAGTGGCAGCTACAGACTCAGGATTTTGACAGCCGGACAGTCACATAACGCTGAAAGACAGACGACCATAAAATCAACGGCCACCTACCTTATCAACAGGTAATACTGACTGAAAACTACTTACCTTACACAGGCAACATGAAATATTATATAACCAGAGATTATGAAATACGAATATAGCCGAAACGATTTGCATAATAAGATTTTAACCCGTGATTTTACATAGGTACGGATGATGCTGATCAAATTATGTCATGTGTGTGTGTGTGTGTGTGTGTGTGTGTGTGTGTGTGTGTGTGTGTGTGTGTGTGTGTGTGTGTGTGTGTGTGTGTGTAAATCTATCTATCTATCTATATATATACACACACTAGTATAAGTAAAATGTTGTTAGTAGTTATTCACGCAGGCAATCGATAGGTAGTGACTGGAGTGGTAACCTCCGCCATGCCGATAGTAATTCATATATGGTACTTCAGGGTAACCCTATACAAACTCTACGGATGTTAGTCTCCATACTCATAATGTGTACGTGAAGCACTGGACATGATCTTGTATATGATGAACGAGTGTGTACTTGAAGATGCCACCAAGATTATGCAAAATATCACTATCTACGTACTCAGTGGAATTCAGTGAGTGTTGTTGTCATTCGCTTTAATTTTGTAAAGCAATTATTCCTAGATCTAAATTTTACTTCACGTTATACACAACTTCTTTATATTATATTACTACAGACAGCACTCATATGTTACAGGCTATATGTGTAAACAGGGATTTCACGAAATTCCTAGGGCATTCGTGAAATGAGTTTGAATTGGGTTGGGTTAATCTGGATAAGGTTAATTTAGGCTGTAGTTAGGTTAGGCTGGGATAATTTAGGTTAAGTTAGGCTAGGTTAGTTTGGTTAAGTTAATTTAGATGAATGCTTAACATAAATTAGCATTCATACAAATAAACCTAACTAACCTAATCTAATCTAGCCTAACTTAACCTAAACTTAACCTAGATTATCCCAGCTTAACCTAACCACAGCCCAAAATAACCTTACCCACATTAACCCATCCCACTTTAAACTCATTTCACGAATGCCCCAGGGATTTCGTGAAGTCCATGTTTACACAAATTCCCTGACACACACATAAATATGGTGTCAATGGAAAATCATTAAAATTTCTATCCACAATTTTATAATGTAAAGACAGAAGGTACATATATATATATATATATATATATATATATATATATATATATATATATATATATATATATATATATATATATATATTATTACTTTGCAGCCAGCAGTGGTAGCCAGTCTCAAAATACTCTTTCTTGATGTATAGGCCCGAGGCTAGGCTACAGTAATTCACAACAGTTAGGGGTAAGTTGCTACCATAGGCCCAACGTGGCTCCATATAATCAAAAAGTTTGTGCTTGATTCCTGGAGATTGGAACCTGCACATATCACTTGACAGTTACCCCAGATGGCGTACTTAAACCACTAGACCGCCAGGCGTCCAAACCCACAGCAAAAGTTATATCACATGAGCTTTGGTTCAACATGATCCTGGCCACAAACTTTGGTCCTGATCCTGCCATTAGTGCGTCTGTAATCCGCTCAGCAGATCCCGTACCCGACCCACCGTCACGTCCCCTCAACGGGTATTAAGTTAACCCCTTCACGACCACCACGCATCACTCCTTCAGCACCACGACGCCACACGATTTTATTCAGCTAAGGAGGGTTTCTGATGGTGAGGGGATCTGGGGGGAAAAAAACTCCACTAATCTCTTCATTATGATGATGCCTTTATGTCACAATCAGGTGGGGGAGGGATCGGTTAAACTCAGTGTATGTTCCTAACTGTGTCACTCACTCACTCATTCACTTCTAGCACATTATAAACACCAAACATCCCTTCCAATCCATCAATATCTATTTCTCCCTCAGTGTCTATCTACTTTTGCATTCAGTTCAACATAAGAATCACCCTCTCGCTCAACCTAAAATTTAACAAACACACGCCCTGACAAAACTTCATCAGCACCTTGACATTGTGTTTAATGGAAAGGTACGAGCATTTCGGGCCCGACTCCGACCCTCAAAGTGAAGAGGTTCCAAGTCGGGCCGAAGCTGATGTGTCTCAACAATCGACACAACTTAGGTTTATGGCCGTAATTCTTTCCATGTCAGTAATTAATAGCATTCTCAGGTCAAGACACTTCCAATTACTCACTCTCTACTTGGGACACACACACACACACACACACACACACACACACACACACACACACACACACACACACTTATCACATTCCACAGCATCTGAAGGTCCTGAAACATTTCCTCTTCCTGTCGGTGGTCGTCGTCTTCACGTCAGTCCCTACCCGAGGCTTCCATATGTTTCCTCGAGCAGAAAATTATGAGAGGGGTGCCAACCTAACCTCAGAGCCAGCCAAAACGGGGGCAGGGGGTGGAGTGGCGCTGGTGTGGTTGGTATCGGAGGGAGGGGGGTGGGACGGTGGTGTGGTTGGTATAGAAGGGAGAGGGTGGGAAGGTGGCGGTGGTGTGGTTGGTATCGTGCCGGGCTCTGGCGGTGAGGACTGAGATGATAAGCTTAAATCCAGGTAGACTAGAGATAATGGACTTTTAAATGAATCAGTCTTACGTTCCCTGTTTACCTTCTCGTCTGTCACTTTATAGATTTTTATGACTGAAATCCCTGAGTGCTGGGTCACTGGATGGTAAAGAAGGAAAAATGAAACAGTATGACTCTCAGTGGCTGGACTTACGGAAGGTGAAATTTAAGCAGCGTATGCAGTGTGCATAGCGTGTGTGTATAGAGCTGTATGTCTGTGTATTGAGCTAAAATCAAATAGCGTAGGTGTAATGTGTAATGTATATGCACAGAATTACAGATTAAGAGCCACCCAGTTTATCGTTGGCAGAGCTCTATGTCTGGAAGAGTTACCCACAACCACATCGAGGCCAGGCATGTGCAAGCCGGCCGCTACAGTTCACACACACACACCCTCATTGGACTGCCTGCCGTGGTGGATGATTATCGGCATTTTATTACCTACCCACGTTAATCCCTGCATAAATCCCTGCTAATTCATCTCCAAATTTAATCCAGGAAAAGTAATTACCGGCGCGTCATTGAAATCCACTTAAAATGAAGATCCGTGAGAGTGGACCCCAAAACGAAATAATGAAGTAAATAATTATCAGTAATCTATGTAGTCTAATTAACTGATCCACTTACAATAAATCCCAGAGAGAATATAATAGCTCTAAAATCCCTGTATATACATCATCATCGTCGTCGTCGTCATCACCATCATCATCATCATTAGAACTACCATCATCATCATCATCATTAGAACTACCATCATCATCATCATAATTATAACTACAACCATCATCATCATCATCATTATAACTAATCATCATCATCATCATCATCACCATCATCATCATTAGAACTACCATCATCATCATCATCATCAATATCAGAAATA
Organism: Coenobita brevimanus; assembly: GCF_032717465.1. NCBI lineage: Eukaryota > Metazoa > Arthropoda > Malacostraca > Decapoda > Coenobitidae > Coenobita > Coenobita brevimanus. The sequence continues at coordinate 49,756,651 of NC_137024.1, read as the reverse complement.
CCATCATCATCATCATCATCATCAAAAACACAGTGCTCTAGAATAACGCTTCTTTAATCTTTCAGGGACATGAATCAAAGGAGGAAATTCCAACATCATCTTCCCTCCCGCGTGTCACAGGGGCTACGAGGTGACTTGCACGCCCACACCAGCAGAAAATAGCCTGGCGAGAAAAAGAAAGAAAGAAAGAAAGAAAAGAAAGCGAGAAAGAGAAGGAAATATACAGAAAGGCCCTAGAAATTCATCTCCAGTTAAATCCGGAGAGGCGTAGAGACAAACAAATCCTTCCACAAATCCACACCAATAAATCCTTCAAAATACATCGCCCCCAAATAAATCTTCAAATCCTAAGCCGCTCATGATCGGGACAAGTCTAGGGCCTGTATTCTCGCCGAGTAAGGAGGCTCCCTAACACGTCTTCCTGAGCGATTTATTTTTGGATATGGCTGGTTTATAGCCTCTTGCAGGTTATTTATGACGTAACAAACTAAACAGTAAGGTGTAATAAGCAATATAAATCGCAAAGGAAAAGGTATCAGGGAGCTTCCTTACTCAGCGAGGACACGATCTATTCCAGGTAACGCTAGACACTTCCGTTCAGGTGATAACGGGTCACAGGAGCTTTAATGTTAACTGTCATAAATAAATCGCTTCAGCAATCCTCCACGCCAACAAATGCGCATAATTAAATACCGGTACTAACAAATAAATCCACAAATTAATTCCTACAAGCAAATCCACAAACAATATCGCCTTAAGTCAAACCCCCTAAAAAATTCCCGGAAAAATATTGTTGAAAAAAAATTCCAACAATTTCATCCATCAAAACATCAAATATATACCCATAAAATAAATCCCTAAGTTAAACAGGATCATCATATCTCCACAAATAAATCTTCAAATAAATTGCCTCTATTCCAATTCCCACAAACATATTCCTAGATGAAAGACAACCATTCGGGAGCCGAATGCTAATCGCCCTCCAGAATATGCTGTTGGCCAAGTTACAAGCTACTTACAAATCAAATGTGAAGAAAATTTGCAAAACTCTACGGGAGCCATTCACCGTGTTTCACGAAAAGCGAATCCATATTAAAATTAGCTTTTTTTTTTTTTTTTTTTTTTTTTTTTTTAAATAACAGAACGGAGGAAGGAAAAACAAATGGAGAAAAAAAATAATCCATACACCAGATTAATGGTGTCCTCTGTTCATAAAATGTCTGTAACAGTTAGACTTGAACAGCTGTAGGTTGAAATTTGGAGGAAAACAACTCTGGGGAAGCGAGTTCCAGAGAGATGCAGTTCGGGGAATGAAAGAATTCTGATAGGCAGAAGTTCTGCAATATGGTTGAGTGACATTCCAGTCATGAGCGCTACCAGATGCCCGTGTAGCACGAGGGAAGGCATGGAGAGGTGGCACCATGGACGCAACTTCATCTGAGCATTTGCCAAAAAAATATCTGTAAAATAATGCAAGGGAGGCAACATTCCTTCTTACTTGCAGGGGAGGTAGTTTATATGTAATGGCAGGGTTGTTAATGATTCTAACAGCTTTATTCTGAATTTTGTCTAGTTGTCTTAATGCAACCTCTCCACAACCATTCCACAAGGGTGAGCAATATTCAAGCTGAGAGCGCACATGACTCTTATAAATTATAGCTAACTGCTCATCGGCGAAGAAGTTACGGACTCTGTACAATAATCCAAGTTTCTTTGAGGCGGTTTTAGCAAGTGATCTGACATGAGAGGTCCAGCTGAGGGCACTGTTAAGTGAGACACCAAGAATTTCAATACTTTTGGAGATGGGAACATTAGTAGCACTGAAGGTAATGTACGAATCTGGCAATATCTGTCTATTAGTAAACTGTATATATTTAGTTTTACTAGCATTAAAAGAGACAAGGTTGTTTTGTCCCCATTCACTGATTGTAGATAGATCTTGATTTATGGAGATGGCTGTATTGAGCTGAGAGGTAGAGATATTAGACTTTGTAAATGGATGTCTGAGTGTGAATGAACTATGTAGTGTTGAGTCATCTGCATATGAGTGAATGGGATTGTGAGTGACAGATAAGAGATCATTAATATGAACCAGAAATAGGGTTGGCGCCAGAACTGATCCTCAGGCACGCCGGCGTTAATTGAGTGGAAATTGAATATACATCATCTACTTTTACTCTTATTTTCCTGTCACTAAGATAAGAAGAAATCAAAGGAACAAAAGACGTTAGTCCATAGCAAGGGAGTTTGGACAGCAGGGAACGGTGCCATACTCTGTCGAAAGCTTTAGAGATATCAAGAGCTACTGCATGAGTTTCTCCAAAAAGATCAATTGATTGATGGATGGTATGAGTTAAGAGATTGAGTATGTCAATGGTGGATCTTTCGTGGCGAAAACCGTATTGTCTATCATTAATTAAGTTGTTGGATTCAAGATGTTTAACAATATGCTTATTAATTAAAGTTTCAAATACCTTACCAAGAGAAGATGTGATAGCTATTGGTCTGTAATTGGAGGGGTCAGACGAACTTCCTTTCTTCGGAACTGGGTGGATATTGGCTTCTTTCCATGAATTTGGGAATAAAGAAGTACGTATGCACAGTCTGAATAATTTAGCTAGGACAGAGGCAAGTTCAGGGGAAAACTTTTTTAAAACAATTGGCGGAATTCCATCTGGACCTGGAGCTTTGTTAGTAGGTAAATTGTCTAGGATGGATTTTACAAATCTTGTCTGTATTTTAAGTGGGCAATTTCGGGAGTTCCAGTACTGAGACATTCTGGCTGGTATCATCTATGGTAGAGTTTCTTGCAAAGGTACTAGCAAAGATATTTGCTTTCCCACGTGGGTCATTTGTAATATTGCCATCTGAAGATTTTAGTGGGAAATGGAAGATGACTTGTTAAAGTTATTATTGAAAGAATTAAGAGTTGACCAGAATAATCTATTGTCATTAGGGTTGTTAAGTAGTTTTGATGCTTGCTTTTTAAGAAAGTTTGATTTAGATAGATTTAATACAGCTTTTGCATGATTTCTAGCAATTTTAAATTGGGAGAGTGATTCAGGTGTTTTTGATTTTAAGTAAGAGTTATATGCTAATGACTTTTGGGCTGTTGCTCTGGCACAATTGCCATCAAACCATTTTGGAGAGTTTGATCTTTTAGTGACTTGTTGACTTGGTATGAATAAATCCATACCAGCTAGTATTAAGTCACAAATGTGGGACTGGGTAGAATTGGGATCACTAGAGAAGAAAGACTGCCATGGAACATCAGCAAGATAATTTCTAAATCCATCCCAGTCTGCCCTGTCAAAGTGCCATCGGGTCACCCTGACAGGTTCGGAATGGGGAGGTGTAGGAGGGTTAACTAATGAGGCTTTGATGAGATTGTGGTCAGAGGATCCAAGTGGTGACAGTACCTCTATCCTGTATTGATCTGGATTATTTGTCAAGAATAAATCCAAGAGATGGGCATTATGGTCAGGATTATCAGGTATTCTGGTTGGTTGCTTTACCAACTGGGTGAGATTAAACGATTCCGCAAACAGCTCGCATTCTAGACCAGCGTGTCAGTCCGGGCAGAATGCAATAACCATTCAACATTGTGTATGTTAAAATCACCCAAAATGGTAATTTCATTGCCAAGGGTAAGGTCAAGGTTACTCAACTGAGTGGATATGGAATCAAATACACTGGGTTCCGAAGAAGCATTGGGGGAACGATAAACTACACAGATATATTTGGTAATGTTTTGGCAATTTAATTTATATAATGAGTAATCAAAACTGGATGAAGTGAAGTTTAAAATAGTATCAACTGCATATTGGGATTTGATATAACAACAGGTGCCGCCCTTGTTTCGAAAGTTTGTAAGGAGATGGTAACCGGGAAAACAAAATGGAGATATATCGGTAGAGGGTGAGATTTGTGGTTCTGTGAGGAAAAGGGCCAAAGGGGATATGGACTGAAGGAAAAATGAACTGAGTTTAAATTTGTGGTAAGGCAGCTGATGTTGGTAAAGAATAAGGCCGCACCGTCACCTCTTCGCCGACGAGCATTCCCGGAAATAGCAACAGTCGCTGCTGGCACAGTCGCTTGATAGCGACCGGGAGGACCCTGTGCCTCCAGCCCTACCCTGCCGGTGGTGGCAATCCGAGATACCACCTCATTTGATTGTGAGATTGCAGCGGCCATTACTAAAGATGTGAATAGAAGGTGTGATATGTTATGCGCATGTAGTGTGGTGTAGACAGTTGAAGGTAGAGGTATCATGAGAGCATGCTGGCCTACTCTCTGTGTAAATGAATGCACTGAAAATGTTCAGAAAAGGGAGATGGTCAGGATCAAGTCCTGAGGGCTGGTGAAACGGGAGCTCCAGCTCTCCCTGTCACCAGCTTGCCATCAACCTCGGGAGTACTGCCCTGTTCGACTGGTGCTACAGTCTACTCCTATGGCAGCCATTTTGGTAACCTTGACCTTAACCCCGAGTGCCCACTTTCGAACTCGTCCAAGATTATGGCCATATCTTGATACCCTGAAGGTTTCATGTTGACAGCCCAAGCCGTTCATGAGATACGCTATAATGGTGCTAAAACGGGCGATAAAAACTAGCTGACCTTTGGCAGCAATTTTGGTGACCTTGACTTTGACCCCGAGTGCCTGCTTTCGAACTCGTCCAAGATTATGGCCATATCTTGGTACCCTCAAGGTATCATGTTGACAGCTCAAGCCGATCATGAGATATAATGGGAACACACACACACACACACACACACACACACACACACACACACACACACACACACACAGGCGATGCAGGCAAAAACATTATCGCTCCGCCTTGGTAAAGGCAGGCAACAATAAATCTCCACGAATAAATTCCTCAGTAAACACTACCTAAGAAATCCTACCAATAAAGGGTACCGTAAATAAATCCACAAATATATCCCGGCAAAATAAATCCAAAAAATTACAGCAAATCTCCGAATAAACCAAGCGAATCCCCACAAATAAATCCACACGAGTCAATGAAAAATAACACGAAAAATCTGTGAAAGTAAATCCCGGCAAATAAATCGCCCTGGATATTGTTACCCGATCTGTTAATCCACTAACCCCTTCCCCTCCCCTCCCCCTCCCCTGTCCTCACATTCTCCCTTCCTCCCCGTCTCCTCCTTCCCCCCCTTCCCCACCACCACGGCCTTGCTTCACCCTCCCCCTCCCGCTTTCCCCCTCGCCCTCCCCTCACCCCCTACTTCAACCTCCCCTTCCCCCCTCCCCCTCCCACCCCCTCTCCCCTCAAATCGCCCAATACATCCAGTCCGTCCCTGGCCTCAATGCAGTGAGAGAGAGAGAGAGAGAGAGAGACAGACAGACAGACAGACAGACAGACTGACAGACAGAGAGGAGAACGGAATAAAGAGAATGAAAGAGAGAGGAATGGGGCAAAGAAATAAGGAAATTGAACGTAAAACAGAGAGAATGGCGAGGGGAAGGTGTGTGGAGGAAAGAGTAAGATGAAACAGACGCAGAGGGGAGAGGAAGGGAAGGGGAGACAGGAAGGGGAAACTGGATGGAACAAATGGAATGGAGAACAGAGCAGGAGGGAGAAAAAAGAGTGAGGAGGAGGGGAGACAGGAAAGGGAGGGGAGAGGAAGAGGAGGAGGTGACAGAGGACAGGAAAGCGAGAGAAAAGAGAGGATTGGTGGAGAATATGTGCGTCTGTGTGTGTGAGGAAGGAGGAGGAGGAGGAGGAGGAGAAGGAGATGAGAAGGGGTTGAGGCAGAGATGAACACAGAAATGAGAAGGACGAGGGAGGGAGGTGAAAGGGAGGGGAGAGAGAGGGAGGGAGGGAAGAGGAGGAGAGGTGTAGGAGGACAAGGGGGGAGGAAGTTAAATGGAAAGGAGGGGGCGGAAAGGGAGGAGGGGAGGGGAGGAGAGGGAAAGGGAGGAGAAGAGAGAGAGGGGTGAGGAGAAAGAGGAGCATGGGTTGAGGGTTGGGGACGAGGGGTAATAAGTAAGAGGGGTGAGAGGAGAGGAGGGGAGGGGAACGGTAAGGGGACGGGGAGAGGGGAGAGGATCTGAGGGGTGGAAGTGAGGTGGAGGAGAGAGGGGAGAGGAGGGAAAAAGGGAAAGGGGAGGAGAGGAGAGGAGGTAGGAGGAGGGGGAGGGAAGAGGAGGGGAGAAAGGGAGGGGTGGGGGAGGGAAGACAGGCGAGATGAAAGAGGTGAGAGAAATTGGAAAAAATGGAGAGTGATTTCGGAGAGGGAAGCAAAGAGAGGGTGGGGGGAAAGAGAGAGAGAGAGAGAGAGAGAGAGAGAGGGTGGGGGGAAAGAGAGAGAGAGAGAGAGAGAGAGAGGGTGGGGGGAAAGAGAGAGAGAGAGAGAGAGAGAGAGAGAGGGTGGGGGGAAAGAGAGAGAGAGAGAGAGAGGGTGGGGGGAAAAAGCGAGAGAGAGAGAGAGAGAGATGGGAGGCGTTTGGGAGGGAAAAGAGAGGGTGCATGTGGGAGAGGAGGAGAGGGGAGCGAAGGAGAGTCGAGAAGCTGAGAGGAAGAGAGGGAGAGGGACAGAGGAAACAGGAGGAGGAGGAGGAGGAAAATAAATGAAGTTGGATAGTAGGTAGGAACTAGGAGAATGTGGGGGGGGGGAGGGAGACGGGAGCAGGGAAGATGGGACCTGGGAGGGTGGAGAGGGTGGAGCGTGGAGAGGGAGAAGGAAGATGAGGTGGGGAGAGGAAGTGAGGCAGGGAGAGGGTGAGTGATGTGGAGAGCTTAGGAGGAAGAGGTGAGGAAGGGAGAGGGGGAAGGAGAGATGATATGATGACAGGGGGAGGATGCGAAGGGAAGGGGGAGGGAGAGATGGAAGAGTGAAAAGAAGGGAGGGAAGGAAGGGAGGGGAACGGGGAGGGGGGATGAGGGGAACAGAGAGGGAGAAAAGAAGAGTGGAAGGGAATTGAATACAGAAGTGGGGGTAAGTGAAAGGGAGAGAGAGGTCGGGGAGCGGGAGGGAGAAGATGGAGAGGGAGAGGGACGATGACTTAGAGAGAAAAGGGGGGCAGAAAATTAGTGAAAATGGTGGGGGGGAAAGGAGAAGAAGGGGGAAGGAGGAGGAGGGGAGATAGAAAGAGGGTTGGGGAGGAGAAGGGGAAAGGAAAAGGGAGGTAAAGACTGAGTGAAAGGGAGGGAATGAGAGAGAGGAAGGAGGGGGAAGCGGAAGAGGAACTGAGGAGTGAAGAGAGGGGGAGGAAGATGGGGAGGAGTGAGGGAGGAGAGGAGGAGCAAGGAAGGGGAAGGGAAGGACCGAGTGAAAAGGGGAGAAAATGGAGAGGGAGGAAGGGGGGAGGGGAAAAGGAGTGAAAGAGAGGAGAGGAGGAGGAAGAGAGGAAGAGAACTGGGATAGGAGGGGTAGGGGGAGGAGGAGAGAAAGAAGAGAGAGAGACTGGGTGAAAAGGAAGCAGGGAGAGGAAGGGAGGAGGAGAGGACGAGTGGAACGGAGAGGGCGAGGAGATGGGGAAAGGGGAGAGGGGAGGGAAGGGAGGGGAAGGGTGAAAAACGGAGAGAGAGGAGGGGGAGGTGAAGGAGAAGGGAGAGGGAAAGGGAAGGGGAAAAAGGAATGGGAAGGCAAGAGGGAGGGGGAATGGGAAGTAGAAGGGGAAGAGGAAGAGGAGGGGGAGGTAGTGGAGGAGAGGCAAGGGGAGGGGAGGAGAAAGGGGAAGGGGAAGAGGAAAGGGAGGGAGTAGGGGAGAGGGAGGGGGAGGGGAAGAGGAAGGGGAAGGGGAAGAGAGGGAGGGGGCTGACTATTGCATTTAATTGTGCGGTGTTCCTTGCATGGCTAAGTGAGGGGGAGGGGAAGGAAAGGGGGGCAGGGAAGGTGGGGGAGTGGGAGGGGGAGGGGGAAGGTGGGAGAGTGGGGGTTCCATTCAGATGCCTCTCTGCTTCCCTTCCCCCTCCCCACTTCCTCCCTGCCACTCCTCTCTCATATTCCATCTCTCTTTCATCTTTTTTTCACATCTCACCTTCTCTCAATCAGTCTCACCGAATCTCTGTATGTCTCTCTCTATATCTATCTATCTACCTATCTATCCATATATCTCCTCTCTCTTCCCCTCCCCCCCTCTCCCCCCCACTCTCTCTCTCTCTCTCTCTCTCTCTCTCTCTCTCTCTCTCCCAAATTTTTATTCCCCACACTCGTGCTCTCACATAATGTTACCTTCCCACGCCTCTCTTTTCTCCTTTCCCCTCCTCCCAGTTCTCTCTCTCTCTCTCTCTCTCTCTCTCTCTCTCTCTCTCATAAAACAGACATAACTCAGCTCTGGTTAAACACAAGCAGACCCACTCAAATGCTGTTTACATACGCCTAGTTAGATCAATGCACGGAGACATGTATGACAGATTTATAGATGGATAGAGATGGATAAAAAAGTAAATGAATAGGTAGATAGACTTGTGTTTAGAAAAAGTTGGTATGTGAGTAAGTAGATGGATGGTGAGACGGATAGACATGCTAGATGTATGTTATAGCCCCACCTACAGAGATTATATATATATATATATATATATATATATATATGCATTGTGTGTGTGAGCCTGTGTGTGTGTGTGTGTGTGTGTGTGTGTGTGTGTGTGTGTGTGTGTGTGTGTGTGTGTGTGTGTGTGTGTGTGTGTGTGTGTGTGTGTGTGTGTGTGTGTGTGTGTGTGTGTGTAGTACAATGATGCACAACTGGAGTAACATCTCATCAACTGGCTGACAGTAAAAATCGTATGCTAGTGGTTTCATTTTTTCGTTTTCATCCCACCTGCTGCTAAATATTTTTGTAGTCACCTGTTTCCATCAGGCTAATATACTGTGCCTCTAGTTACTGGTATGTGATATGTGCGTTGATGGGGTAATTATACTCGTGAGCTGACAAGTAACTATATTTCCCTTACACTAACCTGGCACAGATTTTCATTTCTTCCCAATATATATATATATATATATATATATATATATATATATATATATATATATATATATATATATATATATAAATCCCATTGGATACTATCCTGGGCGAGGGATTGTGGTGGCAGGGTACTGAGTGTACCGCCCTCCGCCTATCGGCTCATAGTCGCGAAGTTCACTAGGTCCCTACCCGGGGGTTCCCTACTTTATTAACTTTTGAAAATTACCACTTCCGCCCGATATTGAGGACACTGGGCTCAAATGGGATATATATATATATATATATATATATATATATATATGGAGCCTCTGTGGTATAGTGGTAAAGTGTGCGTTTCCGTACACTGAAGAACGAGGGTTCGCGCCCTGCCAGGGTGATAAACTTTGGGAGCGTTCTTCTGGCCACATACTGCATTGGCGGACCCAAGGGGTGCTGTGGTTGAACTAGTGTTGCTTACTATAAAGTACGGTATGCTTGCACCCAGCTGGCTTGCGTGGGCCGATTACACTTGGTTCACAGACCACACACACATCCAAAGCCACTCCAACACTACAATTGCACTTACAAGCACTTCTCACCCTACATACTGCACAATCTCTACCAGACAGCCTAAGCCACTTGGTAGAGATACATTGGCTGTATCGTCCCCACTTCGGTCGGGATAGGCCGGTCCTGCAGTGGACACTCAAACGGCTAATGAGATGAGATATATATATACTACTGGATCGGCTGATAACTGGACCAGCAGGGATGTGAACAGAAAGAAAAGACGAGGAAAAAAGATAAGTGCGGAGATAGATAAACCGATAACTGATATGAAAGACTGATGGCATGAAATACAGACGTATGAGATAATTGCAGATATACAGCGATAGAAACAGATATATGCAATAGATGGAACGAAATACAGACGTAGGAGATAACTGCAGATAGATAGATATAAATAGATGTATGCAGCAGAGAAGCAGGAGGAGGTATTCAAATAGATACTAGGCAGACAGTTACACATAACTATAGCGGTAGATAAAGATATATGCAAAAGAGGATACAGAAATGAAAAACAGGAGCAGAGATAGAAACAGATGCAAGGAAGAGAACTATACCAAAGGACAGATAGGCAGGGAACAGATTCATACAAATATCGATGTATAAGCAGAAATAATTGCGATCTATATATACCGCTTCATTAGGATCTCACCTGGCAGTATTTTGTGTTGCGGGCACAGCTCAGTCTGCTGGTGTGGGCGTGGGTGTGGCAGTGGGGGTAGGAAATGGCTAAATGATGCAAGATAGACACTGGTATGCCTAACTGATCCGTCCCAGCAACACACGAGAAATGACCCATCAAAGTGGAAGAGAAGGGCAGGTAAGAAAAATGGAGACAGACAGACAGGTAGGTAGGTAAAGACAGGTAAAGAGGCAGACCACGGATAACCACAATATACGATCCTGGTTAACACAAGAGTTACGATATTAATCCCTCGCCAACCAGATATTATCCGTCTTGTTAAATTTATCCGCCAAACTGAACCGCTTACTACGGTAGTTCTGGAGTCACTTTGTTCACTCTGACAAGGAAAGTATGTATTGATCCTGTTTTTTGTTTGTTTGTTAGTTTGTCTGTTAGCAGAATTACTCAAAAACTAAAAGAGAGATTTAGACCAAATTTGGTGGGTAGATAGCCCATGTCCCAGGGAACAATCGATTAATTTTTGGGACCGATCCGGATCGTATTACAGATTCTGGATCCGGAAAACACTGCTTGCGAAACCCTAATCAACGATGAGAAACCCTAACCCATTATGAAGAGTGCTTTGGAAATTATGTTGCTTTTGTCGGAGATGCGCCCCACTGAGTGCCCCTCTAGTTCAGGATGTGATTAATTCATTTTTGTTCACTAAGTCCCCTCTTCTCTCTCCTCTCTCCCTCTCCTTCCCCATCTCCTCCCCACCTCGACCGTGTTTGTTCCCCCCTCCTCCTCCCTCTATCTCACTCCTCTCCTATTCTACCTTACTCTCCTTTCCTCCCTCCTCTCTCTATCCCTCTATCTACAGTATTTCCTCCAGCCCTCCCTCCCCTCCTCCTTCCCCATTGTTCCTCTTCTCCTCCTCCCCTCTCCCTACTCAAACTTCCCTCTCCCCTCCTCCTCCTTCTCAGTCCCTTCCTTTCCTTTTCTCTTCTTCTCCTCCCTCCCCCTCTTCCTTTCTTTTACTTCCCCTACTCTCCCTGTCCTTTCTTCATTCCATTCCTTCCTTCCCTCCCCTTCACTTTATCTCCGGTTCCTCTTCCTTCTCTTTCTCCTTTCCTTTCTCTAATCTCCCCGTTCTCTCTCTTCCCTTTCCTCTCTCCTTCCTCCTTCCTTTTCCCTTCCCTTTCTCTAACCTTCGTCCCTCCCTTTCATTTCCCTGTTTCCTCCCGTCCCTTTCTTCACCTCTTCTCCTCTACATCTCCCCTCCCCTCTCCGCCCTTTCTTATCATTTCACCTCCTTCCTACCCCTCTTCTCCTACTGTCTCCTCTCCTCCTTCCAATCTTCTTAACCTCTCCCTTTCCTCTCACCTTCTCCCTATCCTCCCCCCTTCGCCTCTTCGCATTTCCCTCCCCCTTTTCCCTCTCTCCCTCCCCTCACCGCCTCCCCTCTCTCCCTCCACTCCCCACCTCCCCTCAACAGATTATCTGAGTGTGTGATTATTTGAAGCAGAAGTGGTAGTAGGGGAGGGGGAAGGAGGGAGTGAGGAATGGGGAGAAGGGGAGGTAGAGACAGAGGACGGGAGGAGAGGGAAAAGAGAGTAGACGGGGGAAAGAGGGGAAAGAGTGAGGGAATGAGTGCGGAGACAGAAGAGAGACGAAGAGGAGACGAAAGAGGGCAAAGAGAGGAAGGAAAAGGAAAAGAAGAGGTGGAGGAGGGCAGGAGACGATAAGCTTAGGATGAAGGAGGGGAGGGACCGAGAGAGAGGAGGAGGAGGAGGAGGAGGAGGAGGAGGAGCAGAAGAAGAAGAAGAAGAAGGAATATGAATAGAGGGAAGAATGGAAGAGGAAGAAGAGGGAGGGAGGAAGGAAGGGTAAGGGAAGGTCCTGGGAAGGAAACCTGAGACAAGGGTAAGGAAGGAAGGAAGGAAGGAAAGAAGGAAAGAGAAGACGAAGTAAGTGAAGGCTGAAGAGTGGCCAACGGGTGTGTGTGGAGGGGTTAAGGGCGGAAGGTGAGGGGGAGGGAAGGGAAGGGGAATGAGCGAGGCAGGAGGAAGGGAACGGGAAGAGGTAAGGGAGGGGAGACAGAAGGGGAAAAGAAAACATGTGATTGCAGAAAAATGGGAAATGTGTGTGGAAGGGATGGGGAGGATGGGGAAGGTGTGGGGGAGGGGAAAAGGAAGGGGAAAAGGGTGAGGGAGGGGAAGAGGCAATGTGAAGGAAAAGAGGAGGGGGAACAGGAATGAAGTGAGGACAGAAAAATGAAAGAGAGGGGGGTTGGGTGGGGGGAGGGAGGGCCGAAACTAATGGGAAGAGGAAAGAAAAGGAGGGTACGAGAGAGAGAGAGAGAGAGAGAGAGAGAGAGAGAGAGAGAGAGAGAGAGAGAGAGAAACAGAAAAGTTTGGAAAAAGATTAAGGAAGGAGGAGAGGGAGAGTAAAAGTAAGAGAGAGGGTAAGGGAGAATGAGAGGGGGAGAGAAAGAGAATGATTGGAGGGTTAGAAGGAGTAGAGGAAGAGGGAAGGGTCTTGACAGAGGAAGAGTAAGAGTAAGGAAAGGAGGATGTGGATGAGAAAGATAGGAGGGACGGTGGGAGGGGAAGAAAGGGGGAGCTAACAAATCAGAGAAGGGAGAGATGGGACGGGGAGGGAAGGGGTGGGGACAGGAGGGGAGAGAAAAGGTAGAGAGGAGAAGGGGAGGGACAGGTTATAGGAAGAGGGGAGTCAAGAAAGAATTATGGCTGATAAATGGGGTGAGGATGGAATTAACCTCTTCACTACGATGGCCTATTTTTTCGTTTACTCATGCAAGCACCGGACGATTTTGCTCACCCCGGGAAAGATTAATGATAAGGTAATTTCTAACCTACTCAGTTCAAAAAAAAAAGTCTCCGAGGGGTTAATGAAATCGTCTGAAAATAGAGAAAAAATAGCAAATACATCGGCAGACGGATAGGGTGGTGGGTAAAGGCAGGAAAATGTGGCGAAAAGAGAAGTGAAAGAATGGGGAGGAGGGGAACAGGAGAGAGGAAAAAAGGGAACAATGAAATAATACTGTACATAGGAGAGAGTAAAGATGGAAGGTTGGGTAAGGGATGGAAGGTTGGGTAAGGGATGGTGGGTAAGGGATGGAAGGTTGGGTAAGGGATGGTGGGTAAGGGATGGAAGGTTGGGTAAGGGATGGTGGGTAAGGGATGGAAGGTTGGGTATGAGATGGAAGGTTGGGTAAGGGATGGACGGTTGGGTAAGGGATGGAAGGTTGGGTAAGAGATGGAAGGTAGGGTAAGGGAGGGAAGGTTGGGTAAGAGATGGAAGGTTGGGTAAGAGATGGAAGGTTGGGTAAGGGATGGAAGGTTGGGTAAGGGATGGGAGGCTGCGTAAGGGATGGAAGGTTGGGTAAGGGATGGAAGGTTGGGTAAGAGATGGAAGGTTGGGTAAGGGATGGGAGGCTGCGTAAGGGATGGGAGGCTGCGTAAGGGATGGAAGGTTGGGTAAGGGATGGAAGGTTGGGTAAGAGATGGAAGGTTGGGTAAGAGATGGAAGGTTGGGTAATGGATGGAAGGTTGGGTAAGAGATGGAAGGTTGGGTAAGGGATAGAAGGTTGGGTATGACATGGAAGGTTGGGTAAGGGATGGAAGGTTGGGTAAGAGATGGAAGGTTGGGTAAGGGATGGAAGGTTGGGTAAGGGATGGAAGGTTGGGTAAGGGATGGAAGGTTGGGTATGAGATGGAAGGTTGGGTAAGGGATGGAAGGTTGGGTAAGGGATGGAAGGTTGGGTATGAGATGGAAGGTTGGGTAAGGGATGGAAGGTTGGGTATAAGATGGAAGGTTGGGTAAGAGATGGAAGGTTGGGTAAGGGATGGAAGGTTGGGTATGACATGGAAGGTTGGGTAATGGATGGAAGGTTGGGTAAAGGACAGAAGGCTGGGTAAGGGATGGAAGGTTGGGTATGACATGGAAAGTTGGGTAAGGGATGGAAGGTTGGGTAAGGGATGGAAGGTTGGGTAAGAGATGGAAGGTTGGGTAAGGGATGGAAGGTTGGGTAAGAGATGGAAGGTTGGGTAAGAGATGGAAGATTGGGTAAGGGATGGAAGGTTGGGTAAGGGATGGTGGGTAAGGGATGGAAGGTTGGGTAAGAGATGGAAGGTTGGGTAAGGGATGGAAGGTTGGGTAGGATCTAATAGGTAGGTAAAGGAAAGAAAGATGGGGCATAAGAGATGATGTGGGTGGATGGAGGAGAAGAGTAGGGAAGGAAGAGAGGAAAGAGGTGAGGTAGACTAGGGAGGAGAGGAAAGAATGAGGGAAGAGGGAGAAGAAAGAGTAGGGTAGAGAATGGAGGAGAGGCAAGAGTAAGGGGAATTGGAAATGGAAGCAAATAAACTGATAGAGATGGGGAAGGAGGGGTGTAGGACCTTTATTAAATGAGTAAAGGAAATAAAGAGGAGGGTGGGATGCTGGGTGGGAGGTGGGTGGGGAAGAAAGAGGGATAGGGGAGGGGCAACTCTCTCTCCCTCTCCTCTCTCTCTCTCTCAAAGGGTAAGAAGTAGAGAATGGTAGATTACTTAAAGATACAGGAACAGGCAATAGGTGGGGGATGTGGTTCTAATGGGTAGGCAAAGGAAAATAAAAAGTGGGTGTGAAAGAAGAGGGGGTGGGTGAGTGGGTGGTGAGGGGAGAAAGAAGGGAAGGAGACGGAACAGGGGAGATAAGGAGGGAGTAAATAGAAGCAGATAAACGGAGGAAGTGAGAGAGAGAGAGAGAGAGAGAGAGTCAGTCAGTGCGAGCGAGAATGGGAAATTGGGACAGAATTTTATAGGTGGTGAAAAAAGAAAATAAAAAAGAAAATAAAAAACAAAAAGAGGTTACGCGAGGGGGAGAGGGGAGGATAGGGGGAACAAAGGGAAGGTAATTAAAGACAGAGAAATGGGAACTGGGAGAAAGGGGGAGGAGGAAGAAGAGGGAGTAGGGGTGAGAAAAAAAGTGTAGTCATAGGGGGGGGATGGGGGTGAAGGGGGAAAGAGTAGAGGGAAAAAGAGAGAGGAAAAGAGGGAGATTAGGGATGATAGAAAGGGGAAGAGGAGAGAAAAAGAAGGTGAACATCTCTGGGGTGAGGGAAAGAGAGGATAAGAGAGGGAAAAAGAGGCAGATAAAGAGAAATAAGGGTAGATGGAAAGGGGGAGAGAAGGGGGAAGAAAAGGGTGGGCATAAGAAGGGTGGGCTGGTAGGCAGGGTGGGTGGGTGGGCAGGAGGGGTGGTGTGGGCGGTCTGCTTTAAGCGCCCTGGGTTCAATACCAGGGTGCGGGCGGGGTACACACACACACCACGCCAAAAAAAAGAACCCCACCCCCGCAAATTGGAACCCAAATTGAACCCACGCCATGTAAAATGGAACCCCACCCTTGCAAAACAGAGCCCAAACAGAACCCAGCCTCGCTAAACAGAACGCATTCCCGCTAAACGGAGCCCAAAATAGAACCCAACCTCGTAAAATGGAACCAAAACAGAACCAAACGTCATAAAAGGGAACCCAAAAGAACCCAGCCTCCTAAAATGGAACCCAAAGTGAACCCAGCCTCGTCAAACAGAACCCCATCCCTGCAAAACAAACCGAAATGGAACCCAACCTCTTAAAACGGAACCCAGAGAACCCAACCTCCTAAAATGGAACCCAAACAGAACCCAGCCTGATAAAACAGAACCCAACGAGAACCCAATTTCGAGAGAGAACCCAGCTTTTAAAATGAACCCCACCGTTTTAAAGCTGAACCCATAACATTTTAGCGCAGTCTCGTAAGCCTCTTAGAACAGAACCCCAAAATAAAAACCCAACCACAAAACAGAACCCGGTCTAGCAAAACAGAACCCAACGTAAATAATACTAATCCAACTAATAATAAATAATAATAATAAAACGTTTGTGCACTCATTCATCCACTCACTCTTACTTTATTTCTCTCTCTCTCTTTCTCTCACACAGACACACACACACACACACACACACACACCGTGCAATTAACCGCACAGCGTGTGTAATCGGGCGGCATTAACAGTAGTGACCGCATTTCCTCATTCGCCTTAACCGCACCAAGATCTAAAGAACCCGACCACTGAACCGGGAGAGAGATAGAGATTTACAAAGCAGCCTACCAGTTAGTTTAATCTAACCTAATTTAGCGTGATCTAACTTAACCCCACAGAACCAACCCAACCCAACTGACTTACTCTCTTCTAATCTAAACCTTCCGTTGCTTAATCTAACCAAATTTATCGATCCTAACCCAATCCAGTTTAACTTCACCTAACATTTCACGTCCTTAACCCGATCCAACCCAGCCTAGCCTAACCTAACCTAACCTAACCTAGCCTAATCTAATCTAAATAAACCTAAGCCAGTCTTAACATTCTGTAAGCTAACCTAACCTGGAGATATTAAATACGTTAACTATAAGCCAGTGTGCAATTGTCCCAACCTAACCAAACCAAGCCTAAGCAGACCTAACCAGGGCAAAGACAGAGCGTTAATTACCTGCCATGGGAGCAATTAACCGTGGGGGCAACAAGGTGGGGGGATGGGGAGCGTGGTTAATTACTTCCTCTTACCATCCGCCCTTTTACACCAACACTAATAACCCCGGTACCTGTAGATTCACCCTAATGGGGGATAATTTGCCCCTTCACGTCTGTCCTTTTGAACCACTATTCTTGTTTCCATCTGTTTCCATCTGTCCCTTTAAAGCACTATTCTTGTTTACATCTGTCCCTTTAAACCACTGTTCTTGTTTCCATCTGTCTACATCTGTCCTTTTAAACCAGTATTTTTGTTTGCATCTTTACATGTCCTTTTAAACCACTATTCTTGTTTACATCTGTTTACACCTGTCTCTTTAAACTACTGTTCTTGTCTACATGTCCTTTTAAACCTCTATTCTCGTTTACATCAGTCCTTTTAAACCACTATTCTTGTTTACATGTTTGCATGTCCTTTTAAACCACTTCTTGTTTACATGTCCATTTAAACCACAATTCTTGTTTACATGTTTACATATGTCCCTTTAAACCACTGTTCTTGTTTACATCTGTTTACATCTGTCCTTTTAAACTACTGTTCTTGTTTACATGTCCCTTTAAACCACTATTCTTGTTTACATGTTTACATCCATCCTGTCAGTCACGGATTCTGGCTACGTCCATCACAACCACTGGCCAAACAAGTACAATTGGTCTAATGGCGGTAACAACTGGGAACCATTCAACTGTCATTACATCCCGACTGCTGCAAGTTTTTTTGTCTTCGTAAATCACCATTAACAACTTCCTAACAAAATTCCGGCTGATGATGATTTATTTTCCTGCTGGCAACCCTTCAAGCTGAATAAAATCGTCTGGGGGAAATGAGGACCTAATGAGAGTCAATCCTGCTGCTGAAAAAAACCTCCTGAACGACAATTAATAAGAACATGAGCACAATTGGTTTAATGTCGGTGATAGCTCTGTCCTATTAAACTGTCATTACACCTTAACTGCCTCCTCATTAACTCTGCCTTTTTAAATATTCATTGTTAGCAATATACAGAATTTCCAGTTATTCCTTTCACTACGACAACCAATTTCCTGTTTTATTTTTTCTTCAACCTATTTTATTTATTTTGGGGTACATTCTGACCCCCACTGACCCCTTCCTTATGGCAGGTTCTTACTAGCACCAAAAATATCTTACAAAAGTCATCGGTGTGAAAGGGTTAAGGTGAGTAATCTTTCCATCTGTATGTTGTCTGACGTCGCATCCTGTCAGGGGGCGGCCTCCACTAAAGAACGTCAGGGTGTTTCTGTCCCTCTTCGGTAACAACCCCTTTCCCCACGACACACAACCACCCTCCCTTACATACTCCCCCGCCTTTATCCCTCCATCTCTTTCCCGGTCTCCCTCTCCTCCCTCCAGCCACCCCACAGCCTAAACTCTTCCATACTCTGCCCATTTTAACCTGGCCGAAAATTGTCATCTCTCCATCTTGAATGCTGAGCTGTGGCAGAAAAACAATAGAATATGATGCTAGTAACGAAGAAGTGGTGTGGAATGGATGTAGAACCGTAGTATTGCCAATGAGCCGTATCAAGAGACCAACACTCGAATGTGATGCTAGTTACGATGAAGTGTTTTGGAGAGGATGTCGAGTGGCAGGATTGTTTTATTGCGTCACTAAACTGTAAGAAGAGATTAACACTGCAATATAGCGCCTGTCATGAAAAAGTGTTATGGAAAGGGTGCAGAGCCGGGGTGATACATTATTCTGGCCCTGACGCGAGAGAGAGAGAGAGAGAGAGAGAGAGAGAGAGAAACTGCAAAAAAGGAGGAAGCTCTACGCCCTGTTAAGGTGGCCGAAATTTAGCTAATCTTCCTAACACTATAAACATCCTCTCTACGAAACATGTCCCATACGTCGAATAAAACTGTGTGAAGCTGGCAAGAACGAAATAAAAAAAAATATCGTGGTCGTGGTGAAGAGGTCAACAGAGGTAGTCTATTAAAATGAATGTGGTAAGAATTGGGCATAAAAACTCGCCATCGTACTGAAAAGGCTACTCGACTCCTATTAACATGCCCATTATAATCCTCATTAGTTAATTTTTGCCGTCTTTTTGCGCTAAGTTGTTCCTGAGACCATTTGACAGGAATAATTTAGATCTGCATTTACCTCTTCACTACGATGGCCTACTTCCTTCTTGGCACCACCGGGCGACTTTTCTCTGGCGTAGGATTCACCCCTTCGTTGTGAAGGGGTTGAGCCGACACTGAACCTCGGAACCTCTTGAGTACCAGGACGTCGTGTGTGTGTGTGTGTGTGTGTGTGTGTGTGTGTGTGTGTGTGATACTGGTGCCCTGTCTTCCCATCAAGACTTCCCCCCGTCTCTCTCTCTCTCTCTCTCTTAATGTGTCATTCCATTTCCTCCAACCACCTCTCCCTGTTTTCTCTCTTGCTCCATCTCTCGTCCCCGGCCGCCTCTCCTCTCTCTGCATCATTCACGCTCCTTCCCTCTCCCCCTCCTTTCTTCCTTCCACTCCCCCCTCCCTCCTTCTATCTCCCTATCTTCCTCCCTTATTAACTCTCCCGTTCCTCTTTTTTTCTCTTCTCTCACTCCCTTCTCTCCTTTTTCCTTCCTTCCCTCTCTACCTACCTCATACTCTTTTCTCCCATCTTTCTTCTCTCCCCTGTTTCTCGATCCTTCTCTTCTTCCCCCCTCTCCCTCTGTCACTCTGGTCCTTTCTTCCTCCCCTTCCCTCCCTCCCTCCCTACCTACCTCCCTCTCACTCTCTCTCCCTCCCCTGCCTCCTTCTCTCTCATTCCCTCTCACTCATTAGCCCTTGCAGTCTCTTCCTCACGTTTTCCTCCAATGAATTCTCTCTCTCTCTCTCTCTCTCTCTCTCTCTCTCTCTCTCTCTCTCAATCCCCTATTTTCATTCTCATCACTACTCTCGAGTTTGTATTTCTCTTCTCCACTTCCCCCCTTCTCTCTCTCTCTCTCTCTCTCTCTCCAAGTCTCTCTCAATCCTCACTTTTCTTCCACTTCAGTTTTCCTCCGTCATATCACATATCTCACGTCTTGTCTCTCTCTATCTCTCACTGTCTCTTTCTTTTTCTTCTCATCTCCTTCATCTCTCCTTCCTTTTTCCTCCTCATTTTTACCTCCTCTCCTCTTCCTCTTCTTCTCTTCCGGTTTATCGTTTCTTCTTCATCCTACTTCACTTCTTCTCCATCTCCTTGCCATCTTCTTCATCTCTCTCTCTCTCTCTCTCTCTCTCTCTCTCTCTCTCTCTCCACTTCTTGTCATTTTGTCGATCTCTTCCTCTTCCACTTCCTCTCGTTTAATCCCTCGCTCTCTCTCTTCTCTCGCTGTCCATATACTCTTTTTCCTTTTTATTTATTTTCTCACTGTTTCTCCCCTGTCAATCCCTTCTCTCCTCTAATACAAATCAAGCGACACACACACACACACACACACACACACACACACACACGGCACAAGAGTTCACAGCATCTCTCAGACAAAGTGGAGTGAACACCAGAACACAGCTCCTCTCTCAGGGCAAAACATTTTTAACTTAATTAGAGCACTCAGTTACACAGTCTCTCTCTCTCTCTCTCTCTCTCTCTCTCTCTCTCTCTCACACACACACACACACACACACACCGCTCGCTGGCTCAATGATAGCGTTCTCGCTTGCCATCTGGTAGACGGGAGTTCGCGCCTCACTCAGGTTGCGAAAAGTTTCACTGACGAAGCGGGTGGTTACTGTCCCCATTGAGCAAAGGGACGGGTGTGTGCGTGTGTTAAGGTCACAGCCTTGTCCTTAGATCGGACTATATGAGCTCTCAGCTCCCTTCCGCGAGGGTAAAAGCTGACGATCACGACCATCAAGTGATCCTGACCGACCCGGTGAATTACACACACACACACACACACACACACACACACACACACACACACACACAGGATACACAAGGTAGACAGCACTGCATGCCAAACAGAATGCATGAATAGAAAGCACAGACAATGAACACAATGTGGGAGAAAGAACCAACCAACAGACAGACAAACAGAATGCATAACAAACAGGCAGACAGACAAATTGCATAACAGACAGAGAGACAGAGAGACAGGCAGAGTGCATAAAAGACAGACAGAAAAGAGACAGAGAGTATGCATACCAAATACAGAATCAAATTATGCAGAATTATCAACAATCTGATATATATAGATTTTGTACCTCAGGACCTACCACTATGCCACAACAACACCGCCCGTAATACCACTACACCAGGCCTTCACGAGACAGGCCAGGTATATCCCGCCACAGACGGGTCGGTATTAGTGCTGAAGCGGGGACATGCGGGTGTGGGTGGCGTCCATTTGTCGGTGTGTAGGAGGACTGCTGGGAATTAGAGAACGGGCTGCCTAATCCATACCCAGAGAGAGAGGCTTAAAATAAAATGAAAATAATAAATAAAAATGAAAATATAAGTAGACGATGCCAGGAGCATTATTTACCCTTTATTTGGACGATAAGATTAACATTTTTTATTATTATTATTATTATTATCATTATTATTATTATTATCACACGGGCTACAGCTTATTATAATCTATTCAATCTTTCATAATTTGTCTTTTCCTCGGTTTTTCTTCCCTTCGATGTCTCCCCTTCCTTCATCTTCTCGCCTCCTCGTTTTCTTCACCATTTTCTCTTATGTTTACCTCTTTCCCCCTCTTCTCTTGTCGTCTCATTTCCAGAATTATTCTCCTGGATCATTTCTTTCTTCTCTCTTCTCGCTTTTTATCTGCGCGTGTGATATTATTTTCCACTCTCTCTTCCTTTCATTTACTTCTTTTTGTGTTATTTACTATTTATGTTTCTCCTCACATTCTCTCTCTCTCTCTCTCTCTCTCTCTCTCTCTCTCTCTCAGCTCTTCGCAATGTTCCTTTCTTTCTCCGCATTTTCCTACTTTCACTTCTTCATCTCCTCCTCCTCCTCCTCACCATCATCATCATCATAATCACCATCATCACCATTATCACATAACCCCCATCTTGATCTTTTCACCTTTTTCTCTGTCTTCCCTCTTCCCTTACATCACTCACTATTCTGCCTTCCCTCCCTTAATCTTTCCTTCTCTCTCTCTCTCTCTCTCTCTCTCTCTCTCTCTCTCTCTCTCTCTCTCTCCTGGCCTCATCTACACACCATTTTTTTCTCTTTCCTCCTCCTGCTCCTTTTATACCTCCTTCCTTCTCATCCTTCTCTCACTCATTTCTCTCACCCGTCTCTCCTCTATCCCCCTCCTTATTCTCTGCCCATCTTTCCTCCTTTTCTCTCCTCTCTTCTCCACCTTTCTTCTTTCACCTCCTTCCTTCTCATCCCTCTCTCACTCGTTTCTCTCAGCCATCTCTCCTCTATCCTCCTCCTCACTCTCTGCCCATCCTTCCTCCTTTACTCTCCTCATCTCTCACTAAGACACTTTTTTTCCTTTTTTTTCCACCATAATCTGATGCTGGTACGAGAAGCGGACGGGATATAAGAAGGTTTATTTGTTGATAATGCGGTGATGGAAGGTTCACGCATTGCAGAACTGGTAAATCTCTCTCTCTCTCTCTCTCTCTCTCTCTCTCTCTCTCTCTCTCTCTCTCTCTCTCTCTCTCTCAGTAGGGAAGCCTCAATATATATGTCTCTAGTAATTACAGATATCCGATTTATATCCTGCCAATAGCTGACCGCGGTATAGGCCACTGTATTGCTATCTCTCTCTCTCTCTCTCTCTCTCTCTCTCTCTCTCTCTCTCTCTCTCTCTCTCATTTTCTAATGATACAGTTTTTTCCTAGTTCTCATTCTATTGTAGTTTCTCCCTCCTCTTCCTCCTGCTCCTTCTTGCTCTTGTTCTTCTTCTTCATCTTATCATCATCATCATCATCATCATCCGTTTTCGTTCCTTTCTTTCCACTTTCTTTCCTTGCTTTCCCCCCTCTTCCTCTTGCTACCGCTCTGTATCCCTCTTTACTCCTCTCTGTCCTCTTCCTCGCCTTCATCCTCCTCTCCTCCCTTCTCGTCCTCGCCCTGCCCTGCTTTCAAAATTAGGTAACGTTATGGGATAAATTCACAGGAGAAAAAGGTAAGCAAAAAGAAGCATTATAGTGGTGCTGTGTTTAACAGGAGGAGGAGCAGGAGGAGTAGGCCAAGGAGGAGGACGGGGAAGATGAGGAAAATGAGGAGGAAGGAAAATGAAGAATAGGAGAAGGAGAAGAGGAAAGGGGAAGTGGACGATGAGACAGAGAGAGAGGGCAAAAATAAATACGTACGAAAAGGAACAAGACAAAGGACACCTTAAGGGTCAAAAAAACACTCAGGTGGGTCTGTGTGGCCACCTGTACACGCCGCCTTAATGCAGCCTGTAGAGGAAGCCTAAACCATGGATGCCTCTGCCTCAGTAACCCACTCACGCTCAGTTCTGTCTGAACACGCTGGTTTGTGCAGGCGACCGGGCAGGCCAGCATGGACGTGTAAGGAACCCTTTAGACGGCCACACCTCCTCGTGCATTATTTCAAAGGGAAAAAATATGCTTCAACGGGAAAGAGGAGACCCTCGACGGTTCCACCCAAGTTAAAACCTGGTACGGGTGAAACTCTACCAATACGCAAAATTTCGTGTTCCTAGGTATATATATATATATATATATGGTGTTGTCAACCCCGGGGGCCACTTCTCTCCCTTCCCACCAAGGACGGTAGAGAAGTTCCAAAATGCCAAAACTTTGTGCGGTTGAAGGTCTACCACCATATAAAATTGTGTAAAAAAAAAAAAAGAAAAAAAGTGGAAACCAGCTTTTGCATGGACACCTCCCCTCCCCAGCATGTCGAAGGTGACCCTCAGGGGGTCCCACTCAGCCGAAAACGAGAAATGGGTGGGAGGTCAAACACTGCGCAAGTTTTCGGTTTTCCAGCACCTCCCCCCCCCTCCCCTTCCTAAACAAAGCCTGGACCAGACTCTTGAAAAAGGATACAATAACTTAGTGAATGATTGAGTGAATGACACAGTTAGGGACAAGCACTACATTTGTCCGTCCCTGTACCTGCCGCAAACTAGACAGGAGGAAATGGGGAAAGGCGGGATATTCAAACAAGAGGAAAGGAAAAGAATGTGGACAAAAGTAGAGGAAGGATGATGATGATGAAGAGGAGGAGGAGGAGGAAGACTAACAGGAAGTAGAAAAAGAAAAGGAGGAAACAAAGACGGAAAGAAGAAGAAGAAGAAGAGGAGGAGGAGGAGGAGGAGGAGGAGGAGGAAGGAAAAATTTTATAATGGTGCAGAACAAACTAAGGCAAATCGAGGAGAATGGAAATGCTAATGATAATGCTGCTGTTGCTGATGCTGCCGCTACTGATGATGATAATGATGACGACATTAGGGATGAGCAAAAGGAAGGATGTGGAAGATTAAGGCGAGAAGAAAATGAAGAAAAAAGAAAAGAAGAAGAAGAAGAAGAAGAGGAAATCGATGGAGGAGAAGAGGAAGAGGTTGTAAAAGGAATGAGATGGTCAAAGACACGAGGCAAGACAGTGTAAATGTGTGTGTGTGTGTGTGTGTATGTGTGTGAGAGAGAGAGAGAGAGAGAGAGAGAGAGAGAGAGAGGAAAAGCAGAGATAGATGAACTGGGGAAGGAAGGAGAAAGGAAAAGGCAATGAAATAGTATGAAAAGAGGAGAGAGGAGCGAAAAGAAAGAGGAGAGAGGCAGATTAGTAAAGATATAGGAAGAAGGGAAAAGAGTAAGAGAGGCGGAGGAAAATGATGGGACAAAGAAGACGAAGTAAAGAGGAAAGGAGACGAGCAACAGAAGCAGAGGAGAAAGACAAGGAGGAGGAACAAAAGAAGGCGGAAGAGTAAGAAGGAAGAGACTGAGATGAAGGAGAAGGGGACATGGAAGAAGAGGAAAAAGAAAGGCGAAAGAAGAACAGGAGTAAAGAAGGATAGATAAATGAGTAAAGAGGAAGAGGAAAGACGGACAGATCATGAGGAGAAGAGTGAAGGACGAGGAGGAAGATGAAGGAAGGAGAGACGGTAGAGGAGAGAAAACGAGGAGGAAAGAAGAAAGGACGAGGAGGAAGAGAAGAAGAGGACGAAAGCAGCAAGACGGTGGAAAAGAGATCACAAGGAGAAAAGAAGAATTAGAGAACGGGAGGGAGAGGAGGAGGAAGAAGATGAAGGAGAAAAGAGGAGAAAGAAGAGAAGGAAAGAAGGCGAGAGCGTGAGGAAAAGAAGTAAGGAGGAGGAGAGACATAGTTGGACGTGAAGCCGTGAAATACATCCCTTTGGTGTTCCTGTCCTCAGTGACGACCCCCCCACGACCCCCTACGATTCCGCCACGACCCTACCAGTACCTCTTACTTAACCACCCCACACCCTTCTCCCCCCTCACCCACAACGACGCCCACTACCCTTTACTTAACCCCCATCATCCCCCCAACCTCCTCACCACCACCCACAAACCCAACAACCCTCACCGCTCTTCATTCAACCACTCTTCACCCTCCATCCCCACCACCCCCTCACCCACTACGACCTCACGCTTCCCCCCACCTCTCCCCCACCCCCACAACCCTTTCTCTTCCGACCCACATACTTCCCCTCACCACTCCCACTGTTCCTCTTCCCCATCTTTTCCCTCGCGACTTTTCTTCATTTTACGTTCTCCACTCCCCACCCTTCACTTAGCGACCCCCACCGCTCCCCTCACCACACCACACCATTCCCCTGACTCCTTCCCCTCGCCCCATCCCCTCACTACCCTCACCCTTCCAACCACCTTTCACCCCTCTCCCCCTTTTCCCTAATATCTCATCCCCTCCCCTAATCACCCCACACAATTTCCATCGCCCCTGCCCCTCACCTCCTCCACTCACTACTCTCACTCTTCCCCTCACTCTTTTTCCCTGACCCCTCACCCCCTACCTTCACGTCGTTTTCCCTGACCTCTCACCCCTTACTCCTCCCCTCACCACCCTCCCCCTTCCTCAGTGACGACCTCATCACGACCAGTTTTCCGTCACACTCTTGCGCCATCACTTTCCTCTTCATGACTGCCTCACCCAGCTCTCTAACCCACCCATTCTGCCTAACCCAGTTTTCTGCCTGACCCAGCTGCTAACTCACCCTGCCTCTCATGCTGCCTAACCCACTTCTTTCTCTTAACTGCCTCATCCCGGAGTTCTAACACACACCCCTGCCTCATCCCTCTGCCTGACCCACACCCGCCTCACCCTTGATGCCTAGCCCACATTGGTCTCCTAACCCAGCCCTGCCTCACCCCTCTGACTAACCTGCCATTCCTGCCTAACCTACCCTTGCTGCTTATCTCACCCCTGTCTCACCCCTGCTGCTTATCTCACCCCTGCTGCTTATCTCACCCCTGTCTCACCCCTGCTGCTTATCTCACCCCTGTCTCACCCCTGCTGCTTATCTCACCCCTGTCTCACCCCTGCTGCTTATCTCACCCCTGTCTCACCCCTGCTGCTTATCTCACCCCATCTGCTTATCTCATCCCTGTCTCACCCCTGCTGCTTATCTCGCCCCTGTCTCACCCCTGCTGCTTATCTCACCCGTCTCACCCCTGCTGCTTATCTCACCCGTCTCACCCCTGCTGCTTATCTCACCTCTATCTCACCCCTGCTGCTTATCTCACCCCTGTCTCACCGCTGCTGCTTATCTCACCCCTGCTGCTTATCTCACCCGTCTCACCCCTGCTGCTTATCTTACCCCTGCCTCACCCCTGCTGCTTATCTCACCCGTCTCACCCCTGCTGCTTATCTCACCCCTGTCTCACCCCTGCTGCTTATCTCACCCGTCTCACCCCTGCTGCTAATCTCACCTCTGCCTAACCCACCCTGCCTCACCCCTTCGTTCACCATTCCACTCCCGTTGCCTGATCCACCCACCTCACTCCTGCCTCATTCTACCTCACCCTGCCTCGCCTCGCCACCCCCGCCTGCCCTTGCCTCACCCACACCTGCAGTAACCACCCTGCCACGCCTCGTCCACGCCACATTTTTTACCTGAGTGCAACATTATCACCCACACCCTCCATCCCCCACAGTGACACCTCCCCACCCCCCTATCCACCCAACCACCCCTCCCCCTCCCCCTTCTTCCTCCAACCCGCCCAGCCTCACCCTCCCCAACCCCACTCATCCTCCCTACCCTCCTCTTCCTCCTCCTCCTCCTCCTTCTCTCCACGCACTTCCTACCTCTCTACCTCCCCTCTACACTTCTCCATCTTTCCTCCACACCTCTCCAGCTTACCTACACACCTCTCTAGCTTCCCTCCATACCTCCTTATCGTCTCTCCACACCTCCCCATCTTCTTTTCACACCTCTCCATCTCTCAAAACCTCTCCATCTTCTCTCCATACCTCCCCATCTTCTCTCCATAGCCATCATCTTCCCTCCACACCTCCCCATCTTCTCTCAACACCTCCCCATCTTCTTTCCGCAGCTCCGTATCTCCTCTCCAAACCTCGCTATCTTCCCCCCACACCTCCCCATCTTCTCTCCACACCTCCCCATCTTCCCTCCACACCTCCCCATCTTCCCCCCACACCTCCCCATCTTCTCTCCACACCTCCCCATCTTCCCTTCACACCTCCCCATCTTCTCTCCACACTTCCCCATCTTCCCTCCACACCTCCCCATCTTCTCTCCACATCTCTTCATCTTCTCCCCACACCTCTCCATCTTCTCTCCAAACCTCCCCATCTCCTCCCTACACCTCTCCATCTTCTCTCCACACCTCCCCATCTTCTCTCAACACCTTCCCATATTCTCTCCTTCTCTCCACTTCTCTCCATACCTCCTTATCTTCTTTCCACACCTCTCCATGTTCCCTCGACCTCTATCGCCTTCCTTTCTCCATATTGCTTCCGCCTTTCACACCCTCCTTTGTGCTCTCTCTCTCTCTCTCTCTCTCTCTCTCTCTCACTCACTCCACACCATATCGTTATCATCCATGTCATTTCTCGTACTCTCTCTTACTTTCTCCCCAACGACTCTCTCTCTCTCTCTCTCTCTCTCTCTCATCCTTCCCACTCCTTCTCCTCTTCCTTTTCGTTATCTTCCTCCTCTCTTCTTCCTGCATCTGTTCCTCTTCTCTCTCCACGATTTCTCCCATTCTCCTTTACTTCTTCCTCTCTCTTCCTTTTCCTCCTTTTCTTCCTCATGGTAGTAACGTTACCTTAACTTCCCTACATCCTCCTCCTCTTCCTCCTCCTCCTCTCCTTCAAGTAACACACGCTGCTATATTTTCTCCTTCTCTTCATCCTTATGCAGCTAACTCCACTTTCTTTTCTCCTCCTTCTCTCCTTCTTCATTTCTTGCTACTTCCTTGTACTCAGTTCTTACATCTCCTCCTCCTCCTCCTCCTCCCTTGTCCTTGAGCTCCCAAGATACCAACAATATTAAACTCTCATTGATCTACTCTCTCTCTCTCTCTCTCTCTCTCTCTCTCTCTCTCTCTGTGCTATTAAGGAGGTAAGGAAGGAGGAGAGAAGATTGGTTCGATCCCTATTTCTTACCACTAAAGGAAAGAGATAGGTTGATACACAGATAGATAGATAGAGAGAGAGAGAGAGAGAGAGAAATCAGTGAAGTAGATGAGATGTTGGCATAGTACCTACACTCTACCCCTCCTCTCTCTTCTCCTCCACCCTCATCCTCTCTCTCTCTCTCTCTCTCCCCTCCTTCGTCTCCCTCTCAATTGCTGTACCTTGCTTCCCCTCCCCTTCCGTCCCTTTCCTCTCTCTCTCTCCCTTTTTTCGCGTTTCCTTACCTCTCCCTTCCATTTAACTCCCTTTCTCCTCCCTTCTCTCCCTCCCTTTTTCTTGTCGCTCTTCTATCTTTTCAACTTCCCTTCCCTCTCCTCACTTCTCCCTTTTTTTCTCTCTTCCTTTTCCTTCTCCTCCCCCCTTCTCCCTTTCCTCTTCTTTCTCCTTTCCATTCTGCTCTCACCTCTCCTGTTCCCTTTGCGTTTCTGCTTTCCTCTCTCCCCTCTTCTCTCCTTTTAGTTCTATTCTCCTCCTTTCCTTCTTCCTTTCCCCCTTATTTTATCTCCACTCTCTCTCTTTCTCTCTCTCTCTCTCTCTCTCTCTCTCTCTAACACCCGTCTGTTCCTACCACTCCCTCTTCTCCCTTGTTTTCCCCTCTTTTTCGTCTTCACTACTTTTATCTTCTCCCTTCACATCACTCTCTCTCCCCTCTCCCCTAGCTCTCACTCACCCCTTCCCCATAATTTCTCCTCCATAGTTTCATTTTCTCTCCCGTTCCCCTCTCTCTCCCCTTCCCTCTCCCTCTTCCCAATCACCTCTCCCTCTCTCATTCATCTCCTCTCACCCTCTCCCCTACCCCTCCCTCACCTTTTCCCCTTAATACCTTCTCCCCCTCCCCTCTCCCCCCTCCCCTCACCATCTCTACTCATTACCATAGCTCAGTGATGATGGGCAGCATTACTGAGGGAGGGCAGGCGTGATGATGATGATAGTGATGAACCCGGAAGTGATTGGAAGGTGATGAGATCGATAATTGAGATGGTCCCGGAAGCAATAAAGTGATGATACTGCCGACACTAATGGGATGTGATGATGATGATGATGATGATGATGATGATGGTGATGATGATGATGATGGTGATGGTGATGATGGTGATGATGATGATGATGATGATGATGATGATGATGATGATGGTGATGATGATGATGATGGTGATGGTGATGATGGTGATGATGATGATGATGATGATGATGATGATGATGATGATGATGATGATGATGGTGATGATGATGATGATGATGATGATGATGATGATGGTGATGATGATGATGGTGATGATGATGATGATGATGATGATGATGATGGTGATGATGATGATGATGATGATGATGGTGATGATGATGATGGTGATGATGATGATGATGATGATGATGATGATGGTGATGGTGATGATGATGATGATGGTGATGATGATGATGATGATGATGATACAGAATTAAGTAAAGGGGGGAAAATAATAAGGCAGAGTTATAATGAACATCGTTAGTGAAGGGAAGGCGAAATAAGAAAAATATAATATGACTCTCAAGACAATAAAGGAAGGATAACAAGGTATACACTGAGTCAACGATGGCAGTAAAAAGAATGTGGATGATATTGGTAAAGTTGGAGGTGATAGTAAAGGAGACAAAATAACACTGAAGAATATGGTGAAGGATTAACATGAACAACAGGAAGAAAAATAAATGAATGGAATAACTGATGCTTGGAGAAAGGGTAGGAACGATAGTGGTGATAAATGAGGCGGGAGTAGACACAGAAAGAAAATGATGATGATGATGATAATGATGATGATGATGATGATGATGGAGAATGAATTTACAAGGAAGGAAGCAAAGACGACATAGCATAATTGATTAAAGGTAAGTGTGTGTGTGTGTGTGTGTGTGTGTGTGTGTGTGTGTGTGTGTGTGTGTGTGTGTGTGTGTGTGTGTGTGTGTGTGTGTGTGTGTGTGTGTGATGATAGTGATGATAACGGTGGCAATAAAATCACGAAGGGCAGAGATGATGACAAAATGAAAACAGTGATGTTGGAGAAACATGTAAGGCAAGATGAATTAGAGAGGAGAGGTGTGTATAACTAATGAGAGCCAGGAGGATGTAACTGATAAGGGTAATTGTAGAGGTGATAACAAGAAAGATAACTGCATGAATGTAATAAAAGTGACAGAAAACTAATTAACACGGAAATAATGAGAAAATAATGACTAATGACAGCTCAGAGGGAGTGAAATGATGCTGGTAATGATAAAGATGAAAATACAATAAACTGAGGGAAAGCAGACACGATAACAGGATGGAAATGATGATGATGATGATGATGATGATGATGGAGAATAACAAAAATGAAGGACCAACTGATGACAGGTGAAGGTGTGTAAATGATGCTGTAAATGCCGGAGGTGATAATGAGGGAGAAAGGACAGGTGACCACTGACTGACCTCATTATATAAATCTGTCCCATTATTTCACCCTGCCTGTCCCTGCTCAACCACACCACGATCAAAGCTTCATTTTCAGACGATTTTACTGGGCTGAGAGAAATCCTAAAATAGTTATAAGCTCACTTAAATATTCCCCTCAGACGCTTTTGTTCATCTGAGAGAAATACAAGCATTCAGAGTTATAAATATTCTCAAATGGAAAATTCTGAGTTAAGTGAATCTTGTGTTTTGTGATGAAGGAGAGAATGGTATTGTTGTTTTGGATTTTTTTTTTTTTTTTTTTGGGGGGGGTAGTCAGTGATGCAACCAACAACACAATACCACCATCATCTTCCACCACCATCACCACCACAACTACCCACCATTAATTACAGCCACCATCACCTGCATCTACCACCACCATTAATCACAACTACCAGCCTACCGTGAGAATTACCATAGCCACACCATCACCAACCACAACTGCTACCATCCCTATCTTTACAAGCACCACACCAACCACACCACTCATCACTATCCCCAACCTTAACCACAACTACCTCCATCATCAACCACAACTACCATCACCACAACCACCATTTATCTCCTATCAAACCACAGCTAGTACCATCAACACAACCATCATCGACTATAACCATTACAGGAACCATCAGCAACCACCATCGTCATCACCTCAACAATCAACCACGACTACCACCATCACCAACCACAACTGCCTCCATCAACAAACCACCATCACCAACCACAACTGCCTCCATCAACAAACCACCATCAGCCACAGTATGACTTCCATCTCTCTCTCTCTCTCTCTCTCTCTCTGTTTATTATTTCTCTGTGACATTAATCTTCTTTTTCCACCTTCGTCATTACCCGTTCCTTTGTTGTCTGTCCCTCTCTAATAATTGCATTCACTCCCGTCCATCAACTCTCCCGTATTGCTGGCTTTACTTTCACCCGATATTGCCGATTCAATGACGTCCCGATTTAACGCTAATGCCAACTACACGGCGTCTCGATATAACGACGTCCCGATTTAACGTTCATGCCAACTTTACCGTGTCCCGATATAACGATGTTCCGATTGTAAGAGGCCCGATTCCGATATACCGATCTGGCCAAGGTCCCGATTTACCGATAGACCCACGTAGGATTTGGAGAGTTCCGATTTGCCGATTTAAGTGTCAATTAACTAGTTCTTCTGGATGATGTATTTCTTTTTCGAGGATTCAATAAGCCGATTTTACCGATACGCCGATGTTGAATTTGGGAAGGTTCTCATACTGGTCATGTTCTGAGCTGCCGATATTGCCGATTTTCCGGGGGTTTGCCAAATTTCTACCATCTGGAGTCCCGATATCAGCAACCCCGATTTTTCGATATGTAAATTCTTCAGTGTTATATTTTCTTGATGTCCCGATTTACCGATATCTAACTTGCCGATAACTCAACTTGCCGATATCCCGACTTGCCGATAACCCGACTTGCCGAGAACCCAACTTGCCGATAACCCGATTTGCCGACTGCTAATTACCTCTGCTTTGACTCCACCCGCCCCTGAGTGAAGAAAAGGAGAGAGAGAGAGAGAGAGAGAGAGAGAGAGCGTCATTACGCTACCCTTTGACTTCATTTGGGTCTGTATGACTGCAAGTGCCAGCGCGCGCACGCGTGTGTAGTGTGTGTGTGTGTGTGTGTGTGTGTGTGTGTGTGTGTGTGTGTGTGTGTGTGTGTGTGTGTGTGTGTGCAGCCTGTTTTGAGAGGGCATTAAAATAATCAGGAAGGAGGAGGAGGTGCACATCAAGAAGAAGTATAAGGAGGTGAAGGAGGAAGAGGAAGGGAGGGAGAAGTAGGTGAGGAAACAGATGATGAGGAAGTATATAAAAAGTAAGTAAAACTGGAGTAGGAAATGGAAGCGGAGGATGGAAGAAAAGTAAAAGAGGAAGGAGAAGGAGACAATAAAAGTGAAGGAAGAAGAAAGAAGACGAGGAAGAGATAAACAGAGGAGGCAGAGGAAGATAAAGATGGAAAAAAGGAGGACTACGTAAAAAAGAGGTAGATAGGGAAGGAAAACATGCATGGAAAAGAGAGGCGATGAAAAGCAGGAAAAGGAAGACAGCGAGAGGGAGTAAAAAGAGAGAAAGAGACGGAGAGAAGAAAACTGAAGTGTGAGTGCTTGATAAAAAAAAAAAACAAGAATGAACTAAAAAGCATTCTGAGAGCGCATACCTCCGCCAATGCCATTGCAGAATCCGGATCCGGATTCGGATCCACCCCCAAATTTAATCAATTTTTTTTTTCTTGGTCCATGGCCAACCCTTCCACAAAATTTCAGCAAGAACTTTTGGAGGTATCGTGTGGACAAACAAGCAAATGAAACTGTCGTAGGCAGAGCACTTGCCGGATGGATCCGATTGTGTCTGCTTAGTTTTCACTGATGTGTAGGCAGTCATTTGGCGAAAATTTTCGCGCTTCATTGCGAAGCACAGGATGGGTTTAGGAAGCTAAAAATTGCATTGCCAGGTGCGCCAGACGTTTATCTTCAATTTGCTAAGAAAAAAATCGACTTTCGAAATTTGAAGAAAATGGTGCCTGGGCCGGCACTGGGTTCCGACGATTTCCGGACCCACGGCCATTGAGGGGTTTCGACCCCCACCCAGCCCAGGGCCTTTGACCGATTTGGCTTCCAGGGTTTGTGGATACCTACCTTCTGATTTTAATTTATTTTATTTTATTTTTCAGAACGATTGGCGCAAAACTGTGACCTGAAGAGAGCGGACAAACAAACAGACAGACAGACCAACATACGGAACTGACCAACATATTCGCCGAGTCTTTCGATTCCGGCAACAAACAGACAAATATAGGTGAATACATAACCTCCTCCAATTTCGTTGGCAGAGGCAATAAGGAGAGGGAGAGAAAAAGAGTGAGAAAAAAGGAGAAGGAGGGATGGAGAGAGGGATAAAGTAGGATATGGAAGGAGCCCGGAGGAAACAAGAAAGATTAGAATACAGAGGAGAGAGGGGGGAGGGAAAGGCTGGAGGGAAGGACACAGGAGACGAGGAAGAAAAAAAACAGCAGAAGGAATATGATAAAAAAGAGAAATAAGAGATGGAAAATGAAATGTGATAAAGAGCTGGCAAAAATATAAAGGGAAATGAGAGAATGAAAGGAGGAGGAGGAGGAGAAAGAAATAATGACGATGGTATATGATGAAAAAGATGGAAGGGAATAAAATGAAGAAGGAGCGACAGG
Organism: Coenobita brevimanus; assembly: GCF_032717465.1. Classification (NCBI taxonomy): domain Eukaryota; kingdom Metazoa; phylum Arthropoda; class Malacostraca; order Decapoda; family Coenobitidae; genus Coenobita; species Coenobita brevimanus. The sequence goes on along the minus strand of NC_137024.1, from coordinate 49,722,687 downwards.
GAGGAGACAACGTGAAGAAGAGGAGAGGTGGAGGAGGAGGAAAAAAGGGAAGGGAAAGAACGGAAGAGTACATAAAGAGGAGGAAGGAATACCAGTAAGAATGATGAGAGGGAGAGTAGGAGGAAGAACGAGGAGAAATTAAGAAAAAAAAATGAATATAAAAAAACAAGGTTAGAAGAGGAAGAATATAAGAGGATGGGAATAGGAGGAAGAGAAGAGGAAGAAGACTGAGGGAGAGGAAGCAGGAGGAGAAGACGCAGGAGGGAGGGAGGTGCGAGGAGAAGTAAATACACACATAAATACACACGAAGCCAAACACACATAACTTTCGACCTACACACACACACACACACACACACACACACACACACACACACACACACACACACAACGCCCACGAACCCAAACAGAAGAAAATTTGCAAGAAAATATGGAAAATGAAAATAGACGCAAAGCAAAAATTTCTGTTTTCATTAGTTTCATACATTTGAATTTCAACGATCCTCAACGATTTTGAGAACAATTTCGGAGGATGTATCAGCTAAATATCCACAAAACATTATATATATATATATATATATATATATATATATATATAGATAGATAGATAGATAGATAGATATAGACATACTTTCCGTTACTGTTTCAGCCATTCAAATTTCAACGGTCATTATACACTTCAACCGTCTGCCTCCGCGAAAGCCGCAACCCGAAATAGAAAACAAATTCAAATAATTTGTTACACTTTTTTTTATACAGTTTCCAAGTATTCAAATTTCATCGGTCTGTAACGACTTTAATCGTCAACTCCCAAGACCCCTGTTAAACGTTCCGTTACTGTTTCAAGCATTCAAAATAACGGCCTATGTTAACTTCCACCGTTGCTAAGTATTCAAAACAGCCTCAACTTGAAACAGGAAACAAACACAAGCGGCCATTACACTGACCGTTACCGTTACCGTCACCACCATTTAAATTCCGAAGGTAATTTTAACGGCCAAGTCCTAAGATTCATAATACTTTGCTGTTTCAAATA